>NC_086324.1:57996238-58302666 GCF_036172605.1 Pelobates fuscus | reverse complement strand
TTATGTGTGTGTGTAATATATATAAATATATATTACACACACACACACACACACATTTAAAGTTCGAATGAAAGTGATCATCCATGACCGATCAAACAAAATATATTGTATACAGTATAATATATTTGTTTTTTTAAATCCACCAAAGTTGTGTGATCTAGGAAGATGTATGAATTCATTATTTCTCTCACATTGATGAGATATGCATTTACTCCTTTCTAAAATCAGCAGCCCATTAATTGCCCAAATGAACCCCTGATCGATCCTGATCAATATAAATACTTATACTTTGTGTAGTGACAAAAAAAACAAACTACATTAAAATGCAAAGCTGATTGCTATATTGCTCTAATACCCAAATATCATGGAGGAAGTCGCATTGGGTTGTGACAAAATGCGTTAGAATGATTGGAGCCAGCTGTCTAGCCAGTCAAGATTGGTGATCTGGGTGTATTTTGGAGTTTTTAAGTTACATGCAATAAATATGTGATTTTTATTTTGGCACAAGCATCCTGCTCTGTCGGCAATGTACTTTGTTTCAGTAGATATTCATTTAGGAGTGTGAAGACGTCTGTCATTATTCCAGGCCCTTTCCATTGAAAACACATGTGACTGCAATATTTACAAAATCCATATTTTTGTACTTTAGGGTACTACACTATTATTGTATTAAATGGTCTCTTTAGGATTGAATGTATCCTCAGTTTGTTCCAATTGTATCGCAGTATACTGCTTCCTCTGGAAAGACCTGTCTCCATGGAGATGATTGTCACCCACTTTGATGTAGTCGAAGCAATAGAACGATCACAGAATCAAGCATTTCACCTACTCCTACAATAACTCGTGTCTTTATGATGTCCCTTTGGCATCTTTTGAAAATGAGGGCCTTGCATCCTGGGTACATTCCTACCTGCCCTTTTATTACTGTTCTCTTCCCATGGATTGCCAATTAAAACATTTACCCCTTTGCATAAACATAAACTTGGTAAAAAAGTGACCCTCTGCTGAATTGCTAGAAATTTGGCCAAAATAGTCAAACTGTCTATTTTGGTCTAAAAATTGCAATCCTCTGACAGAATTATTCATTATTGCCCTGACATTCTGAGTATAAGCGGCAAGTAATAACTACTACAGGATAATATATTCTGTGGTTATATACATTACTAGCTCTACGTACTAAAAGTGTAAAATGTTGGCTTGACCATTGGTTGCTGAACACAGACAGACAAATTCAGTTTAAACGATGTATAATTATGCAGAAGATTTGTACTGAAGTGCAGTGTGTTACACGTAAATTCTGCTTCTCTGGACACGTATCCGTTTATTTTTACCAATTAATCCCCTGTATGAGCAAGCGCTTAAATCTGGTACTTCTTGGCTTAATTAGTTGCGAAGAGCAGATTGCACAAGCTTGTGTGTTCTGTGGTTTTCATCTTTCAGACACATGTTCCTGTTCTCTGGGCGCCTGTGGCATCGTACTGTTGTTAATTGGCTGTTGATTAAACGAAGACTAAAACATGCTCCTATACCTACACAGCATTTAAAGTGTTTATCGCTTAAATACACTGTTAGTCATCACTTGGTTTTCACACAGCTTTTAGTCCAAATTTGTCTCTGCGGAGATACTGTGCGGGGATTTCAACTCATTTTAGCAAGTCAGGTTGCTTGGACAGAAAGTGCAGGGAGTTTTCAAAATATTTCCTGCTGTTTATTTAAATCTCCACTTTAGCTAATCATGTGTTAAACCTAGAGTATACCTTCCAGCTGGACTAAATCAGACTGAAGCATTGGCTTGGCCACTCCCAGATTGAGAGCACGGCTTTTCATTCGCCTGGGCAGCCTGAGTTTGTTCCTGTTTTCTGAGCTTAAAGGAAAACGAAGTCTTGGAAATACAAATGTGTATTTCTAACGATCTATAGTGCCCTAGTTACCGTTTAGGTGACAGAGACCTTGCTTGCAGGTTTAAACAGGTGAATTTTCTTGCATGCATGGCAAAACACTGTGCTGCTCCAATCAGATGGTTGATCGAAATAGTGGGATTTTACTCCATTGATTCATAGAAACGCCTCTGACAGGTTAACCCCGTAACAAAAACATTGCTGTCCCTGCAGGATAGCAATGTTTTCAGCTTCAGGTTTAAAATGGTTGGCATATGGCATCCAGACCAACGTTATAGGCACCCAGACCACTTCATTGAGATGAAGTGGTCTGGGTTGGCTATAACGTTCCTTTAAGGGACACTAGAAGCAACCCAAAAGGTTGTGCACACAGCACCCCAAACCTGCACTGACGCTCACTGTAGTGCGGCTAGGATAAGCCGTGCATATCCTTCTGCACAGAGTAGCATATAATGGGTGGAAGGGTGGGCATATAACTAAACATTCTAACCAGCCTCTCTGCCACTTACACATTGCTCTACAGTTGGTTGAGGGTCAGCTCCAAAAATTCCACATGCGCAAAGAAGATTTAGAAAAATGGTGTGCCTGCTTTCACATTCACACAATGTATATAGCAAACGCAAATAAGTGTGCTCTGTGTGGTCTATCAGATCTGATATCCACTGTCTGGTAATCAGGGCTGTCGGTAGGAATTTACTTTATTCAAATGTAAAATCCAGTAGTATTTAGGCAAGCTATGTGAATAAGGATGGAGAGAAGAGAGCGTGCTATGATAATGGAAGTGGAAGTGATAATTAAAGGAAAGCAAAGTAGTGTGTGTATGTAAACAGTTGGATCTAGATGTATGTAAATGAACCTGGAGAAAGGTGAATGATGAGCTCCTGTTGTAGGTAAATGTGGATAGGTGTAGTGAAAGGCCTTTTTGTATTCTGTTTGTGTGATAAGATTGGGGGAGTTGGCCGCATGGAATTGTATCTACCCTCCAACCCCAACCCCAAAGAATAATGGACACTTGACTTGTGGAGATAAATACTAAAGTGCAAATCGTGAAATCACATGTTATGTTTAAAGTTCAAGAGGTGTATAAATTCCACATGTTGCCACAGATTGTCAACATTTAAAATGCGATGCAGAGCATTTACAGAACTATCCCCCCTACTTTGAGGGAATGTCCATGTGATAAGCCAATGGCTTGGTTCCAATCCCCATCGGGTCTATGAGGGAACATAAATAAAGTAGGGTTAGTAAATTGCAAGCTTCGTACTACTGTGGCGTTCAAAGTCCCGAAATCTCCGGTTTTTACTCTTGTTTTCTTTTAAAGAAAAAGATTGAGCTGAGTCTATTCTAAAGAATCTGTAATTCAGTGCATGCAAACTAGGCTAGTTCTTTGTTTATCCACTGAAAAGATATCTTGGCAAGACGATTCACTAAATGATATTCTGGCGTGCATAACTGTGATACACCTCAGATCCCGTTCTCTGAGTGAAGCTTCTTCCTGTTTTTAATTATCTCTCAATATTTTTTTTTTTTTTCAGATTTTTTTTTTTTACGAACTTTCTGGGCAACATAACCTCTGCAGCCAATGTAGTGGTTATGGTGTGTGGAGTGCCCTGGTATCATTCCACATTAAATAGCCAAACTCTTTTAGTACAGTTTAACAACTTACCTGTGTATCATTTTGCCAGCATCCCCGGCATCGTGTCATGCAGGATTGTACTCATGGGTTGAGAGCGTCATCTGAGTGCTCTTGGCCAATGAGTGCAATCCTTTATCGATTGGCCGTTCTTTATTCCGTTGAGTCATTCAGCAGCTACTTCAGGAGTAAACTTAGATGGGGAGCGTGCTGTGAGTGTTCCTTTAAATATCATAATGCTTTGGGCATTTTCAAATGGTGAATGTGACAGAGGTAGGAATAATGAAGTCTTCGCTCTCGCTTTGAATAAAAATGAGTATGAAATAAATTACAATTGGACATGCGTTGTATTTTAATTACAGATTTACTGCTGAATTATGTTTTTTAATATTACCATTATATAGAAATGTAATGATGTCCTGAAGCCTGTTTTTCAATTTATTTATGCATATATAGTCTATGGAGGTGTTAGTTAATTTGAAATATTGTAATATTAATATAACACTGTAAGCTAAAATCTAAAGAATTATTAAAACACTATTTTTGATTGTAGTAACCCTTGCTGCCATGGTTTCCCCCCCATATTAAAATAAACAATAAAAAAATGTACAATCTTCTCTGCGATTCCACATAGGAGCCAAGTTCTCTCTTCAGCCTGATACTGCTCTGGTGATATTCGTTCTCCTCACTGAAGAGTAAGGATGTCTGGTAGGATTGGCTGAGGGAAGGACTTGGGCCTGAGGCCATGCTGCATTAGTTGTCTGGCGCATGCTATGCATGCTGACTAAATATGTATTTTATGCACAGAAATTACATAAGCCATCCCAGAACTCTTGTTCCGGGTAGCTGATGCTATAGTTGGTGATGTAACACCTCTGGGAGGAATGTTCCCTGTCTCTGTATGTGCATACTTTTTTGTGAAGCTCTGCATGTAGAGACTCCGAGCACCATGACCACTTTAGATCACTGATGTGGTTAGGGTGCTTGGAGTAACGCTTATGTTTAAGTGTTTATACCCTGTTAAAGGAGCACTATAGGGTCAGGAATACATGTTTGTGTTCCTATAGGGTTAAAACTACCATCTAGCCCCCCTGTCCACCTCATGCCTCCCTAAATATAGTAATATATTAATTGTATTCAAGTCTGCAGCTACTTACTTTGTCCCTGTTTCCTTTAGACCTACCCACTGCCTGCTGACATCAGGATTGGCTGAGACTGACAAATAGGCAGATCATGGGCAGAGCCAGCACAATTCAAACACAGCCCTGACCAATCCGCATCTCCTCATAGAGATGAATTGAATCAATGCATCCTTATGAGGAAAGTTCAAAAGTCTCCATGCAGAGGGTGGAGACACTGAATGTTTGGATGCATTTTAGGCAGCCATGACCCAGGAAGGATCTCTAACAGCTATCTGAGGAGTGGCCAGTGAAGTTATCACTAGGCTGTAATGTAAACACTGCATTTTCTCTGAAAAGATAGTGTTTACAGCAAAAAGCCTGAAGGTAATTATTCTGCTCACCAGAACAAATATAATAAGCTGTGTTGTTCTGGTGACTATAGTGTCCCTTTAACATTAAACATGGAAGATATGAATACTAGAACATTTACTGAAAACGGCTGTATTAATGTCAATGTTTAAAGATGGATTATCTTAATATATTTTTTTTAATCAAAGTATAACATAGCCAGCCAACTGCCAGGTCTAATATCAGAAGGGGCAGTGGTGAAACCAAAGTAGAGAGGGCCCTGGTACAATAATTCTTTTTGGACCCCCTTTAGCACAAGGGTGGCCAAAAGGTAGATCCCATCTGTCAAACTCCCACAATGCTATGACATCTGGAAATTTACAATTTCCCCATCCTTGCAGTGTTTGTGCGTTTGAAGGTAAGCATGTTTTTGTATAGAGTGTGTGTGCGTGTGCATGTTGGGTTGTATTTGTATGTACTATTAACATTAAAGTACAGTCGTGTGCTTGTGTGTAGTTTTTACAATTGAATGCAGGGATGTGTTTGCAAGTTGTGTTGTTTGCAGAGATGTATGCACATAAATATATACATACACATTAACACACAGATATACACACATTAACACATACAAAGTCCCTGACTCCTACATACCTTGACACACAGATACACTCACTGATACACACATACCTTGACACGTACATATGCACTGATACAGATACACACACCTTGACACAGAGAAACCCACACACACTTTGATTCATACACGGATAGATACACACATACATATCATATCATAATTTTTCTGTTTGTAGCCACCCTCTGGTGGCTTCCTTGGGTTCCTGTTGCTGCTGATGGGAGCATGGTGCTTTCACTTCCTCATGGCATTACCGATACCACAGGGTCCTGGTTGCGCTGTTAAAGAGCCACTGCGCACGACTAGGCCACTGTTCTGCAATCCCCATCTGGTGGCCATAAGTGCACGGCCACCCAATGGGCTACACCGGTGTTTGTTCGACAACTGAGAAAGGGGACGCAAGGAGTCCTGCGTGGCACTGGAAAAAGGTGAATAAATCGCCTTTCTAACCCCAGGTAAGGGAGGCCGACCATCTTAACAGTATGAAATATACCTTTGTGTTCCCTTACTGTAGTGCTCCTTTAAGTAAATTAATATATCTCTATACAATTCATTTCATCTTTTTTCCACCATATAGTGTTTTTGGAAAAGTAATGCAACACAGTCCGTCTCCTGCCCTTTCACTAACATAGCCTGTCTGATTGTCTTCCCCGGTGTTATTATGGATTAAATGCCATATGGAGTTAACATTGACTCCAGATGCTGGGAGTTAATTGGTAATGTGTCTGTGTGTATATGTGTATTCTATACGTTGTCACAGATGTGCACACAATCTCTGCATGCTTTACAGGTTCCATACCCCAATCCTCAAATTTCGACAAGATGAAATGCATTATGATGCACCAACAGCAATGTGTAGAACTTAAGATTGCTGTTTTTGTTTTGTCTTTTAAATAGATTAGGTTGGAAAATGTTTATACAGGCCATCAACAGGTTCTACACATAAAGTAGCAAAGATTATAATGTACACCATTGGTATCCTACATACCCTTGTGGGAGAATCATGCAAAAAGCATTCAGTATATTTTTATGCATGATGAGGGATGACTGTGTTTTGGAAAAAAATAAAAAAACAAAAGAGACAACCTTTAACCCCTTAACCCCTTAACACCGCAGCCAAATGTACAAGTTGTGAACGAAACAAAACGTAAACAAAACCTGGCATTTGCGCTATATGTCTGTCCAACCGTAATTCACCTCTTTCATATTAAATGCACCCCCCCTTATTATATATCATTTTATTCAGGGGAAACAGGGCTTTCATTTAATATCAAATATTTAGCTATGAAACATAATTTAATATGAAAAAAATGGGAGAAAATAAGATTTTTTTTTATTTTTTTTGTTCTTCATGACATTTGAACTGTCAATGTCATAATACTGTTTGCTTTTACTGCAATAAAATACACATATTTGTATTCAGCAAAGTCTCACGTGTAAAACAGTACCCCCTATGTACAGGTTTTATGGTGTTTTGGGAAGTTACAGGGTCAAATATAGCGTGTTACATTTGAAATTGAAATTCGCCAGATTGGTTATGTTGCCTTTGAGACTGTATAGTAGCCCAGGAAATAAATTTACACCCATAATGGCATACCATTTGCAATAGTAGACGACCCAAGGTATTGCAAATAAGCGATGTCCAGTCTTTTTTAGTAGCCATTTGGTCACAAACACTGGCCAAAGTTAGCGTTTGTATTTGTTTGTGTGTGAAAAATGCAAAAAACGCCAATTTTGGCCAGTGTTTGTGACTAAGTGGCTACTAAAAAAGACTGGACATACCCCATTTGCAATACCTTTGGTTGTCTACTATTGCAAATGGTATGCCATCATAGGGGTAATTTTCATTCTTGGGCTACCATAGGGTCATAAAGGCAACGTAAGCAATCTGGCGAATTTTAATGTGAAAAAAATTAAACACAAGCCTTATATTTGACGCTGTAATTTTTGAAAACACCATAAAACCTGTACATGAGGGGTACTGTTGTACTCAGGAGACTTCGCTGAACACAAATATTTGTGTTTCAAAACAGTAAAAAGTATTGCAGCAATAATATCGTCCCTGTAAGTGCTGTTTGTGCGTGAAAAATGCAAAAAACGTCACTTTTACTGGCGATATCATGGTTGTAATACATTTTACTGTTTTGAAACACTAATATTTGTGTTCAGCGAAGTCTCCCGAGTAAAACAGTACCCCCCATGTACAGGTTTTATGGTGTCTTGGAAAGTTATAGGGTTAAATATAGTGCTAGCAAATTAAATTCCCTATACTTTCGGCATGGGTGGTCAGGCAGGTCCCGCTAATTGTAATTAATTAGGATACCTAATTATGTAAAATTATTACATAAATATATGTGTAGAATTAATATATGTATATATATATACATATGTGTATATATACGTATATATATATATTTTTTTTAATATTTTTATTTATATATAGGTGTATATATATAGTGATATATACGTATATATTTTTGTATATAGATATATATATATTATTTCGTTATAAGTGTATTTTGATATAAATATATATATATATTAATATCAGAATACAGTTAGAACGAAATAAAACACATCTATATATTTTTTTATATTTTATTTTTAATTATTTTTTTTATTTAATTTTTTTTCATATTTACATATTAATTTTTTTTATATTATTTATAAATATATATATAACAATAATTATATATATATATTTAATCAGTATCAGTCTACGTGTAATTTGATATTAATATATATATATAATTATATATATATTAATATTAAAATACACCTAGACGGTGTATGTGTATGTGTGTATATGTGTATATATATACTTAGATCATATATATATAATATATATATATGATCTAAGTATATAATTTTTTTTTTTTTACACTGTTTTAACATTTTATTATTTGATTTTCAGCCAGCAGGGGGACCAACTGTCATTACAGTTGGTCCCCCTGCTGGCAATGCAGCAGGCAGCTATACCGGCCATGTGATTGTGAGGTCCTCGCAAGGACCTCACTCTCACATGGCCGGGAGGGCTCCTGGAGGGCGGACGTGCCGCGGGGGGCTCCCTGGGAGTCCCCCGAACCGCGATCGCCGGCGTGGGACCGCCAGCGACCGGGTAAGTTACTAAAAACCGGAGGGCGTACTATTACGTCCGGCGGCGTTTAGAGCCGCTTTTAAAAGGACGTAATAGTACGCCCTCCGGTCTTAAGGGGTTAAGGACTGAGCCAAATGTACACGTTGTGAACAAAACAAAACGTAAACAAAACCTGTAATTTGCCCTATATGTCTGTCCAACCGTAATTCACCTCTTTCATATTAAATGCACCCCCTCTTTTTATATATCATTTTATTCAGGGGAAACAGGGCTTTCATTTAATATCAAATATTTAGCTATGAAACATAATTTAATATGAAAAAAGTGGGAGAAAATAAGAAATGGTGTTATTTTTTTAGTTCTACGTGACATTTTAACTGTCAATGTCATAATACTGTTTGCTTTTACTGCAATAAAATACACATTTGTATTCAGCAAAGTCTCACGTGTAAAACAGTACGCCCTTCGGTTTTAAGGGGTTAACCATCTTTTCCAAGAGAAAGTGGTGAAACATTTTAAAGGGGAAATATACAGCCCTCCAATAGTTTTAAATGTAGAGCAGTACAAGTGGTTTACTGGTAATATACTGCTATGCCACTCCATTATTCACGTCCTGAATTTTTCAAGAGAACTCAGATATCACTGTTGAAGAACAGACACCAAGGATTTGCTTGAAAAAACATAGATACTTAGATGAGGAAAATCTTTAATCATTAATCTCATCAATCTCATGAAAGTTAAATTTTTAGGCAAAAGTAGCTGTGCTTGAAACATACGGAAGTTTAAACAATTTTTCAAGTTGGCTTATTTTGACCTTGTCCATCCTCAAGTGTGTTTTTTATTTTTAATGACCTCCCATGTGTTGCACATTTGCCATAGTAGTATGCTATCTGCTACAAAAGCAACATGACTGCTTCTGGTAGCCTTATTTTGCAATGATTTGCATACATCCTTATGGACTGCAAAATTACACATCAAAAAATCAGATGACCACAACTGCTTTGTGTTTCTGAAGGCTATTAAGCTTTTTTTATTTTTGTATATATATAATTTCCATTTTATACTCACAATTCACTGGCAAACATTCCTACTTAAAAAGAAAATTTTATTTTCATAGCATCAGCTACTTATTTACCTGGATTTATTATTATTTATTTATTGCTGTCTTTTTGCGTTGTGATGCCGGTTTGTTAATGTTTTCGCAGTCTAGTGGAATTGTTTCTTTAATCTCAATTTTCCCAGGCTGAGGTCCCTGCTTTACCGAGCCACCCAGTGCAGACTGAGAAGCATTTCCTCTCTGGAAAAACACAGATCTGATATAATCCTGCCCCTACTGTTGATTATAATTGAAATGTCTTTATGTTTAAACAAGCACTACTTGATTTCCTGCTCTGCATGCAGGCCCACGTCCTCGTGTTTTTAATTTTCTATTTCGGTATTGTGGAGTCCTGGGGTAAAGTGCTTCCTTCCTTCTTTTTTTGGGACACTGACAGCTCCTGTGTTCCCTTTGCACCAATTTACCCAATTATGAAGAATTAAAGCTTTTCTCCAGCTTTCCCGAAGTTAACGGTTTCAGTTTTTGCCACTTGGTTTCAATGTGGAGTTCATTGCACTCTGCTGCTTGTCCTAGGAACTGATCCTCTTTCCCTATCTGTAGGACCATAGTGGACAGTAGGGAACCTGTGCCTAGTAACATGAAATGTTACAGTGAGTTCTCATATTTACTTTTATGAGAACTCTCTAATTTCGCAGGTTTAAGGAACACTATAGCGTTAGGAATACAAACACTACAGTATTACCTTTCTTTTGTTTAAGGTACTCCCTACAAATCTAAATGTAAAACTAAAGGACCAGCGCACCCAGACCACTTTACTGAGAAAAAGAGGTCTGGGTTTCTTTAGTGGTCCTATTAACCCTTTGTGTCACACCTTGCTCTGTTATCTGACAAATCTAAATAGTCTGTCTTTGACTAACTCTAAGGCATCCACCATTCTTTCTCACATATACTGTGTATTGATTTTTTTTTAGTTTCTGTGAATCCTTTTTCTACATTGAGACCCAAGATATAGACAACTGGCTTACTAAACATCATGGAAGTTTTATATTACAACAGCTGTAGTGCTGCTGTTTGCCTATATCTAACCAAAGTGTGTGTGTGGCCTTGGTAAGTTTGACTGTGCAGGCCAATAGCAATAAGATATATTTGTTACTTACCTACAGCACTACATGTCAATTAATGATTATGTACATCTTGGACAATGGTACAAGCTTCTGCTACTTCTGTTGATACCGTGCAGTGGGAGAAGTGCTTAGATCCCTTCCAGACTAGGAACAGGCTCCGCAGCCTCTGATTCTGATGTTTTTTTTAATGTTTTTTTTTGTTTTTTAATATCCCTCATGCTATAAACTCATGCTATAAATGTGCAGGAGCCAGGAGGGGATAGAAAAAGCAGTTCAGCCCCACTGCAGTCACCCATCACATGGCGCTTTATAAATAATAATAATAATAATAATAATAATCTGACAGCAGCCATACCATGGATTTCTTTCAACAATGCTGTTCATATTTGTGTCGACCAGGATTTAGGAGTTTCGAAGGGAAAGCATTGGGAGGCAATTGAGCATGCTCGGCAAAACATTGCCCTGACCAATCAGCATCTCCTCATTGAGATGCATTGAATCAAGATGCAGAAGATGCATTGAACCATGCAGAGTGTGGAGACGCTGAATTTAGGTGCTGCACACTGTGTAGCACTGGACTAGGATGCACCTCTAGTGGTGTTACTAGGCAGCAATGTAAATGTAATTTTTCTCTGAAAAAGCAGAGTTTACATTGAAACCTGCAGGGATAGGCTATATACACCAAAGCACTACATTATGCTGGTGACAATTGTGTCCCTTTAAGCTGGGAATTGTCAGGAACCAAAGATAAAGAGTAAGATTTATTGACACCCTCAATTGATAAAAGGCAATTTAAACTAGATAAGAGAATGGAATGCCATTAAACATACAGAAGGTCGTAAAAAAACATGATATATGTCAGATTGTGATATTTACTTTTTTGTATTGTTGCAAATTTCAGTTACATTCATATTAACAGGTTTTACATACATACATTGCTATTTTAAATTTAAAATCATTCTGTGTCAAGTGAATAACACACAGCCACTAGAGGTGGACTTAGCCCTATAATGTAATGTTTCTAAAAACTGCAATGTTTTACATGTAGTGTTTAAAAAAAAAAGACAGGACCTTTTCATCGAGGTGAATTGGGTGACTATAATGTTCCTTTAATAGCAGTAATATCCAGAGATCAGGTGTTCTGCTATGGATTTGATCTTTCACCATAGGTCATATTTGAATCTGCATTCGCATATAACTCCTGATCCTCAGTTTACCTTGTAGACAGTGCCAGTCTAGTATAGTGTCAAGCTGGAGTGTTTAAATACTGTGTAAATATAGTCTTCTAATTACAGAAAAAAAGGTGTTTTGTTTTTTTCTTTTGTTTGAACTATATTGTTGCAGTCATATTGAGAAAGATGGCAATCAAACTGTTAAAAGGTTAAGACCAGCACAAAAGTAAATTATTATTATTATTTATATAGCGCCATCAGATTCCGTAGCACTGTACAATGGGATATGCAAAATAACTCCATATTAAACCTGGTGTGAAAATATACCATCGATTTGATAGAATAAAGAAAAGGGGAAGAAATGTATGTAAATAAACAACTGAGAAACTTTTTGAACGCTCTCACACACCACAATTTGCAGATGTTTTGATACACTAAAACTCTCTGATTAAATTAAAAACATAAGAAGATACATTTTATAATTACAGATTTGAGATCCTCTCGAAATGTGTGCAGAAATTCAAAGTAAAAGAACAGGATGAGGTCATTTCATTTTGATCTGTAACAGAAAAGCTATTTTATCTTGCAAATATGCATTTTTTTTTTGCTATTTTATTGAGCAAGAGCTGCCTTGTGATTTTATCAAATTACCTGGGTCACGGTGGCAGGAGTCTGGACGTGCAATGTTTCCCAGCAAATTCAAGACTGTTGACATCTGTGAGAAGTTCACCTTCAGATAGCTGTAGATATTGTCAGCATGCTTATAGCTTTTACAATATACTTTATTTACCTTAACATCTTGTCCTCAATTTGGAATTGGACAAGGTGATGGTGCGTTTGAACTCCCAAGGCTCTGATATGATGCTGTGTTGCTCTAATTTATTTTGTACAAGTAAACATTCGGAGTTTGTAAGATGATAACTGTATGTGGCTGCCATGTATGGCATAATTGTTGTTTTTACCACTTGTAATACAGGCCAGGAAGGAAGGAAATAATATTGAAGTAGGTTTTAGCATTGCTTGGAAGAAAGTGGGTCCCAAAAGAGACTTTTATTTGGGGGTGCGGTTCTGCAAGGTGCCATTCCCTGCATCCACTACAGCTTTCCGTTTAGCCAGAAGCTCTCTGCATGAGCATCTCGGGCTCTCCTGCATGCTAGAGAGAGGTGGAGGGTGGTGCCCTGTAGACCTTAGATAAAAAATTAAACCATTCTGAAGTGGTTTGACTATTTTCAATGGGGGAAGAACTGCCCTCTAACTTTTTTCTAAATTAAAGGGACACTATAGTCACCTAAATTACTTTAGCTAAATAAAGCAGTTTTAGTGTATAGATCATTCCCCTGCAATTTCACTGCTCAATTCACTGTCATTCAGGAGTTAAATCACTTTGTTTCTGTTTATGCAGCCCTAGCCACACCTCCCCTGGCTATGATTGACAGAGCCTGCATGGAAAATAAAACTGGTTTCACTTTCAAACAGATGTAATTTACCTTGAATAATTGTATCTCAATCTCTAAATTGAACTTTAATCACATACAGGAGGCTCTTGCAGGGTCTAGCAAGCTCTTAACATAGCAGGGGATGAGAAAATCATAATTAAACAGAACTTGCAATAAGGAAAGCCTTAATAGGGCTCTCTTTACAGGAAGTGTTTATGGGAGGCTGTGCAAGTCACATGCAGGGAGGTGTGACTAGGGTTCATAAACAAAGGGATTTAACTCCTAAATAGCAGAGGATTGAACAGTGAGACTGCAGGGGCATGTTCTATACACCAAAACTGCTTCATTAAGCTAAAGTTGTTCAGGTGACTATAGTGTCCCTTTAAATACGATGTAAAATTTATTCTGGTCAATATCTGGCCAAAAAATGAACCCATACAGTATACCACTATATATAGTGACAAGGTGGAGGAACTTACTTTTCCCGTGGATGTGGTGAATAATGTATGTTCACAGAGCTGGGGAGAGATAGATATATAAATACTATTTGCAGAGCTCCCAACATCCCCTGTCTACCTTCCGGGACAGAAGTGGGCAGGGAAGAATGCAGGGGACAGTCCTGCTTGTCAAAGGGTGCAGGTCAGTCTGACAAAAAGGGCATGTCCTGCCATCAAGGGATTGGTCAGGCTGGCTATTCGCCTGCCCTCTCCATCTGCTTAAGCACCCCTTGTAGTTTATGTCCAGTCTTTCCCTGCATTTTTTTTAAAAATTCTTTATTTTGTTTATTTTATGTAAAATTACAAATATCAGGAATAGTACAGAAAGATGCACAGGAGCACACCTTTAGTTAAGTTTCTTGACGCAAATTGTAACATATAGCAGTGAAGTTCTGAATTCTCTGCTATTTATGATTTTGTTTAAGTTTATGCAGACTTAGCCACACTTACTTGGCCATGATTCACACAACCTTAATGAAGAAATTGTTTTATTTTAAACGTGCTTTAGAATTTATAATCTTCTGCTCCGGTAACTGACCTTAAATCACACACAAGGCTATTGTGGGCTCTAGCGGGCTATTAAAACCGGAGGCAAAAGCTGCTAAATTAGAATAAGGTAAGCAAAAAAAAAAAATAGACTTTTCTTTAAGTAGTCTGTAGGGAGGCTGTGTGAGTCACAGCCAGAAGATGTGTAGCTAAGGCTGCATAAACAAAGTGACTTAAATGGACACTATAGTCACCAGAACAACTACAGCTTATTAAATTTGTTCTGGTGAGTAGAATCATTACCTTCAGGCTTTTTGCTGTAAACGCTGTCTTTTCAGAGAAAATACAATGTTTACTTTACAGCCTAGGGATAACTTCACTGGCCACTCCTCAGATGGCTGTTAGAGATCCTTCCTGGGCCATGGCTGCCTAAAATGCATCAAAACATTCAGTATCTCCTCCCTCTGCATGCAGACACCGAACTTTCCTCATAGAGATTTATTGATTCAATTAATCTCTATGAGGAGATGCTGATTGGCCAGGGCTGTGTTTGAATCATGTTGGCTCTGCCCCTGATCTGCCTCTTTGTCAGTCTCAGCCAATCAATGGATCAGGCTACCACTTCTGATGATGTCAGCAGACTGCTTGTTTCTTTTGAGGCAAACAGCATGCAGAGTTACAGCTTCAGGCTTGAATACAGTAAGATTTTGCTATATTTATATAGGCATGAGGGGCCCAGGGGGGCAAGAGGGTGGTGTAAACACTATAAGGTCAGGAATACATGCTTGTGTTCCTGACCCTATAGTGATCCTTTAACTCTTAAATGGCAGGTAATTGAGCAGTGTGACTGCAGGGGTATACTCTGTACACCAAAAATACTTCCTCTCCTGTTTTCTATTATTTGTTTTGTATTGTGCTGGGATAAAGTGTGTCTTTATCTCACAGCCAGTGTAATACTCACTAGATTACTGTACTTCCTCAATGGGCTGGTAAATGGACAGCACCTTTGTAGTGTGTGATAATACAGCAAACCATGACTGGCTATAAATACTGTGTATTTTAGACTTTATGGTGCATTGCTTCCTAAAAAGTACTACTTAATAAATCTATTCACAAAAATAAATAAAAATAAATCTCTTCTAGTCTCTGTGAGCCTGGTCTGTACTTTTGTTTTCATTTAATAGCCCTTAATCCCGAAGTAGCATGACTGTTAACCTAGTGATTCCTTCTGATGAGTAAGATTTAATTAGCTAGCTTTAATGAGATCATGCCTTGCGGTGGTTTAAACTCATTGCACGTGGTATGGTGATTGATCTTGCATCGTAGACAGTGAGCCATCACAGATGGGTTTGTCGGCCACGCTTATTATCTGCAGCCATGGAATGCCGCGTGATGTCAATAGATCCAGTTATCACTCATTGTCATTTATTTGAGTTAAATAACTTTAGTGCATTGGACAACTACAGTTCAATATATTTTCAAGAGGTTTGCTTAAACAACCAGTATTGATTGCTTCTATATCTGGCCTTCCCATTCTCATCCCACCATCAATATCTATACATTCGAAAAGCTTTCCCCCTTCACGATGATATTTGAAGGTTGGAGGGATCATGATAGCAGGCAGCCTATATGTTATTCAATTAAACTGACGAGTGCAGCAATATAGATTTTGTGTAGGGAAATTGTGTACAGGAAGAAAAGTTTAAAAGAAACAAAAAAAAAGTAGTACAATAATGCATATAGTGTTGACCTATAACATTTGCTGCGTATTGAAGTGTATGAAAATCTCTTCTTTAAGGGACACTATAGTCACCAGAACAACTACAGCTTATTGTATTTGTTCTGGTGAGTAGAATCATTACCTTCAGGCTTTTTGCTGTAAACACTGTCTTTTCAGAGAAAATGCAGTGTTTACATTACAGCGTAGGGATACTTCCACTGGCCACTCCTCAGATGGCTACTAGAGGTGCCTCCTTGGGCAGTGCTGCACACTGTGTCACACTGCCATTCAGTGTCTCCACCCTCTGCATGGAGACACTGAAGTGGGCTGGGTAACTGTAGTGTCCCTATAAATAATTGGAAATGTTCTTGTTTGACATCTTCACACTTGGTGTGATGACACGTGCTGTGAATGTTCTCACAGAGCAACATTCGGATAGTGGTCCACTGAGAAGAATCCCATTGGTGCACAGTGCTGATTACTGCACTTGCACATTAGACCTCCAGTGTTTCCCTATGAGATCATCACCTCCTCCAGATTGTAAGCTCTTTCGAGCAGGGTCCTCCTCAACCTATTGTTCCTGTAACAACTTGTAATTGTCTCATTGATTTGTTAAATTATCCCCTTTATAATATTGTAAAGTGTTTTGCGGAAAAAGGTGGTGCTACATTCCAACAATAAAATTAACAATCATCACTAATGATCTCACAGTTGGTGGAGAGGTTGCTGTGGCAAGATTGGGAAGTTGCTGAATGAAAATTTTTATATTGTTTTTCTGATTTCCGAAGGGGGCCCCATAATTAATATGTAAAAGGAACACTCTAAAGTTATGAATATGTTTATTTTTAAGTTAGTGTTCCATTAATACCAGAAGAACAACAACCATGCAGCTCAGGTCCACTCCAGTGTGAACATTACAAAGCTTCAAACATGCAGGCTCATTTCCTTGAAAAAGTTTGCAGCAGATTAAATGCTTTTTATTTTATTTTTTTCTTCTATATGGATTGTATAGTGCAGACTGTGTTCCAGATGTTTTTTGTGAAGCATCTTCTTCACGGTGGCAGACTGGAAGCAGGGAGGTATGCAATTATAAGGATTGGTACATTGAACAAGGCTTCGTTACAGGTGTGAAAACATCGGGCACTGAACATGATTGATTTTCCCTCAGTCTGTGCCCTTTGCACACGTGTGGTATTGTGGCAGACTATTCAGCAGGTCACACCTTTAAAATTACAGGGACACTCCACATACCTTAGGTGCAAGGTTCTGTGTGAAAGAACAGCAAACAAAATAAATTAAACTTTTGTTTGTGAATGATACAAGGTGTGTGTTTTTTTTTTTTTTTTAAATATAATTTTTTTTATTCTTTCTTTCTATAAAGCACGATAGCATCCCCTTATACGGCAGAGGTTTCTTGTTCGTACAGTCCGTAGAATTTGTAGAATGATTTTTACACGTTTTGTTTGAACTGCACCTGGCACTCAGTGGGATATATAGGGTGCAAAGCATTTTACTTTTGTTGAAAGTGCATATTAACATATGTTTATGTTCTACTGTTGGCGGGATCTATTTTCGGAGGGAAATGTTCCATTTGCTGCTGAGAAATGTGCAGTAGCCCAGACATACATATCCAATGAAGGGAATGGGAAATCCAATTTACAGTAAGCGTAATCCGGCTGATGTCCAAATTATGCAAAACCCGGCCTCATTAGTCCACATTGTTTGTAGCAGAACCACTTTTCTGCCTAGAGGCAATCCAGCTTCTGGTAAGTCAGATAATGGCTCTGCTGCATGCTGACATGCTCTGTTACCCCAACAACACATTGCGATGGTAGAAGACCTAACTGTTTAACTGCCAAAAAGCTCTAGAACGCCTAAATAGGGAGAGACAAAGGTAGTTCTTCATCTCTTGGTGCCATAGGTGAAATGGTTTAAAAGTGTAACACAAGATTCTTGTTGAAATACTCTGTGTATTATACTCTCTTTGCTACAGTCAAAAATTAATTAAAAGCATTTAATATTACAAACAAGATTGTAAAATTATCACCCCATGCCTATAGAACAATAATACAGCAGATGACTTGGAACACTGGCTTTTTTATATTTATATTTTGGCTTTCTAATATGTAAAATGTTCTGATTACTCCCTATGAAGTAGTATTTGAATTTTCTGTAAAATGTGCATCTACTGTAAAAAGTGCATTATTTAAAGGAATACTCCAAGCACCATAACTACTGGAGTCCACTGGTCGCAAATCACAGCAGGGTAGGGCAGGCCTATTGGCTGAGAGCTCTCAGCCAATGAGCTAAGCCCTGTGCTGCCGGTCTAGCTCAGAGCACAGAGTTTCTGACTCCTGACCGACTCCAAGAAAGTCATCAATGGTTTGACTACTTATTCTGTAGGGGCGCCATATCTATTCCATTATGCTGAAGTGGTTATGGTACTTGGAGTGTACCTTTAAAATATTTGACATTGGTATAACTAAATTAGACTGAAATTCTCTGGCCATCCATTCCGTAGAGCAATTCATGATTCTTTATTGCAGCAGTATAGAAGTTAACTGAGCGATTCCAAGCATAATTCAGAGCAGGGTGCTCAAGTTATATAGCCAGAAGTTTTGGAATCCCATGTACAATGTGCAGTTAAGCCTTTGCTACGGCATCTAAATGATATGCTTAGTATGGAAAGAATATGGAACAGTCTTTGAATAAATCAACACAATAATGCTTCAGGGGATTGTGTATGAGCTCTGAGTGAGGACGTTTTCTGTGTCAGTGGGAAGGGGCCAATAGAAAATCCCAGGCTTTCCTATGAACGTCTCGTTACAACTTAACCCATAGCGTCTAGAGAGGTGTCCATACGGAATTACTGCTGTGAAATAGATCTATACATCTCCTCCCACCCCTCACTTTTGACAATTACATTTTTTCTTTCTTTCATTAATAAGGATTAAATCGCATGCTGAAGCTATGTATCAGTGCTGTGCGTGTGAGAGGGAACAACAGGTTATTGCTCTGGCATATTTAGTGTCCCCTTGTACATATCCTACTCCGCCTATGCCCGTAGCTGTCAGACAAAGTCCAGACCTATTTGCAGGGTAGCATGTTTGTAACAGCCTGCCTCTCCGGCTCCTTGCGTCAGTGGGGACTGGCTCCCAGTATCTGCCAGTCGTCTTCTCTGTGCGAGCTTGAGCATCGTAGGGCCTGGTCTGTAGGGTCCACAGGGGCTCATGCTGGTGCAGGTTGCGTGCGGGTCTCCGCTGGGTCAGTGGTTGAGGCGCGGCTCTCAGCCTCTGTCTGCGCCCGAGCGTGGTCTTCCGCCGCCACGGGTGTCGTCGATGGCTTCTCTCACTGACCTTTACCCTCTTGTGCCGAGGTCGCTTAAGCGGTTTGGTCTGCCGCCATGTTGAGACCTGTCTGGTAGTCTTGACTTGCAAGGTGTTCAGGGTTGGGGGCAGCTGCTTGAGTAGTTGGTTTCTTGTCTGCTGCGAGGTTAGTGGCTGTGTTCTGCCCTCCATCTTACGCCAGAAATTGTCAGTGTAGTTAGTTTTTGTATGATGTCTGGCTTAGGGTCAGTGCTGTCGGGGGGCACACGTGGCGTCCGCCGTGATGGCTGTTGTGCCGGGTCGTAGGCAGTGTAGTGATGCTGCGCCCTGTGTTTCCCTCAGCCCTGGTTTGCCTCCTTGGGGTGGACTGCGATCACCCCCGATGGTCCGGGGGGGGGGAGAGTAACTGGTTTGTAGCTCGGCTGAAGATCGGCCGCCTGACACATGCTAGGCATCATGCTGCAGGGACCGTGGGCATCGGGTGCCTCATAGGCCGGCATGTTGCTTCCCAGTCCCTTCGTTGGTCAAAATAGTAGAGTGCTGTCGCTTGGTTCAGGTTTGTCTGGTTTGGAAGTGCCATAAGTCACTCAGTTTGTGCAGGAACTCTGCCAAAGCACATCTGTCCTCCATGCGAGACAGGCCCCACCCACGGTGTCAGATTATTTTATCTTTGTTATAATGACATTGACAAATTGAGGCCAACTCATTTTTGTTCTGTCTATCTAGCTAGAATTAAAATATGCAAAACAAGAAATGAAAACTAAATTATATGTAGATCCTGAAGATTCTGTAAACATCCCCCCAGGATTGCAGCTTCTGCAATGAGAACACCAGGAATTGAAAACAACAAATCGTTTCAGTTAACTTTCTATAGAAGTGCTAAGCTTACCCCTTGAGTAGTGCTCTAAAGGTACAGAAAGGGTTTACATTACATTTTTATTGTAAATACCTAACAGTCTGAAATCTAACCAGGGACGAGTTCCCATACAGCTGTATTATTGGAACAAAACTAGTAACACTGCAGGTTGCGAGGTACGGTAGAAAGGGGATTTTTTTGTTTGTTTGTATTTTATTAATTTTTTTAAACAAATATGTGGCTTTGTCACTTTGCAGGTTTTATGGTTTAAAATTACTCATGCTTTTGTCCCTCTTTATCTTTTTTTTTTTTTTTTTATTGTATTTTTTTTTAAATTCACCTTTACGTATACATAAGAAAAAGTAGAAACAGGTAGAATTTTTGGCCCTTGTGTGTAGTTGGCAGCTTGGACTTCCCGAACCAGAGTGTCTTCTTTCTGGTATTTAGGTGATATGACAAAAGGGGGGTGCAGGGAAGCAGCGTCTGTGGTGGGGTTCTCGAGTCCGGAGTGATATAGGGAACAAGATGATAAGAAATTTAATATAGTGTAGTATATTTGGAGTTCTTTGATAGTTATAAATGAAATGAAATGCTCTTACAATTTTCTGGAGCTTATGATCCGGTTCAGATTTATGCGCTTGAACGGTATAATCCCAGTCTGTGGATATGTTGATGGTCCTTGTGTGTCCTTAGGAGCTTCTTTCCCTGTTAGGAGTATTCTTGTGGTGTGGCAATCCAGCAGTTAGATATCCTTAGTATGTAGGGAAAAATATAAAAACAGAATATAGTGCTCTCTGTAGTTCAGAGTATTTTTATTTATATACACTATTTTCTGGTTTTATTTTTCCCCCCTACATACTGAGGATGTTGTTTTTTTAGTTTTTTTTTTTCTTCAAGTTTTGGCAATGGACAGAGCTTAAATGAACACTCCAAGCACCATAACTACTACATCTTGTCCCAACCCCCTATTGTAAGGAGTCTATTGTTCCCTACCTCCACTACTTCCAAAAGAGAGCTGGTAACTCCTAAGGAGGGCTATCTTTTTGGCTGAGAATGTCAGCTGATCGCTGTAAGTAACTCGCAATGGACTCAATTTATGGAAGTGCGATGCCACTGCCACAATGGTAGGGTGGCGGGCTCATTTCATGGCCTATTGTATTTTTTTTTAATTTTGGCACCAGGGTCCTTTTGCATTACTTCCCCCACTGCCTTCATGTGATTGTATCACTCTATGTAATTTCAGGCTATTTTGATTTGCTTGTGGGCCACATTTCATACAAATGAATGGTCTAGTTTAAGCAGCTCTTATGGTACCACAAACAATGCAGAGATTGCTCATAATAATTTGTTGTCTGCTTTAAATCCTGTCTTGTGGATTGGATAAGTCACTGTCACTGTCACTTGCATGTCAAATGCAAGGACAGCACAAATAAAATCATGAAGTGCTTGTTAAGAGATTGAATTGATTCAGAGAATCCTTCTTAGCAATCTCATACTGCTATCCCTGTGCCTGCTTTGTAATTAGCTGCTACCCTCCTCATTTATCACTGGCCCCTGATGGAAAGTTAATTTGTGTTTTTTGTTTTTGTTTTGTTTTTCATTTAATAGCAGAAAACATGTTCATTATTTATAGTTACCTTGTATCAAGCTCTAGTGATGATCTTACAAATGTACAGCACTAGTCCTTACTCTGGATAACTTGTCCAGCTCATTTCTGTAGACCTACATTTGGCAATTTGTATTTCAGTTCATTACAATTTGCCGTTGAGTGTATAAACCCATTTTTATGTTCAGCCTCTTTAAAAGTCTAATTTGTTGGGATGGTGTTGCACTGCCATTGTTCCTTAAAGGGTTAATGTCTCCCACGTGCTTCTTTCTGAGGAAATTGCCTTTGTTTAATTGTTTCTTCTCCTTTTCCTGCAAAAACTAATTGCAAAAAAAAAGGACTTGTGTTTTTTTTCCATCCCAGACACACGGGTTCCCTTTCAATACAATAGATTGGCAGGAGTACACACATAGCTCCAACTCCAGACAGGGTTCAGGGGTCACAGCAGCCATCTTGCTATTTGTAGTGATTGTGTTCACTTAAATGGCTTTTTTTAAAAAAAATTTTAGCTGAGTGTCTGATCTAAAATTAAATACTTTCCCACCAAATGCCAAACAGAAAAAAAATGCGAGTTTTCAATTATTAAAGGATTTATATTAACAAATCCTTTTGACTAAGCCAGGGTTATTAGGTGTAAACAATTCCATCACTCATAAAGAACTTTGCTGCAACTTGTTCTTTTAACCCTCCCTCCCCCCAAACTTGGCATTTTATACATTATTTTCCTGGTCTATGAAACATACATGTACATTGACAGAACAATGCCACCTTCTTGATCCCTCTGTTACAAATAACTAAACAGTTATTGCACAGAGCACTTCTACCCAACTGCTAGCTCCCCGACGGCTAGTAGAGGAATGTGTGAATTTGTAGGTTTACTAGGTGCTGTTTTAGTATATTGGTACTGGTTTAACTTTCTACTTTCCCCCTTCTGCTTTCACTATGCAATGATAAATGTTTAACGCCTGTGGCTTTGTGACACTAGGTTGGCATAGTCTTTGTAACTGATAGTATTGTTCTAGAATCTCTAAGGGCAGTGGGCTATTGTCAGTGTAGTCAGGGCTGACTTAAGATGCCCTGTGCAAAAAATCTTCACAGCGCCCCCCCCCACCCCTCCCCAGTCTTACCCCTTCATTCAAAAGGGGTGCAATGTTTGTTTAGGGGATTTATTAAATGTGTATAAGAGGCGTTATGGCTGTGTGTCATATGTAGGCTTGTGCTGGCTGTGTGTGACATATGTATGCACATATTTCACTTGCGTGTGTGATATTTGTGCTGGATTTATTCGATGTATGTGAGAAGTATTTAATTCAGATAAAAAATATGCATGTACTCCCAAGTGTGAATGCAGGTGTGTATTTTTGCAGATTCACAAGCACCCAGTACCCCAGTACCACAGTCAGATACAGTTATAGACATACACTGTCAAATACAGCTACATGCATACAGTCCCAGGCACAGCCACACACAGTTACAGGTATATAGTCACACACACAGGTACAGGCAGACGGTGACACATGCACACCGGTACAGGCAGCCGCACACAGTCACAGAAGGTCATACACCCAGTTACATGCAGAGAGTCTCTCTCACACTCACACACACACACACACACACACACACAGTTACAGACAGACAGACGCACACACAGTACATGCAGAGAGTCCCACACAGTTACAGGCAGACAGTTACACACACACACACACACACACTTACAGACAGACAGAGACACACACATAAACCGCTATAGGCACAGAGTCACACACCGTTATATGCAGTCTCTCTCTTACAGACAGTCACACACACACACACACACACCCAGTTACAGACAGTCTCACACACAGTTACAGGCATACATTTACACACACACACACACACACACACACAGTTATATGGAGTATTTCTTTCTTACACATACACACACTCACATACACAGAGTTGCAGACAGCCTCTCTCTAACATACAGACACATAGTTACCTCTTAATTTGATGAGCTGGCTGTTGGAGAAGGGGCACTGCAGTCCCTGATGTATAGGTGTCTCAGGAGCAGGGACTCCTTCCTGCTTCCCCCACAGTTCTCACAAGTTCCCAGGCAGCGGGTTCTGGCTGCATGTAGCTCAGTCCCTGCTTCTCATTTAGCCCTGCCCTCGCAACTAGTGAAACTCCACCTCCACCGCTAGTGAAGCTCTTCCCCCCCCCCCCCAGAGAATTTGAGCGCTCTGTCGGCCACATGGTGCCCCCTGCTGCTATGGCACTCTGTACAGCTCGCACACCCATAAGGCCAGCCCTGAGTGTGGTGTAGATTAAGCCGTTTGAAAAATCTGTGTGTGTGCATGCTTGTGCAAAAAATATTATTGCTTTCTATCACAAAAATACAATGTTAATTGGGTTATTATTGCAAATACAATTATGATAATATGTGAATTATGTGAACTGGCTAATGTGTCACTTTAGAGGGCCATGTTTTTTTTTTTTTTAGATCTTCCTATTAGTGCATCATTTAATTGAATCTATTTTCTGGCTATCCCACCCACATAGTGTGTAGCTTTTAATCAATACATACCTGAAGGGACAAATTGTGGATGACAGGTTGAATTTATACTTCTGGACATGTCAAAACATGAAAACGGGAGCAGTAAAACAAAATCTCAACATTTAGTCACATCCGTGGTTTATAATTTATTACCCAATCTATTTATTATTTTTTAGTGATTCTCTCCACAACACTCTTGTGCTTGCCTGACGTTTTAAATTTATGCGTCACACTATGTGTCTGAAACATCCCGGTACTCGATGTTAGAAACCCGTAGGAGGGATCCTTAGCTGTAAT
The DNA here is from genome assembly GCF_036172605.1 of Pelobates fuscus. Taxonomy (NCBI): domain Eukaryota; kingdom Metazoa; phylum Chordata; class Amphibia; order Anura; family Pelobatidae; genus Pelobates; species Pelobates fuscus. The sequence goes on along the minus strand of NC_086324.1, from coordinate 58,277,825 downwards.
TGGAATGGAATCACTTGTCTTTATGTACCTGCGTCAAGGAATAAGGTTTTCAAATAAAATCTGTGTAAAAGACAACCGTGCCTGCGTAATTGATTCAAAACACGATTGTAAAAGTCAGAACACCAGATTAAAAATCCTTTTTAAAGTGGCTTTTGATCAAGTAGAAAAAAACAAACCTAAAAATGCCACAGTACTTTTCACAGAGCCGCTAGAACGGTAATATTTTCTGCCATGTCTCAAGTCCTATCATGTTATAATTATATATCATGTTATCATTAATATAGAATGATAAATCAGAACTATCTAAATGATATTTAAGGTAATTAAGCCCAAGAAGGTTTTGTTTTTGGTCCCTATCCGGCTCTGAGGCTTTACGTTCTGATTTTATGGGACCCAGCTCCCAAGATAGTAGTAATATATGGACTAGGTGGATAATGATATTAAATACATTGTATCAGAGATATTTCAACCACTGTGATGCTTGCATGGAAAGGTTATAGGGCATGTGGGACCATCCATTCATTCTACTCTACTTTCTGAAGTTCAGTAGTCATTCTTACTGGATAGTTGTTCTCTTGAGAGCTATGTGAACAAGATTATTGAGCTGGTGATATGATTTGAGATATATATATATATATATATATATATATATGTTGTTTTTTTTTTTTTTTTTTTTAAGGATTTTAATCCGGGTGTTTGTTTAGTCTGTCCTGTCCCATCCAGGATCTGTTTCTAAAAATGCCAGTGCTATGGTTTGACACCCTCCGGGAGCCAGTTATGCCTACTTCATGCTGCTTTGGATGCAGGCACACTAAACATTGATTTTTGTCTAAACACGTTGCCTATTAGTGATAATGTCATGTATTTCTAGGATGCCAACATATTGGTTATCTGAAAAGCAGAAATTACAAACAATAAAGATTGCAGCACACTGTAGTGGGTATGGTGCTTGGAGTGTTTATTTAAGGTGCCGGAAGTTATCTGGTACCGCCCCCCCCTCCCCCACAACCCCGCCAATGTAAGTAGTGAAACCATTTTCTTTTTTTAAAACAGTTTGACTTTTCCCTTGGGCACAACTCCCTGCTCCTTCCCTTCTGTCTGTAAGAGCTGGAAGCTTCTGCTAGGACTTCGGTTGGTTCTCTGACGTGCAGAGCCAGCAAAATGGGACAGTTGACTGCTTTCGGCTAACGAACTATGCTATGCGCATGGCTTAGTTCAGGCACACGACTTTCGAATGTCATTGGGGCAGGGACTGGCACCACAACCGCTACTGTGTGCTCTTGTAGCTTGTGCGAAATGTAGTCCTCAATATCTCCAAAATTAAAGGTTGCCTAGATAAACAAAACTAAATCCAGAGGCAGAGTATATATTCTGTGACAAAACATGGGGGTTTATTTCAAGTAACAAAAATATGTAATTAAAGCCACAGTCAAAAATAAGCAATAAATACATGAAGGTAAGCCTAAACCTAATTAATTTCTCTTTTTTCTATGGCGTTTCTGTTAAAAAAACTGCATAACCCTTGCTGTAAAGTTCTGTAAAGTTGTGTATTTTATTATTATACTGTATTTATAAAGCTGCAACAAATTCCGCAGCGCTGTTCATGGGTACAATCTGTACAAGTAAAAAGACACAATACAAAATTTGACAAACAAATTCAGGAGGAGTTGTGGGCTCTGTTCCCGTGGGAATTTACAATCTAGATTGTGTAGGGGTTCAATCCAGCAACACTGGGATGTGTTAACACATACTACCTGGAGAGAAAAATAAGTAGCAAGGTGTCCGTTCTCACCTCTCTTGCTACTTGTATTTCCCTCCTTAAGTTTAAAGGGCAATCCATACGTGGACCTCTTGTTTACGATGCCTAGAGGGATATTGGCTATACCTCACTGATGATACCTTACAAGGTTGAAACGATCGTCTGGGATTGCCGTATCTCTCGTGCAGAGGGAACTTGCTGGCATTTCGGATCTGGACTGCCCGTGAGGGTGGGGCCAGTCTGATATGCTTCAGATATGTTTTCTCTGTAATGGCACACGTTGAGCTAAAACCAACTTGATATCTGAGCGGAGACCCACCGAAGGGCAGGCTTATTTTCACCTCTCTCACTACTTGTATTTCTCAACACATACTACCTGACGTGTGTATGTCTGATCCAAAGGATTGTTCTGCAAGTGCTTCAGAAGCATTTCTGTTATTTGCTGCTCAGACATCAGTATCACTTGTACAATGATGCAAAATAAAACCCCACAATATAACAACTGTGAAATAAATAAATTGTTTAATTTAGCAGTAGAAAGAGGGAAGTGCTCATGCCATTGTACAGAACACTGTTGAGACCTCACTTGGAGTATTGTACGCAGTACTGGAGACCGTATCTTCAGAAGGATATTGATACTCTAGAAAGAGTTCAGAGAAGGGCTACTAAACCGATTCATGGATTGCAGGATAAAACTTACCAGGAAAGGTTAAAGGATCTTAACATGTATAGCTTGGTGGAAAGACGAGACAGGGTGGATATGATAGAAACCTTTAAATAAATAAAGGGAATCAACACAGTAAAGGAGGGGACTATATTTAAAAGAAGAAAAACTACCATAACAAGAGGACCTAGTCTTAAATTAGAGGGACAAAGGTTTAAAAATAATATCAGGAAGTATTACTTTACTGAGAGGGTAGTCGATGCATGGAATAGCCTTCCAGCTGAAGTGGTAGAAGTTAACACAGTAAAGGAGTTTAAGCATGCGTGGGATAGGCATAAGGCTATCCTAACTATAAGATAAGGCCAGGGACTAATGAAAGTATTTAGAAAATTGGGCAGACTAGATGGGCCGAATGGTTCTTATCTGCCGTCACATTCTATGTTTCTAGTCTTTGGATCCCCTTGTGTTCATAATGAATATCGCGATTAGTGGACACATGTCTCAGGCCATCAAGGTGCTGTGGAGATCATTTTATGAGTTAAAACAAATGATGTTTTAAGGCAGGAGTGGTCAACAGATGTAACTATTACAGTTCTGCAATTTGATGCTTTGCCAGTCGGCAGAAACAGCTGGAAATCTACCTTCTGGCTTCTGGCTGCCCCAGTTTTACTATCTCAGCCTTCCGAACGGCCTCTTTCCTGATTCTATCAAACTGCTTGTGTTCAGGATCTGTTACCGTCTTCTCTTGCAGCTCTATAAGTGTTACATTACAGGACTCTTGGCACCAAGAAACCCAAGCAGCAACTAATTATGACTTATAAATGGCCTGTACATAATTTATGGGTGTTGTTCAAACATAGTGGTTTTGTCAAGTAAACAAGTCAGTAATGAATTGCACACTCTCTTATGGCTGGCATCATTAAGTAATGTGATGAAATGTGATCCTCTACGTGGAGTCTCAGGGCTGCTTGTAGGTCAGCAGACAGCTCAGAGAGTGCTTGTTCGAGCACAAGGCAGTGATCTGTGTGGCCTTGTACAGTCAAGTCATCACAGTTAGTGGACACACTGGAGATCAGTAAACGTGTAGATCAGGTGAGCCAGTCCCATGTGTATATTGCCCCCGTTTAAACTGCTGTAAAAATCCAGTAACAGTCACACGTACCATATGGGCATACTTTACCTTGATAATACAGCCAGACCACATACAGCCAGTTTCTGCTAAAAGGCGCATGTTTTATAGATAGTCACACATTACTATAACATTTCATGTGTGCAGCATTGTTCAAAAGTCTTGCGTTGCAAATAATTGTTACACTGTAAAGCTAATCAACGAACAGTAAACCAATATATAGAACTGATACGTTGATATTTAATACGAAAGTAACAATATATCATGTGGGTTGTTGTTTTTGTTTTTTGTTTTTTCATATATATATATATATATATTTTTTTTTTTTAATAAAAAGCATAGATTTAATGTGGTTTGCCATTCTCCCATTAGAATAAGAACCTATAGCACATGTATCCTTTATGCTATAGTTTTAATCTATCTATACAAGTGCCTTAGCATCTTGACGTTTGAGGGTTGGACAGGTTTTATTTGCATTTCAGTGCTCCCCTCGCCGTTCTTAGGAAGTGACAGGCACCAGAAGCATTTTAGTCCTGTAATGTAAATATTGCTGTAATTCCAGAACAGCAGTGTTTTGCATTGCAGGATTAATGCAACAGACATGGCACCCAGACCACTTCATTGAGAAAAAGTGGTCTGGGTGCCTATTGAATCCCTTTAATGCATTAAAAGTGTGCAAAAAGAATAATACATTATAAACATTAAAGGATTTCTCCAACCCTTTTTTAAAAAATTGTTTTTATTTTTTTATCTCTAAATATTACGTTATTGGTATAATTCATCAGGGTCTTAGCCCCAAAAGAATGCTTGGAAAGCGTTCTAAATTTAGCTTTTACTCACCTTTAGAAAATGCTGGGCAAAGCTATGGAGGTCTAATCAAAGCCTTCTCATAGATAAGCCTTTGGTCCATTTAGCCTGCGCTCTGAGTCGACAAGGGGTGGTGAAGCACAAAATATCAGATGGGATAGGGAGGTGAAAGGGCTACAATGAAGGAGGGAGGTGTATAAACCCTGTGTCCAGTATTTGATCTGCACTTGCAGCAGGTGCTATCTCTAGTTTTACGCTCCGGTATGAGCCACAGCACTGGCAGGCGACAATGTAAAATGAACGTTATATGTGGCACATATGAGAGTGAAAGGCTGAGATAATTTTGGTTTTTTTTATTTTTCATTTTTGTATTCTTTCAAGACTCACTGGAATTTTGATTTTGTTTTTTGACGTTTTACACATGAGGAAGAAAATTTGTAAAAGTTGTAAAGCATTTATGACTTATGCTTCCTGAAATAATATAATCAACAGGTACTCCTCCAGATTTTGTGTAGTAGCATTTAACTATGATCAAATGTGTAGAACAGACTGTGCACTTAGCTTCGCCTTTGGATAAAAATGCTTGGTTGACTCCCTGTAAATATAGTATGCTGTCTCTTTGTGATGCACTCACCATAAAAATTGCATGTTTACGGTAGAAAAAGCACGGCAAAATGATATGTAGCTAACAAAGGTGTTCAGCATAGTCTGTCTGGAAGGACACGATTGGAATGTTTAAATGTAACATCCTGAAATAATGTCTGGACTGTCTCCAAGGGTAGTTTGCAATCTGTTTAATCTCTATTACTGCTGTGCCTAATTTTTTTATCAGTAATGTTTCTTAGCATGAGAAAAAAAATATTATATAACATATAGAAAAATTTCTATAAAAAAATAAAAGTTAACAAACCATATCTTTTGTTTTCCTGAAAATCTGTTGCAATTAAAAAGTAGATTTAATTCCTTCATGTCTGAAATCTAATGATGCACATACACTTATTACATTTAGTTTTTCCCCATCATTCTTAGTTTTAGAAAGAATGGTGCCGTAGGAAGATCCCAAACAGGATTCATCACTTTTTACATATGCTCTGTGACTTGTAGCTTTTGTACTAGGAAAAATATTCCAACATAACCAATGCAATTTTTCTTATTTACACCAGGCATGAAGCCCATGTTCAACTTAATGGCATCAGCACACATCATAAGATTCAAGTTCTAGTAACAACCTAGGCTTTGTCGTTGATCAACAAGAAGGTGAAAATATAAATTTCAAGCGATTTTCAGTTGTTCCACAAATAGGGAATTATTCCTTTTCAGAGTCATACAATTTTAAATTACATTTATATGACAGCAATACGTTTAGCCACCATTGCATCACAGTATTTAGATGGGGTCTAACATAATTTTAGAATCCTTTAAATCTTGTAAAAAAAAATGTTGCTGCAATGCACAGGCACACACACAGTTTATCGACTAAATTTGGAATAGTCATTTTTAAAAAAAAGGAGTTTAAACTATTTAGTGAAATTAGCTCAATTGGAAACATGGAAAAATTTAAGAATTTCACTAGTTAAGCTATTTTCGCCTAACATTTAAACTTCCTTTATAAACTCGTAACAATTTAGATATTAGTGAACCATCCTGCTTGTGGCTATCTTTGGGCACCATTATTGGGGGCTCTATGTGTAAACTTTTGCATGTCATACAAGTTACTTACTGTGTCCCTTTAACTCCTTCAGCAGGGCCCCCAACCACTCTGTCCCTGTCCCTGTGTGTCCACTTGTCTGGTTGCAATTGCGTGTCTGTTAGTCCATCCATTGTACATCGGTAGAGAATGATAAAATAATATAATAATAATAGCATGGGTCCTGTGGCTATAAATGTAGTAGACTCTCTGGTATCTATGTACGTGCTTTGTGGGACTGCAGGTTGACACATTACCACTAGATTGTCTATTCTCCACTTAGTAATCAATATTTTTTTTTTTTTGTCAATCTTTCTTTTATTGAGGCCAGATGTAATACATTACAGAAGAGAAAAAAATGAGTTTTAGCAAGAGTATACAAAATAGTCAGGTGGTTGTTTGTTCAATACTAAACAGTCTCCTGGTTATACTGCCTTATTTTATAATAAGAGATGACAAGCTAATTTAACATGTCCATATCAGTGATAAAACCAGACTGCAAGGTTAATAAGAAATTCTAGTCATGTAGTTAAACGATAGAGTAAAAATAAATAAAAGTAATAAACACACTAGATGAATTAACTAGCTAGGTCGTGCAGTATAACGGGACCGACTAGACATCAATACTGAGAACACATGGATAAATAATAATTGTTAGGTGTTTCAAGGCAGAGCAGGCATCACTCTACACTGTGCATTAGGTGTCTGGCTAAGCGTGGTAGTAGTAGTGTTATTGCTGTGCTTAAATGAGAGAGTGTGTGCCATGCCCCTCACTAGATAAACAATAGAGTATAACCTGGTGAGTACCCCGGTCGGCCCTCTGCCCAGGTGGCCAATGCTTAAGAGGTCCTGTAGTTTGCTTGGTGCTTGCACCTGAAGGAGTCTTGCCCATCATGTCTTTGTGTCTCCGCTACCCCTCGAGCTGCGGCACTGCCGCCCCAGTCCGCTATTCCAGTTGCGCCCAGAAGCAGGTGAACAACTCGTCCAAGCTGGGAAGCGGGCCAGGTGCAGCTGGTGACGATCGTTGCTCGAATGAGGGAGGTCTATCCTCCATTTTGAATGGGAGCATAGCAGACTGCACCCACACTGTAACTGCCATCTTAGGTTCTCAGAGCTAAGTGGGGACCGGGATAACCCTCACTGGTCTAAGGGGGAGGAGGGGAGATAGCAATATGCGAGTTACTCTGTCTGTTTGAGGCCATGAGAGCGCCCATCTCTCCTTGGCCTTTGCTTGTCTAGGCTGCAGGCCTCCAGTACGATTGTAAGGGCTGATGTGGCCCGTGTAAGGTATCTCCGGGTTCGGTGAACTCCCCCGATTGATAAGTAGGTAGGCTCCGGTCTGCAGGAACAGGTAGTCAGGCAGTGTTGCCCGATTTTTAGCACCAGACACGGCACGTTGATCACGCCTAGGCCGCTCGACAGTCAGGCTCTGCCCCCCCAGTAAGGAGATAGTGATCCTTACCTTCCTAGTACAAAGAGCAGGTTTATGTATTGGATATCTGTTCCTATCGGGTTTATATTTCTTGGAATTGTCATCCTTCATGGAAATTGGCACCTGAAGAGTTTATCTGCCCATTAAAAGCTGACCACTCAGATTTCTGAAATGATTGATTTGTTTTTGAAAACTTGGCAGACCGGGTTAGTCTATAAATGTTATTTGACTTTCCTCCTTTAATGGAATACATTGTGCTCCCTGGCTCATTGCTAAATCACTGGCATTCTTGGAATCTGGAAGTTTACCTACTTTTAGTTTTATATCTCACCCTGTTTGGTATCATTTTTATTTGTACTAGTATGCTTAAATGTAAAAACATAACAGGATGTTTTTTCTTTACAAATCTACGTATAAAACCTAGAATCACTCTGTTTTCCCTTGTTCTGTGAATTTTATTTCATTTTGTGTTTGCTGTTTGCTGTACAACCTTGCAAAATGTAGCATTTCTCTAGTCATTTTCATTTTGCACTATAAAATATCTTAATTTTCAGTAAACATAAGTAATTTTTTCAGTAAATAAAACTTTAATGTGTTTTTGGTAATCTTCCTTAGTTTTTCTAATGCTTTTAATGCTTTATATATATATATTTTTTTAAATAGAAAGTGCTGCTTTTGGCTTGCATATCATTTTTAAGCTATGCAACAAAATAACCATTCTTAGTCTGGGTATAATATATATTACACAAGATAAATAAAATATTTCTGTGCATAAAGTTCCTGTATTTCTTGAAAAGCTATAATCTCCCAATGTGTAATCTGTTTATTTATTTTGAAACCAAGTCAGCTTAATCTCAATGCCAGAGATGCCCATTATGCTGTCTCCTTCCATTGTATACCACTATATCAGACCACCACAAACTGTTCCGTGAGACTAATGATCTCTCTAGAGCGCAAAATTCGAATCAGTGCACCCATTACCTTTATGTGTTGTTTTGTCTCTGTCAATCAGATAAATTGACTCCTAATAAATTATTTTATTTGCTTAGCGATAGAATTGATGGGGGAAAAAAAGTAATAAATAAATAAAAATAAAGTAAAACTGATGCACATCTTTCTCGTGTCAAATACCAGATGAAAAAGTACAATAAAACTTATATTTTCTGTGTGACTAAACTGTTACATATTTCTCATTTTGCTCCATTAACCTCTAGTTTTACCCCTCTTGTAAAAGGATGCAAGTGGGGGGGGAGAGTGTGGAAGGCTTCATCCAATTTGACACCATTCCCGTAGGTTCATCATCTTCCCCAGCGTTGACATTCTATGTCTCTGGTGTCAGGCTTGTGCAGCTGCACATATTTAAATGTCTGGCAGCCAGTCCAGTGCAGAATAAATTTATTAACAACAGTATTAAATGGATAAATCCTGCTATCTCGATACATGGACAGCATGGGGATTTCATCTTTGCATTATTGTAGGCTTCCAGAATCTCCCATATTGGATGGCACAATTCCATTTTCTGAACAATAAAGATAACGCGCCCTGGAGTGTGTGTGCTCACGTGTACAGATAAACAGGTGAAATACGTGAACATGTGGTTCTGGGCAAACACTATACAAGTACCGTAATGGCTATGTAATATCTTACATGAGAACATTTTATGCTTGTTTAATAAATATTACACTTATATTGCATTCTCTCTCTGCCAAATAATGCATAGTAAGGAAACTTATGATGTTTGCAATAATCTTCTCTATTATAAGGCTATAGGACTGTAGATCAGATATTGTAGATAAAGTACATCTGCTATGGCAAAACTGAACCAAAAACTGTACATGGATACCAAATTGATCACACTATATTCTTTGTTTCCATATTCATGGTATTAAATTAAAAACTATATTAGATTTTTTACATTTTGTTTTGCACAGTTAGGTGTATATGTTAAAGGTTTTCATGTGCAATATACGATATAATTATTATTATTACTTTCTTTCTTACTCGGTTTTATCCTACAATTAAACTTGAGCGCTCAAAATAAACCCCCCAAAAAACCTTGCTGTGTTAATCAAGCATTACAACCTCATCTTGAGTCAAAGGAACACTCTGGGCACCATTGCATTTTCATCTCAAAGTTGATGGGCTCTGTCTTTTTTTCTTTAAGAGTTTAGAAGTTTACGAATGGTTTAACCTTAAAGTGTTCGAGACGACGCCTGTCCTCCAGGTCCCTCTTTTTTCACATGTGAAGCTTCAGGCCGTGTGCCATTGATATGCTATTAACCTGTCGCTTGCTTCCTATTGAGAAAAACCTATGATAAATCTAGTGGTGGTGGTGGACGAAATGAAGCAGAATGGATGGACTCTAGCTGTTGCTCTTTCAAATTAAACCATTGGTAAACCGTGTATTGTGGGATGACACCCAGGGACTCGACGCACCATAACTACATTGCGATGAAGTTGTTATGGTTCCCTAATTATTATTTTTAAGTGAGCGTTATGATTGACAGTCATTGCCTAGTTCATAGAGAGCCCACTGCACAAGTTGAATACCCTAGAGATTTTCTATAAATTCAGAAACCTAAAACTTGAGGACTTTTTTATTTTATTTTATGTTTTTATGTAAACTATCCTAGAGTGTTCCATTAACTACTAATTGCTGATCATGATGCAGAAACAGCAAGAAGCAAAACTAATGTCTGATTGCATTATTAGTATTTTAAATCCAATGCAGGGGTTTCTCCTGGAAACTGAAATTCTACTTGAGCGCTAACTTCTACCTTTGTCATCATACCTAAACGTTTTTTTGCTGGGTCCTCATCACCACATCTGGTTCATGTATGTCAAACTGCTTATATTTTTAAGTTTACTCATGTGTCTTTTTTATCTATTATACACTACTGGGGAACAGGAATATGATGGTGCATAGCAGGGTTTATGGGCATTGTAATTGTATTTTAGAAACGGTTGAATTAGTATGACTCAAAACGTTTTGCTGTGCAGCATATAATTGATGACATCACACACAGGTTGGGCAGAACTTCTCTGCTTCTGTAAAACTGCTTTATAAAAATAAATTAATTAAATAAAAGATCCCAGAACCTAATATAGCTGCACCCTAGCATGGCACCATGTATGGGTGACTGGAATACCTATTCCAGTAACAGGTTATTCACTTTTGTAAGTTGGTTCATTTTGTTTTACTGTTAGCACTTCTAAAATAAGAAAAGATATGTGTGATTGCTATTTTAAAGGGTTACTCCCCCTGTACAGTATGTATCAAATTTAAAAAGGAGCATTCTCTGGGAATGTATCGAATAATATATTCACTAAACAAATATCAGCGTTTCAACCCGCCTGTGTCTTAAATGAAATGATTTTATATATACATATATATAGACTTCAGGTGGAAGGGGTTTTCAATCACATTTTTTCCCCACCATAACCTTTTTGGATTTTTCTTCCCAAGCACTGCCAAGCTTGACTAAGCAAACCAGTAACCAACCTCATGCTGATGAGTTGCATTAACAGCGAAACAGCTGTCCATAAGTGGTTCACTGGTTTAGCATCTTTTCCTAAATTGTGTTCCAAGCAGTTGTATACTGCAAACACAGATTAAAAGGAATCCATGTTTAAAATGGAATGAGGCAAAATTGTGATTCTTTGTTAAACTAATTTGCATATGCCCACCCAGAATCCTTTGCGGTTGTAACATCACTGCACATTTGGGATTTCTGTGGGAAAAGCAAGTCTTATCCAGCACCAGGACGGTTGCCCATGCTGGCTTCCATCTGCCTGTTTATCATTTCCTCCCTTGCAAGGTCTAATCAATTAGGCTTTTCGTTATGGCTCAGAGTACATGCGCGCACTCTGAGCCTGGATGGGTAGGGATGAAATGAGGAAAAAAAGGACCAAAAAATGTCAGTTTTAACAAATGGAGGGATAGGATCACAGCAGGGAGGGTGGGGAGATCCAGGCTTTCCCTTGTAGGTGCGCTGATGAGAGAGGTATTTTTGCACAGAATTATCATTAGGTAGCCAGGACTGTTACTAAGTCATGTATGCTGTGTTTGTAACTAGTAGGGATCGACCAATATTCTGTATTTTCAGCAATATCGGTATCGGACAATAAAGATACTAATATTGCTTATAATGCAGACCAGGGCTGCCATCAGGGTCCTGGGGGACCCGCGGTAAGCACAAGCTTACTTACCTTCCTTTCAGCTCCCCTGTCTAACTCTCGCGAGTCCCGCGACCGTCAGAGCATTGCTACAGGTTACCATGACAACACTCAGCACGGCACAAGGCCGCGAGAGGTTGACAGGGGAGCTGCTGGGAAGGTAATTAAATATGTGCTGGACCCGCTCTGCAGAGGCCATGCTCCGGGACCACCAGGGAATGCTATATTCCACCTCCTTGCCCAGGTAAGAAACAGGGAGGGGGGACTAAAACATAATTAAAAAAATGTCATTTTTTTTAAAGTTACAAAAATAAAAATGCCCCCCCTCCCCCCGATTTACACACACACATATTCTTGAAAACATAAAAAAATCTGATTGGCATGTATATATTGTGCAAATACAAAAAGAGAAGTCCTGCGCTTAGTCCCATTACTGCTGGGCCAGCAGCAAGGACTACAATACACATCAGCCCCAATATATAGAAAAAAACAAAATACATAAAGTATGTATATTTAGACAAATGGAGGTCATTTAGTTGCTCCAATGGCCATTGGAGGGAATGCCCGCCTGCCAACGTCAAGGCAGACCGCCCTAAGCGGGTCCTAACACTGACCCTTCAGCCTGCTTCCTTGAGCTTCTGGCAAAGATATCTCTAATGAGACAGAAAGGGGTATTTTTTATATACACCCCTATACTTATTAACCCTTAATAGGGAACACATGGGATGGGCAGCAGCATTGTAACCAGGCTGTGTGATACAAAGTAAATACAAATACTAAAAGAGAAGTCCTGCGCTTAGTCCCATTACTGCTGGGCCAGCAGCAAGGACTACAATACACATCAGCCCCAATATATAGTAAAAACCAAAGAAAAGAAAATGTTACCTGCGCTTTCTCCTTAATCCCTATGTATATTTAGACAAATGGAGGTCATTTAGTTGCTCCAATGGCCATTGGAGGGAATGCCCGCCTGCCAACGTCAAGGCAGACCCCCCTAAGCGGGTCCTAACACTGACCCTTCAGCCTGCTTCCTTGAGCTTCTGGCAAAGATATCTCTAATGAGACAGAAAGGGGTATATATTGTGCATTTACCTTAATAAAAAAAAGATTTGCAAAAAAAGAAATAAATAATAAACCTTTTCAGTTAACGGTAGATTTGTGTAGAAATAGTTTTGTTCTTTTTAAATGGTAAATGTACAGAATATCGGTAAGTTATCGACTATCAGCCTGAAAGTTCACAGATTATTGGTATCGGCTCTAAAAAAAATCAGTATCGGTCGATCCCCAATAACTAGCCCCAACACAAAAATGCAAATAACTCAAGCAGAAACGCTGCACATATAGATTCCTACACAATGTCTGCATCTAAAAGCAGAAGTGGTCAAGGTACTTAGAGTAGCCCTTTAACCCCTTAAGGACACATGACATGTGTGACGTCATGATTCCCTTTTATTCCAGAAGTTTGGTCCTTAAGGGGTTAAGCGTTTCTCTTACTGTTGAGGTCCTGCTGTATTGCACAGGGGTAAGCTCCGCTATCTCGCTATGCTACTTTCTGATCACTTTGACTTTAACCGAATGCTAATTACATATGCAGTTTTCAAACTGATGCTAATTAAAAAGCACTTTTAATGCAGAAGAGATTTTGAAAGCATTTTCAGAGAATTGACTATGTAGATCAGTATTTAAATCTGACCTTTCCTCTTCAGAAGTCGCAATTAGAATGTGCAAACATTTTCTCTTCAAAATTAGCTAATCTTTCTAAACTGCGAAGCCGTGTTTGCTCTCTCTCACTCAATATACTGGTTGATGCAGTAAATATTAAGGCTCATATCATGTATGTATTTTGGAAAATTCTAATTTGTTAAACAACATTTTTACCAAAACTTCTAATATTTCTTATGTAATTTTTTTTATTTATTATAAATTGAACAATTTTTTTAAAATTACATCAACATAACATTGTGTCTTAATTTTTATAAAGTTAAGACACACTCCTAATTAAGCCGTTTCGAACACCGGAAAAACACAGTCAGCTAGTCAACAATATGATCTAAAGCTTATCCATAGTGGTACATAAAGAAGCATTGCTTTGCAGAATGATATTAAAGTAGGTCAACCTAACACAGATATGTTAATAAGGGTAGTGTCGTGAGTAAGACAATCTAAAACATTACAAAGCCCTTTATTTAACACAGAGCGTAACTATATAAATATATAGGTCACAGAATATTCTAACACTGACCTTAAAGGGACACTATATTCACCAGAACAACTACCAGATGTTCTGGTGAGTATAGCTAGTCTTTTTTTAACGTAAACACTGCCTTTTCAGAGAAAACGTCTCCAGTGGCAGCTCTTCATGGAGACGGCCACTGAAATAGTTTTTCACACTATATGGTCAGAATTGCATGTTTTTATTCCTGACCCTATAGTGTTCCTTTAGTTCTGGGACATGTCTTTACTTAGTGGAGTTTTAAAGAGTCTTCCTTAAAAGGAACAAACACATAGAATAGATTATCACACCACTAGTGTATATATTTAGTGTTTTGTGTTCTCTGCCTTTAAGTTAAAGGGACACTATAGTCACCTGAACAACTTTAGCTTAATGAAGCAGTTTTGGTGTATAGAACATGCCCCTGCAGCCTTACTGCTCAATCCTCTGCCATTTAGGAGTTAAATCCCTTTGTTTATGAACCCTAGTCACACCTCCCTGCATGTGACTTGCACAGCTTTCCATAAACACTTCCTGTAAAGAGAGCCCTATTTAGGCTTTCTTTATTGCACGTTCTGTTTAATTAAGATTTTCTTATCCCATGCTATGTTAATAGCTTGCTAGACACTGCAAGAGCCTCCTGTATGTGATTAAAGTTCAATTTAGAGATTGAGATACAATTATTTAAGGAAATTACATCTGTTTGAAAGTGAAACCAGTGTTTTTTTTTCATGCAGGCTCTGTGAATCATAGCCAGGGGAGGTGTGGCTAGGGCTGCATAAACAGAAACAAAGTGATTTATCTCCTAAATGACAGTGAATTGAGCAGTGAAATTGCAGGGGAATGATCTATACACTAAAACTGCTTTATTTAGCTAAAGTAATTTAGGTGACTATAGTGTTCCTTTAATATTCTATATTGGAACTCTAAATTCTGGGTACCAGTCTATGACACAGCACACATCTAAGTGATCCTAGTGTTTGCTACACAGAGCCTTGTACTTAGTTGTCATAGTAACTATACCACAGAGCATCCGGCCAAAAGCATACCTCCCTTGGTGTATGCTGCCAGGGGACAAAAGAAAATGTCATTGTGATAAACAAATAATTAATTAGTTATTACAGGTAGCACAGGATCAAAGCGCAAAATAGATAAAATAAACAATTTAACACATTCTGTGAGGGATGAGTTTTATTTATGTGTTTGAAACACAGCAGACCAGCTGCTATGCACTGCGCAATGAAATGGCAGCAGAGGCAGGTGGGCGTAAAATTACATTGCTTCTCAAAAATAAACAATAATTTTAACAAATGGCTGTTAAGGTGATCTACTTATTTTTTTTTTTTATTGCTCCAATTATTATCTACCTTGGTAATTTAATATAATGGTGTGTATTGATACTATTTTCTTCTAGGAGTAGTATCGGCGGGGAAACACAACTGTGTTGTCCATTAAGTACCTTGTACAGTGATAATAAAGTTGAATCTGAATCTTTGAGCAATATTGAGCAGAAGAGCAGAATGTACCTGTTGTATAAGCGATTGTTATTGTAATATGCAATGTGACTTTTTTCTCTTTCATTAACACTGACGCCCCGTACCTGGTGCTGGCATAAAAGTGTTTGGCACTATTATCAACTTCTGAGAACAATTTAGCACAGCGGAACAGCTAATAGACATTCCTCCCTCTGTTGATAGTCTTGTAGTATCCCACTACACAGATTTGTCTTGGGCTTATAGGCTATCTTCTGAATATCAGATCTTATTTCTTGCTAGTTGGTAAGTAGTATCGTGTTGGCTTAGGAAGTATGTAGGAAAATTGACTTGAGGGTGATACCTTTTATTGTCCAACTAATTTATTATGGTGGTTCCAATGGCACCATCCAGTGCCAGTATTTGTTTTATAATGTAACTTTGGCTGGGATTGTGTAAAGGTTTTTAAAGCACTCACAACCCAAAAATATCTCACTTCTGCCAGTAATGACATTGAATTTAGAAATCATTATTAGTGTTTACATTACAGTCTAGTGATAACTCCACTGGTCACTCCGACTGTTAAAGATCCTTCCTGGGTCATGGCTGCCTAAAATGCATCCAAACATTCAGTATCTCCTCTCTCTGCATGGAAACACTGAACTTTCCTCATAGAGAAGCATTGATTCAATGCATCTTGGGGGGATGCTGATTGGCAAGGGCTGTGTTTGACTTGTGCTGGCTCCTTGACAGTCTCAGACAATCCTATGAGAAAGCATTGTGACTGGCTCAGAGAATCACTTCTGATGATGTCAGCCAAGCAGGCAGGTCAAGGGAAGAGGGAGCAGCTGCAGACTTGAATAAAAATGTTGAGACTTGAGTAAAATGTAACTATATTTAGGGAGGCAGGGGGGGAGAGGGGCTAGATGGTGTTTTTAACACTATAGGGTCAGGAATACATCTTTGTGTTTCTGACCCTATAGTGTTCTTATAACTTTAGATGTTATTGTTAATCACACAACCTTGGTCCACATGTTGACCTTGATAGAGTCACTAAACCATATTTTCTTTGGGGAGCAAATAAAGAGGCATGTCTCCAATTTGACCCTATTAGTTCCCCCAAATTATGGAAAAGGTGGATTTGTATATTGTTGTACTTGGGAGATGCAGCAGAATACAGATCTAGATTAAGTGTTAAATTATGGTGAAAGAAACACATGCAAAATACATTGGTCATAAATACATGGCATCTCTGAAAAGTCTTGGCTAATGTTTATTATCGTTTTCTTGTGTAGGTATATAGAATAACACATTTGAAATGTTGGTGAGTCTGGTGAAATATACATATATATATGCACACACACTCGCATTGTACGTGTGTGTGTGTGTGTGTGTGTGTGTGTGTGTATATATATATATATATATATATATATATAGTATCTAAACCCTGCAAAGAGTTCTAAAATGATGTGGATCATTTAAAGGCACACTATAGTCATTAAAACAACTTTAGCTTAATTAAGTTGTTTTGGTTTATGGATCATATCCATGCCTTCTCACTGCTCAGTTCTGTTATTTAGGAGTTAAATCACTTTGTTTATGAAGACCTAGTCACACCTCCCTGCATGTGACCTGTACAGACTTCCTAAACACTTCCTGTAAAGAATCATCTAATGTCGACAAGAATATGAATAAGGGGCCCCTTACTATTCATCACGATTACATCTGATACTGGACGTTTTGAGATGTTGTTTCATTTTTTATGATTGGTTTATTATACAATACATGATATTTTGTTATACTCTTATATATATGTGTAGAGTATTCTGATTCAGATAAGACTCACCTAGTACATTCAATTGTGGTTTATGGTGGTCATTGTGGTGATCTCGGCGAGATTGGTCATTTTTAAGTTTATTGATATTTTCATCTTGATTTTTATGTAGATCTGCATAATTAATTGGAGCGCTCACATACCAGTTATATCATCTAATGTTTACACTTCCTTTATTGCAAATTCTGATTAATTCAGAATCTATCATCTCCTACTCTGTTAACAGCTTGCTAGACCCTGTAGGAGCTTCCTGTATGTTATTAGAGTTCAATTTGCAGAGCAGGAGAAACAAACTTTTAAAGTAAGTTACATCTGATTGAAAGTCAAACTATATTTTTTATGGAGCCTGGGTCAGTCACAGCCAGGGGAGGGGTGGCTAGGGCTGCATAAACAGAAACAAAAGTGATTTAACTCCTAAATGGCACTGAATTGAGCAGTGAAACTTCAGAGATATGATCTATACACAAAAACTGCTTCATTAAGCTAAAGTTGTTTTGGTGACAATAGTGTCCCTTTAAAATTCAACGGTGCTTGCATTTTCAGAATTGCCATTTTGGATACCAAATGTCAGTGTTAATGCTCTGGACAGCAACATGTGATCAGTTGGGTTGATGTAAGCCAGATGTTTATAAATCACTATCAGTTTTTTGCGTTTGTTTGTGAACCATTAATGTTATGATACCCATGATTTTGATTTACAGAAAAATAATACACCCAAACTTAGAAGTGAAATTGAACTTACTATCGTAATGTTTACATTAAAACATCCAACACCATTTGGTTTCCTTATTTTATTTTCAAAGAGGTGTATTTTCAGCTTGCTATATTGTTACATATATATCCGTTTGCATTTATGTTACCGTATACATTTCTGTAACCCAAAAGTAGTTTTTCTGTCAAAACGTCACCACCAGCAGTCCGCCATTTCCTCTGCCTATTAGGAAATGTCAGCATTGTACAAATTTGGATGGCTTTGACTGACTGAGAGCCTCAGCTGAAATGCTAAACTAAACATTTGGATGAAATTGACTTTGCTCATGTGGAAGTGTATCAATATGGTGGGGCTAGGAATTTGACAGCAGTCACCTGGGAAACTCTTGATTTGGGTCCAACTGTTGAAAAATCTTTGACATCGAATTAGGGATAGTTTCAGTCGCTTGCTAGCACCATAACCATTAGAAAGATCAGTAGTGGTTATGGTGTTTAGAAAGCCAATTTATTAATTTGCCCACACACAGAAGAACTTCTTCTAACATGGCATGAGTAATCCCATATACCGTTTCATGCATAAATGAAGGTGTAAGGGGGTACCTTGTATTAAAATTTGAAACTTAATACTTTTGAATTTAAATTCTTGGCAGATTATAATTTTTTTTTATAAAAGCACAATAACTGCAACACATTTACAGTTGTTTTCACTCCTAGAAAATTAATGGAGAAACCAGGCTTAAAAAAACATTATTATATGACATCAGTGGAGATTGTTAATGTGGATTATTGTGGGAGATTGCTAAACTTTATAATTAATTACGGTAAATTCAGCTACCCTCGGTAGCATCCATAACAACCGGCTCCATTAACCCTTTCACTATCCCGTTAATAATTGCCAAAAAAAGAGGATCATATCCGTATGCAGCCATATCACGTGGTTTAATTACAAAAGTAACACATCTCTGTTGAGCAATGATTAAATACCATCAAATAGAAAGTAGGAAGTAAACACGACTTATTATTTTTTGTACAATTTCTTTTTTGCATAAAAAAGAAATTCAAAAATAAAATATACGTACTGATAAAGTTTCTTTATTTAGTCTAGCTACATGTGCTTAGAGTGACTTTTTAGACTCAAGGGCATTCTTTGTGCTACTGATATGTTCTACTTTCAATTAAAAAGCAACTGCACTTATTAATTATGCTATAAATGTCGCCTAATAGATGTTTAAGACTGTATTTGAAAATCCGAGAAATCTCAATGTATGTTCTTGGTAAAATAATCTAAAATACAATTTATGATATATGATTGGTGTTCCTGGTTGTTCTGATTACAAGATACTCCATACTTATTTACTGATTGGAATCTGTTAATTGCAGTAACTGTAGCAGTATACAACAGTGGTTTCAGATTAATTCTTTTTTTAAATTTTTTTTTCCTGTCGCAGGTTGGGGGCCTATAACCCTCAAAAGCAGCCATGGCCAAATACAAGCAGCCACAGGCAGGTCAACTAGAAAAATGGTCAGTGTTGTGGCAGTTGACCGTTAATGTGGATAAGTGCAAGATAATGCATCTTAGATGTAAAAACCCAAGGGCAGAGTACAGAATATTTGATAGAGCCCTAACCTCAACATCTGAGGAAAGGACTTGGGGGTAATTCTTTCAGGTGACTTAAAGGTAGGCAGACAATGTAATAGAGCAGCAGGAAATGCTAGCAGAATGCTTGGTTGTATAGGGAGAGGAATTAGCAGTAGAAAGAGGGAAGTGCTCATGCCATTGTACAGAACACTGGTGAGATCTCACTTGGAGTATTGTACGCAGTACTGGAGACCGTATCTTCAGAAGGATATTGATACTTTGGAAATAGTTAAGAGAAGGGCTACTAAACTGGTTCATGGATTGCAGGATAAAACTTACCAGGAAAGGTTAAAGGATCTTAACATGTATAGCTTGGAGGAAAGATGGGACAGGGGGGATATGATAGAAACATTTAAATACATAAAGGGAATCAACACAGTGAAGGAGGAGACTATATTTAAAAGAAGAAAAACTACCACAACAAGAGGACATAGTATTAAATTAGAGGGACAAAGGTTGAAAAATTATTTCAGCAAGTATTACTTTACTGAGACGGTAGCGGATGCATGGAATAGCCTTCCAGCTGAAGTGGTAGAGGTTAACACAGTGAGGGAGTTTAAAGCGGCACTGTCATGCCGAACTTACCTTTCCTCAATCTCTTCCTCTTCTCCCCCTCTCTCGGGATCTGTTCTTCTTTTCTTCCTGTCTTCTTTAGTTTTCTTTAAAATCATAAGACAAAGTAGGGACTCTTTGTCTTATGGAGGATTCCTCCGCTTGACCAGCTCAGACCAGCGGAGGAGCAAAGTGTGCTTCATTTCCGCTGGTCAGAGCAATTTTCCCATGATCCCTAGCGTTCCTCCCTGTTCCCACAATGCTTCCTGTCAGTACTGCCGAACGTCCTGTCACTTAGACAGAACGCAGGCAAAACTGCCGAATTGCATCCTAACAGAATGAGAACAGTTTCTCCATTGGTGTTAGGATGCAATTCGGTACTTTGATCGTATCGGAATTTCATTCTAATGAATGAAACTCCGATCCTATTCATTGCCGCGGCTGCATCTTTCAGCCGCTTAGTAGATAACTCCCTAATTCCCACGGTATCAGGGAGCTATCTACTAAAAGGCTGAAAGACCTGAATTGGTCTTTCAGCCAAATTTACTAATACTAAGTAAAGATTACTTAGTATTAGTAAATAATATGCCCCTACTCGCTATACCGCAAAAAAAAGTGGAAAAAAAGCACTGTAAAAAAAACAACAAAAAACTAATAAACACTCCTCTCTCCCCCCCCCCCCCCCCCCCCGCGGGGGTTAAAGATGTCCTCCCCCCTGGCCCCCACCCCTGCGCGGTGGGTGGGGGCCCTAATAAAACAATAAGGGGGGGGACCTACTGTCCTCCCCCCCTGGCCCCCACCCCTGAGCGGTGGGTGGGGGCCCTAATAAAACAATATGGGGGGGACCTACTGTCCTCCCCCCCGGCCCCCACCCCTGAGCGGTGAGTGGGGGCCCTAATAAAACAATATGGGGGGACCTACTGTCCTCCCCCCGGCCCCCACCCCTGAGCGGTGGGTGCCCTAATAAAACAATTAGGGGGGGGGACCTACTGTCCTCCCCCCGGCCCCCACCCCTGAGCGGTGGGTGGGGGCCCTAATAAAACAATTAGGGGGGGGGGGAACCTATTGTCCTCCCCCCGGCCCCCACCCCTGCGCGGTGGGTGGGGGCCCTAATAAAACAATAAGGGGAGGGGACCTACTGTCCTCCCCCCGGCCCTCACCCCTGAGCAGTGGGTGGGGGCCCTAATAAAACAATATGGGGGGACGACCTACTGTCCTCCCCCCCGGCCCCCACCCCTGAGCGGTGGGTGGGGGCCCTAATAAAACAATTAGGGGGGACCTATTGTCCTCCCCCCGGCACCCACCCCTGCGCGGTGGGTGGGGGCCCTAATAAAACAATAAGGGGGGGGACATATTGTCCTCCCCCCCGGCCCCCACCCCTGAGCGGTGGGTGGGGGCCCTAATAAAACAATATGGGGGGGGGACCTACTGTCCTCCCCCCGGCCCCCACCCCTGCGCGGTGGGTGGGGGCTCTAATAAAACAATATGGGGGGGACCTACTGTCCTCCCCCCCGGCCCCCACCCCTGCGCGGTGGGTGGGGGCCCTAATAAAACAATATGGGGGGGGACCTACTGTCCTCCCCCCCGGCCCCCACCCCTGCGCGGTGGGTGGGGGCCCTAAATGAACCCCCCCATCAAGGTGACTAGGGGTCCCAAGCCCCTAGTCACCCCCCCACCCAAAACATTCTATCCCCTACCTACCCCCCTCACCCTAAAAATAGTGAGGGGGGAATAAAATAACTAACCTGTAAAAAAAATAAAATTAAACTTACCATTTGACGTCTTCTTTTTTCTAAATTCTTCTTTCTTCAGCCCCCCAAAAGGCCAAATAAAAATCCATCATACCCGTCGCAATATAAAAAAAAACAAAAAAAAAACGAGCGCAAACAAAAATTAATCCATGTTCACCCATGGAGGGCACGCCGCATACTGAGCTCCGCAGGGCGGGTCAAGGCTTATAAAGCCTTGCCCCGCCCTGCAATTAGGCTTAGAACACACTGATTGGTTTGTTTAAGCCAATCAGAGTGCTCTGTGTCATTTTACACAGCGTGGGAAAATGTAACTTTCCCACGCTGTGTAAAATGACACAGAGCACTGTGATTGGATGGTTTGAAATCCATCCAATCACACTGCTCTGTGTCATTTTACAAGCGTAGGAAAGTCCCCCCCCCCTAATTGTTTTATTAGGGCCCCCACCCACCGGGCAGGGGTGGGGGCCGGGGGGAGGACAATAGGTCTCCCCCCATAATTGTTTTATTAGTGCCCCCACCCACCGCGCAGGGGTGGGGTCCGGGGGGGGAGGACAATAGGTCCCCCCCCTTATTGTTTTATTAGGGCCCCCACCCACCTCGCAGGGGTGGGGGCCGGGGGGGGAGGACAGTAGGTCCCCCCCCCTTATTGTTTTATTAGGGCCCCCTGCGCAGGGGTGGGGGCCAGGGGGGAGGACAGTAGGTCCCCCCCCCTTATTACCATTTTTTTTTACAGTGAGCAGCCACAGGCTGCTCACTGTTTAGTTGACATGCCCCTACTCGCGGAATAGCGAGTAGGGGCATTGGAGAGATTTTAATCTCCCTTGTGCTATTATGGGGGTCATATTGACCCCCATAGAGTGAGGGGGGGGGACCTGGGGGGCTTATGAAGTGGTGGGGAGCTCTGCTCCCTGCTGCTTCTATAGTTACATATTACAAGGAGGGAGCTGCACGCCGGTAGCTCCCTCCTTGTAATAAACTGAACGAACAAACGAACACTGATACTCAGTGTTAGTTTGTTCGTCTGATTTTTTCTATTCATTCATTCATTCGTCTGTCTGATGAATGAATGAATAGATGAAATTCCCGTTCGCATGTCCAGGTGTTTCACTTGGCATGTGCGGGAATCTCACAGTCTGTGTAGTGTGGGTAGATGACGTGTCCCACAGGGACTTCATCTACCCACACAAAGATGGCGGCGCCCTGAATAAAGATTGGGGCAGAAGATAAAGAATAAAAAAAAGGTAATGTGGGGGGCTTAGGGGCATTTGAGGGTGACTAGGGGGTCGATTGGATGTAGTGGAGGCGGGAGGGGGATTAAAAAAAAAACAGGATTCGGCATGACAGTGCCGCTTTAAGCATGCGTGGGATAGGCATAAGGCTATCCTAGATATAAGATAAGGCCAGGGACTAATGAAAGTATTTAGAAAATTGGGCAGACTAGATGGGCCGAATAGTTCTTATCTGCCGTCACATTCTATGTTTCTATGACATGAGTGGGCATGTGTGGGAAATGCTGGACAATGTTGGTAGACATTCGTGAGAACCATTAGATTGGAAGAACTAAAGCAAGATATGGAAATCCGATGTAGGGTAACACCTGTATAAAT
The DNA here is from genome assembly GCF_036172605.1 of Pelobates fuscus. Lineage (NCBI taxonomy): Eukaryota > Metazoa > Chordata > Amphibia > Anura > Pelobatidae > Pelobates > Pelobates fuscus. The sequence continues at coordinate 58,254,393 of NC_086324.1, read as the reverse complement.
ACAGAGCTTTGGAGGCTTGTTAATTATGCTTACTTTGTAATGTGTTGATAAAAAATAACAAATTGTTAATGGACAAAAATACATAAATGTGTGAACAAGTAGAAGATAAGGAGCTCATGGTCTGATATCCACCTTTGAGATCTCTAGAACATAACCAAAGCCAGCTGCATTGTAACACTGTCCTTGAAGAAGTGGAGGTTTTTCGTATTTAGCATTTTATCTTCGCTGTGCAGATGGCGTGTGGGAAAAACAAGAAAAACATCTAAATGCCAAATAAAAAAAGGGAGTAATAAGGGAGTAAATATCTCTGTTCATGGGATCTCCTGTACACTGAATAATAGGTTTCATATTCTATTGTAGGCAGCTGGCACATCTATAACCATGAACCTTCGTCACCTGTAGAACTTTTATAGCCTTAAGCATAACATCTTAAAACCCCCAATCTATTGGTATTTAAAGTATTCATTTATTAAATATCCATGAAACAAGTCACATCATCACTGCTCTTGTCTATTGCATTGGCACCTGTAACCCTTACAGTTGTGTTTTTTTGAAAGCTGTAACCCCAATAAGTGCTAGGGATCGACCGATATTGACTTTTTAGAGCTTTTTATACCGATAATCTGTGAACTTTCAGGCCGATAGCCGATAACTTGCTGATATTCTTTACATTTACCATTTTGAAAAAAATAAACTATTAAAGGTAAATGCACAAAATATACATACCACATGTAGTGGATGCAGTGTGTTTAGACAGGGGAGCTGTGTGTGTGTGTAGTGGATGTAGTGTGTACAGTGAATGCAGTGAGTGTGTGTGTGTGTATATGTATATATATAAAATATATATATATATATATATATATATATAAATATATATGTGAATGCAGTGAGTGAGTTTGTGTGTGTTTGTGTAGTGTGTATAGCGAATGTAGTGTGGGTATATAATGAATGCAGAGTGCTTGTGTAGTGTGTGTGTGTGTGTGTGTGTATATATATAATGCAGAGTGTGTTTGTGTAGTGTGTGTGTGTGGTGTATATAATGAATGCAGAGTGTGTTTGTGTAGTGTGTGTGTCTTTCTGAAGGGATGGAATTTGTGTAAAATGGGGGGGAATTTTTAATTTTATTTTTAATATTTATGTTGTGTTTTTTTTTTTCCCTCCCTGCTTGTTACCTGGCCGGAGAGGGGGGCTTTGGCATTCCCTGGTGGTCCAGTGGCATTGGCTGTGCAGTGGGGGGGCCGGCAGCAAGCTGTTACTTACCTCCCCAGCAGCTCCTCCAGCTCCCTGTGTAAATCTCGCGGCCAGCGTACCGCGCGGTGCTTTGCCATGGTAACCCGTGGCAACGCTCTGCGGCCGCAGGACTCGCGAGATTTACACAGGAAGCTGAATTAGCTAATGGGAAGGTAAGTAACAGCTTGCTGCCACCCCCCCAGGACTGCCGGGCTTTTCATGGGCCCGGCAGTCATATTATGCATTATCGGCAATATCTGTATCTATATTGGCCGATACCGATATTGCAGAAAATTCCGAATATCGGGCGATAATATAGGTAAAACCGATAATCGGTCGATCCCTAATAAGGGCAAATGCATTTGTCTAACTCTATAACCAAAACACAACTTAGAATTTTAATTAGTGCTTGTTCTATTACAATCTTCCTTTTTCGTATTTAATCCACCCACACGTATTTTATTTATAAATGATAGGACATTATTTTTGTACCATGTATATTTGCCAAATGCAAAAAGTAAGATTTTTCATAGTTGAATAACTGGATTTGAATGTTAAGCTTTGACAACTTTGACCCATATTGTATTTGGGGCAGTATAGCACTCCAGGAATTAAAATTACCCCCATGATGGCAGACATTTTGTAAATTTAAACAATCCTTAAAGAATCACTATATTGTCAGGAAAACTAAGCGGTTTTCCTGACACTATAGTGCCCTGAGGGTGCCCCCACCGTCAGGGTCCCCCTCCCGTGGTGCTGAAGGGTTTAAAACCCCTTCAGCAGCTTACATTTGTCCAGCGCCGGGCTCCCTCGGCACTGGTTACCTCTCCTCAGCGGAGCCGAATGCGCATGCGTGGCAAGTGCCGCGCGGGCATTCAAGCTGTTAATAGGAAAGCATTTTTCAATGCTTTCCTATGGACGCTCTGCATGATGGAGGCATAATATGCCTCCAGCGTCACAGATGCGCCTCTAGTGGCTGTCTGGAAGACTAGAAGCTGGCTTAACCACATCGCTGGCTTAATCTCTGAAACTGCTACGTTTGCATCTGAAGGGTTAAAACCTGAGGGACCTGGCACCCAAACCTCTTCATTGAGCTGAAGTGGTCTGGGTGACTATAGTGTCCTTTTAAGGTATTTTGAGGCTTTTTGTGTTGACGTTTTATTATAAATTGCTTTCATTTTTGTTTATTCATTTTCACACACACACTTTGCACTTTCAATATGAGTTTCCTAAATCTGATGTGTAATACGTTCGTAAAAAATTGATTTGTGTTTAGCTCTTTTTCCTGAGTACAGCAATGCCCCATATATGTTGGTTTCATGGTTAAGAACATAGAAATAGAAAACCATTGCTGTGATATATTTTCTTTTCCAATCTATAAAATGCAATATATCCAGGGGTCAAATTTATTAACATTTTGCTGTAGCCGTAGAAAAGCAGACTTTGCCAGCATTGACTATTTCTGGTTATGTCAGACAATCTGGTACTCGCCTATGATTACATTAGTGTAAAAATGAGTGAGTTGTTCATAGATTGCATTGATCTCCTATTGGCTGCAGTGTGCATAGTGTACAACACCCACAGTGCTGTACACTGTCAGATTTAAGTAAAATGGAGATAAACTTGCTTGGGGACACTAAATATGACTCCTGGTGACAGAGGGGAAATCCAGTTATCAGATTATACCAGAGGCTCCTGAGAGCTAGCAGAGATTTAAGGCTGCTTGCATCAAAAGTGCAGGATATTTCATGCTCTCCAAATGGAATTAAAGCCCTTCCAAGTCAGCAGGGCACTTCCTATGGACGTTAAGGGGTTAAATAAAATTACACTTGCACATCTCACACTAGAGAACTCCGTCTATTATGTCTGTGATTCAACACAGTATATCCTATAGCTAATTTTAGATCAGGCTAGGAGAAAGGAAAATAGACTTCAACTGCCCTCATTTGGATCGGGGACTTGCCTTATCACCTTTGATGTTGTACAAGTCTTCGCCTCTAGTGACCATTTCTTCATGAGCTAAGAAAGATGAAAACCTTATTGGATGGATTCATTTTTTTACATTCAATTGCATTAGTGAAACGGCTGCATCATGTAGAGGAGCTTATAACCACTATCTTCAGTGTCAAATATATATATGTATAAATAGCACTCCGGAAGTACAGGGATTGTACAGGCAGCCAGTGAGCAGTCCAATGAGTATGCAACCAGGTATGAAAATATTTTGCCTGTTCGAGTTACGAATAAGCCCAGGAAATCGGAGACCAAGGTCTCCGAGCATGATGCAACGCCAAGTCATCAGAATGAAAGCAATCATGGTAAATTACTAGTGGTTTAAATTATACACATGTTTATTTACTTTGTTGCATGAACATGCATCGTTACTCCGTTACATGTCAGTAGTGTTCAACCGAATGGGCTTCTGATGAGTTCCTTGTAGTTTCTGTTAATGAATACAAGAAGCTGATAATACTGGTAATCACAAACATTTGAGGCCAACAAATATATCTGTAACAATGCAGCCAGCTTCTGTTAATAGTTTAGTAAATGGGTTTAAGCCCCTACGTCTGCTCTGGAGCCTATAGGTTGTTGGAGCCCCCCGCTCAGTAGTGATGTACATAATGATACGCAAGAAGAACTTGCTTGTTATTTCTCCAGAATTATTATTTTTCTTGCATGAATTACATAAGGAGATCTACCCACAGTGATCTTTACCGTCAGAGAACAGTCTGCTACGCTATCAGAATTTTTGTTTTTGTGGAATATGCAACTAAAAATAAAATAAAATGGTATTTTAATAATTTTTTTTGCACCAATTACATTAGCTGTGACTATGATAAAGCTAGTAGGGAGTAATATGCTGATTATGATGGTGTATGTATGTATGTAAAAATACGTGGGAAAATCAGCACGCTCTACATCTATCAAGACTTATTAAAAACGCTTATCTTGAGGGGAAGTGATGGGAGGAGGGGAAGAGGGAAAGTGGTATAGAAAGGAGAAATCGGAAAGTCATATTTGTATTGAAGGGTCTGGTGACATGAGAAAAGCATGACAGGTGTATAGTCGCCATATGGGCAGTCGTAACCTAGGACAAAACCCCACATCCCTAACCCAATAAGACACTGACACTAGGGTATATGGGTAAAATTGTCCACAGCTTTTATTAACCATTATAACCATTTGTTTAATAATAAGTTATCATCAATAATAACAATCATAAATATAATAATAATTTAACATATAAATATGGGTCATTGCCCCCATACTCCGCCCTCGCAACCGCATCCTTCTTTTAATATAACGGGCAATGACCCCCAACATACCAACACATAAATATATCTTTAACAATTTTCAACCTTATTCCAACATAACCATTTAAGTGCCAACCATAAATAACCACGGTAGGGGTATACCCGGATACCCCTACCCCACCAGGTTCTGAGCCACCTCCAGGACTCGAAACCTACCAACCACCAGTGACCACAATTTCCATGTCCGTGACGTTCCTCATGGGAGCCTATTTCCTCCTCCTCGGCTCCCTAACCCGCCGCTGTGACAAAACGGGAAACCATTAATGATCTTAAAAACAAAAAACCCAAGGGAGGGTGGGCGGGACAAACTCGGCTAGGTAAGAAATTAAATGTGCTCTGCCTAAAATGGCTGCCTATTTAAGTAGACCAGCCCTATTACCCACAACCACCCAGTCCTGGCCGGCTCCTCCTAAGCCCGCCTCCTAACCCCTGTCAAGGCCCTCCTCCGCTAAGCTGCGCTTTGGCTCCTTGGGGCTACATGACAGGTGTATAGTCGCCATATGGGCAGTCGTAACCTAGGACAAAACCCCACATCCCTAACCCAATAAGACACTGACACTAGGGTATATGGGTAAAATTGTCCACAGCTTTTATTAACCATTATAACCATTTGTTTAATAATAAGTTATCATCAATAATAACAATCATAAATATAATAATAATTTAACATATAAATATGGGTCATTGCCCCCATACTCCGCCCTCGCAACCGCATCCTTCTTTTAATATAACGGGCAATGACCCCCAACATACCAACACATAAATATATCTTTAACAATTTTCAACCTTATTCCAACATAACCATTTAAGTGCCAACCATAAATAACCACGGTAGGGGTATACCCGGATACCCCTACCCCACCAGGTTCTGAGCCACCTCCAGGACTCGAAACCTACCAACCACCAGTGACCACAATTTCCATGTCCGTGACGTTCCTCATGGGAGCCTATTTCCTCCTCCTCGGCTCCCTAACCCGCCACGGGCTCAGACCTTGACCCCTTAAGCTGTCTGAGCTCCCCCACCCCGGAGAAAGAGTGCCTTTTGCATCCCCTCCTGCAGCCCCAGGTTCAGCAGGTCCCAGCCCACCGCTGACAGGTGAACGCCGTCCGGGCGATAGTACCCTGGCAAACCACCTTCCAGTTCCACGTGCCTCACCACCACTCCCCCCAACTTCCTCACAAAGCTAGCCATCAAACTATTAACTTTGCCCCTGCATCTATCCAAAGCCGCGTAGTCCCGGGCGTGCCTCCAGCGCAGCCGCGGGACCATTTCCGACCATACCAACATGACCCCGGGAAGCAGATCAACCAGCCTGTTAAGGTCCTGCTTCATCCACTTCACTAGCCTCCGCTGCGGAATGAGGCCCAAGTCGTTGCCCCCCGCATGTAGTACCAACATGTCGGGCCTTAACCCGCTTGCCACCTTCCGCAACACCACCCCACATATATCCCTCCAGCAATATCCCCTGTACCCAAGCCATTGTATTGTCAACTGGTCCTTTGGAAAGCCCAGCTGCTGGCCTTTCACTCGAGCTGCAGCCCTCCTGGCGGCCCAGAAGACGAAGGAATGGCCCACGATCCAAGCAACACGACCTGGGGAAGGAGGAAAAGGAACAGTATAAATACCCCCCGGGCCCAACAGGTTGCCCACTCCCCCCACTAGCGTCCTAGCTAGCACTCCAATAAGCCTAAACGAACATAAGAGCGAAACCTGACAGACTCCCATCTCCCAATCCTCTTGACCAGGTCGTCCCCCAGTCCCAGGCGCGCAGCTTCTGTGGCTGCTCCGATGCGAAATGAGTGGGTGCCGTAGGCGCTCGCACTCAACCCCAGTCGTACCAAGCCCTTCCGGAAAACTTTAGAGAATTGGAAGCGGGATAGCGACGAGCCGTCCGCATGCACCAAGAACGACCCGTCCACCATCGGCCTCCGCTCCAAGTAGTGCACCACCGCAGCCACCGGACACAAGGCTGAACCCGGCAGGGAGCCCAGGGTCACGTCCCTGCCCGCCCCTTTCACGTCAGTTTTAGACCTGGCCAGGTGCACCACCAACTTTCCCTCAAGTATGCGAACCCCCGCTGCCTGTATGCCCCCTGAAGCAGACCGTGAGGCACTCACCAACTCACCAATCCTGAAGGCCCCGAAAAAGGCCAGGAGGAATGCCGCCGTAAACAGAGCCACTTCAAACCCATCGAAGCAGATGTCAGGCAAGGCCCGAATCAGACCCCCCAGTACCCGTACTGACACCGGGCGCCTAGTGTCCGGCGCCCTACGTCCCCTTCGGTAGCCCTTAAGAGCCTGCCGTATAACAAAAGTTTTTGTAAGGTCCTCCCCCCCACGGAGCTTGAACCAAAAGGCCATTGCCGCCATGGTTCTATCCACTACCGCCGGAGACGCACCGCTTGCCAACAAATGGAAGATGAACCACAGGAAGGCGTCCAGCGGCGGCTCCCCTGACGCTCGCCTCCCCAGCCCGTCCCAGGAACGCTCCCATGCACCCCAGACCTTACTGTAGGCGGCCCAGGTGGCCGGTGCGAGCGACGCCTTCACAAGACCTCCAAGCATGACGCTCCTAACTGCCACATCTCGTCCGGGCACGCCAGGCCCACGTCCAGCGCCTCCGGGGCCACCGTCCGGAACCTGGTCCACTGAAAACGAGACAAAGCATCAGCCACCTCGTTCAGGTACCCTGGTACATGTCGCGCGCGAAAGACCACATTAAGGGACATGCACAGCAAGACAAATCGCCGCAACAACGCCACCACTGGCCTAGACGCTGCGGACAGGTTGTTAACCGCATGCACCACGGACATGTTGTCCGAGAAGAAGACCACTTTCCGGTCCCGCAAGCTAGCCCCCCACAAGGCCAACGCCACCACCAACGGGAACAGCTCCAGAAAGGCCAAGTTACGCATGAGGGGGCTCTGCCCCCACGCCACCGGCCATTTTTCTGCGCACCATTGCCCGCCGAAGTAGGCCCCAAACCCCACGCTGCCCGACGCGTCAGTAAACAGCTCTAGCTCGGCTGTCGACACGCCTTCCCGTCGGAAGAACACCGTCCCGTTGAAATCCCTCAAGAAGGTGTCCCACACGCCCAAGTCAGCCCGCATGGACGAGGATACTCGTATGAAATGGTGTGGAGACCGGGCCCCAGCCGTAGCCGCTGACAAGCTGCGGCTAAACACCCTACCCATAGGGATCACCCGGCAGGCGAAGTTGAGCATTCCGATCAACGACTGCAGTTGCCGGAGCGTCACCTTACGCGCCTGCCTCACCTCCCCCACTTTGGACCGTAGCGCCTCCAATTTGGACAGCGGCAGACGGCATTCCCCCAGCTCGGAATCAATCTCCAAACCCAAGAAGCTAAGGCACCCGGTCGGGCCCTCTGTCTTCTCCGCCGCTAGCGGCACCCCAAATCGGCCAGCCACCCATTCGATGGTCCTCAGCAGGTGCAGGCAAGCCGGGGAGCCAGCCGGCCCCACACAGAAAAATCATCCAAGTAATGTACCACCGCCCTGTCCCCGGCCTCAACCCGCACCACCCATTCAAGAAAAGAACTAAACTTTTCGAAATAGGAGCAAGAAATAGAGCATCCCATGGGGAGGCACAAATCCACATAGTAGCCCCCTTCGAAAAAACACCCCAGCAGGTGATGACACGCCGGGTGGACAGGGAGCAGCCGAAAAGCCGCTTCAATGTCAACCTTCGCCATAAGAGCCCCACGCCCAGCCCTCTTCACCAGCTCGACCGCCTGGTCGAATGATGCATAAGAGACCGAGCACAGCTCCTTATCAATGTCATCGTTAACTGACCCGCCCTTAGGGTACGACAGGTGGTGAATGAGCCGAAACTTCCCGGGCTCCTTCTTAGGGACCACACCAAGAGGGGAGACCCGAAGGCCCTCCATCGGCGGCACCGGAAACGGCCCAGCCATCCTACCCAACGTAACTTCCTTACCCAGCTTTTCCCGCACCACCCCTGGAAATTCCGCCACCGATTTCAGGTTGCGCGGGTGCCCCATGCTCTCTCTAGCCTGGAACGGGATATAGAAACCTTGCCCGAACCCGGCCCTGAGGAGCTCGGCGTCCGCCCTATTACCGTAGCGGCTTAGCCATGGCTCCATCGCGTCTAGCCTCACTGGGGTTAGTCCCCTGGGCAGCGGAAGCCCCTCCACCGCCAACCGCGGACCCGGCTCCCGATCCCCCGGACTTACCTTTCTTGAAGCAGCGCTGCAGCCCATGTGCCCCCCCGCAGCCGGAGCATTCATGCTTAAATCGGCAGGAAGCACCCCATTTGCATTGGCCTTCATTGAACAGCCAGCAGAGTCCCTTTTGCGAGGCGGCCGACGAGGCGGACTGTCCTTTCGCGCCAGCCGCATGCTGAAAGGGCTGCGCCTTCTGCGCCATCATCAGCTTCATCCAGAGAGGCAGGTCCATCTGGTCCCACCTCATACCCGGATTAGCCGCCAACCGCTGTCGGAACTGCTCGTCATACCGCCACCATGCCAGCCCGCCATAGGTGCGGTATGCCTCCCAAATCCCGTCCAAGTAGCAGAATAGGGAAGAGCAGACGCCCGGTGACTTTTCCCCTATCACGCTGGCCAAGACGCAAAACGCCCTTAACCAGTTCCCAAAGGATTTCGGTATCTTGCGATACTTCTTCCGCTTCTCCTCTTCCTCTTTCTTCTCATCTTTTTTATCTTCCTCCTTGAGGTCAATATATTCCTCCAAGGGAAGGAGAGAGAAGATCTCTAAGTACTCCCCCTTCCAGATCTTGTCTTTCACCTCCTGTTTAAGGTGGACCCCGAGCGGGCCGGCAAACGAGACGTATGCGTGCTGCCTAGCCGCATCCGACACCCCCCCAGTCAGTTCCGCCCGCTCGTTCCCAGCATCTCCAGGGCCGGGTGCGGCCCCTGCCTCTACACTGTGTGCGGCGCCGCCGGGGGCCCCACCCCAGGCCCACTAGCCGCTACCCCCTGCGCCCACACCTGCCCAACGCTCACCCCTGACTCACCCCCCGCCCCCAATGAGTGGAGCAGTGATTGTAGTGTTTGTATTAGTGTGTCTGAGTGCAATGATCCGTTGGACTCACCGGCCAAGCCCCCAGAACCGGAAGCGCTCGGGGCTGCGATGGGAACTGCTGTGCTTCCACGAATGGCAACGTCCACTGAAGTCCCGCCAACCGGGGAGCTCACCCGGTGCCTCCTGCACACTGATGAAGAGCGGCTCCGAGACCTGAAACGAGGAGAAGAAGTCCTGGGCAGGGTGCACTGTTCCCCAGCAGCCCTCCCGTCCCGACCCAGGGAGCGCCTGCCGACCACCAAGGCCTCCCGGTACCCGCTGTCCTGTCGCTGCTTCCCAGGGGCCACACCCCGCGGGCTACGACTCCTACCGACCCCACCTGGAACCTGCCCCCGTCGACCATGCCTGGGGGACCCCCCCCTACCACCCGCGGACCCACTAGATGAAGATCGACGTCGCCGCCTCTCGAAATGCCTACCGGCCCTAGCGCACCTAACTGGGGAGGGACTCCCACTGCTAGACCCGGAACCCGACCTAACACTGGGCCGACCCCGCCTACGCCCCCCCCTCTCCGCCCCTGAACTACTAAGGGCCCCACCCTCCTCCCCCCCACTGCGCCCTGAAAAACTGCCCCTACGCTTCCCCCCCCGAACCCCCACTACCCCTTGTCCAGCCCTCCTAGACAAACCCCCTGACCTACCAGGGGAAAGAGCCCTCTGCCTGCCTACCTCCCCAACCTCCCCTTCTCCGGCCACCCTACCATTGGACCCCTGTGCCAAAACAGCCCGACCACCCCCTGCCACCTTCTGCCCTCGGCTAACTGGCCCCCCCTCCCCCACTACCAGTCTCTTAGGGGAAGCCCGACCCCCCTTGTCCCCTACAGCCTGGGCCCTGTCCTTCCCCCGAGTACCCTTAATGCCAGCCACATCATGGGGGGCCCCTTGAGGATCCCCAGCACTTGCCTGCTGCTTCCGGCTCGCCAGGGGCCCTCTCCGGGCCGTCCTGCCCTGGGCCCCGTCCTTCCCGGCCTCCAGTGTAGTGGGTGCCCTCCCGGGCTGCATTCCAGACGGGCCAGGCCCTGGGGAGGGCCGTTCTTCAGCCGCACGCCTCCGCACGCCGGGTGCCACCCTACCCGGTCCGGGGTGCGCACCGTCAGCCTCCGCAGCCGCCACCCGCCGGGAAGCACCTCGCCTAGGCCCGGGCCGCGCCGCGGGAGGCGGGGCCTCAACCACGGGGTCCGCGGGCCTGCTGCACGTGCCGCTTCCGCCCGCGGCCTCCATTCCGCCGACACCTCCATCCTCCAGTCCCGATCCCGGACTCAGACGCCGCGGGGGCCTCCTGGCCCGTTGTGGCCTCTCTCCGCCGCCATCCCTCTCCGCCGCCGCCGTCAGGATCTGGTCCAGTTGGGCCCGAACCCAGCCCGCGTCCTGTCGCAGCGCCGCCGTCCGGATTCCAGCCAGCAACCTCTCCACGTCTTCCATGGCCCTGCAGAGGAGACAAAAGGAAAAAACCTACCCCGCAAAGCAGTGAACACAAAGTGCACACAAACTCGGCTAGGTAAGAAATTAAATGTGCTCTGCCTAAAATGGCTGCCTATTTAAGTAGACCAGCCCTATTACCCACAACCACCCAGTCCTGGCCGGCTCCTCCTAAGCCCGCCTCCTAACCCCTGTCAAGGCCCTCCTCCGCTAAGCTGCGCTTTGGCTCCTTGGGGCTACAAGTTACTCTGTGCGAACTGGGCAGATACAATCTTGCATTTATACACTTAACCTTTTGTGCAAAACAACCTTCATTCACACAGATTTTGCATCATGTCACACACACACTTAACCCCTTAAGGACACATGACGTGTGACATGTCATGATTCCCTTTTATTCCAGAAGTTTGGTCCTTAAGGGGTTAAACATCACAAAAATAATAAAACTTGATGTTTCTCCTAGCATGTTTGTTTTCTTTGCGAATCTTTTGTGGTTTTATTTACCAAGAGCTAATTCTGTAGGAGTTACAGCGAATGAATGAGCAAATGGAGAAGATATTTTTAACTCCAGCAATGAGAATTATTTATAAACTGGTTGTTTTTAATGTTCCGCTGCAAGATTGCATATTTATTTATATTACAGAACGGAAGTTTACTTATATTGAATAGTACAATCCAGAAGGTGTGCGCTAATTACTATGTATGATGAAACGGGTGTCTGCTTGTAGAATTGGATTTGTCAAGGGACGTAATGATGGAATATGTTAACTGAAATACGTGTTCATTATATAAGATGATTTTAGAACGTACATTTAAAGGGGCATCTTACATTTTAGGCACAATATGTAGATTAGATTATCCTCTGAAATGTATTTTTCTTTAAAATTGTATTAACCCATTCCAGACATACAATTCCATACCAAGGACATACTTGAAAACGAGAGAAATCTCAATGTATCTTTCCTGGTAAAATATATATTTTTAAATAAAATATTTTATAAATAAATAAATTCCAAACATTGGACTCCAAGCTTGTGCATTATTGTGCTAGCACAAAAGCCAGCAAATGTGTAAATGTTTAGTCTTTTCAAATTTTAATTTTAAGTTCTTCCCCCTACTTGTCAATGCCTTCTCGACGTAATGGGATATAAACTGTTAATTGCTTTCCCTACCCGCACCGTCGTAACAAAACACCCTACTTCCTCTCCTGCAACTGTGTCATCCAATAAACTGACCCATCACTGTAGACTATTCGAGTAACCTATTTTTTCCCATACATGAAGTACATTCTACCATTAACTCATGTGCCACTTTACCCCACTCCCTCTAGAATGTAAGCTTGTTTGACCAGGGTCCTCAACACCTTTTGTTCTTACGTTGCAAATACTTGTCTGTTAGTCCAGGCATTGTACAGCACTGCGGAATTTGTTGGCGCTTTATAAATAATATTAGCAGCATGTCTTTTGTACCGAGGGTTGATTAACAGTAAAGAAGTAGGAGAACCCCACTACAGACTGTTCTCCTTATTTTATAGCAGCTATAGCTCAGACGCTGTATCTGCTGTAATTATTCCTACAGCAATCATGTGATGACCGGCAGGCTAGAGAAAAAGGTACATACCTTGTATATCTTTGAGCACTTAGATATTACATTGATCATTTTAGGCATTGCTGGATGAGCTATAATGGCTTAAACTGAACTTTTCAAAGCGTGTTCACTGTAAGGACAAGAACTTTGAGAGACATCTGTGAAGAAAGTCTGCACTGTAGGTGCTTTTTGGGACCCACATAAGTGTCCAACTCTTAACACTGGGCCAGCATCAGAAGGCTTCTAGTACCATACCAACTATAGCAGACTGTTATAATTGTGCTGAGAGTGCTCCTGTCATTTTGCTTCATGCCTATATATTGAAATAATAGTCAGATTTCATTCTAACGACTAGTGTAATGCCACTCTAGACTAAGCTCCATTTTCCAGGGGCAACCAATTAAATTATGACGCTCTTCCCTGATACAATGATCCCCTAATGGGAAAAAAATCTCAAACCTCTAATAATTTGCTTTTCTCTTGATTTCTCATTAAATAAAACAATCCCCTCTATCTCATTATGTTCTTTTTTTTTTTTTTTTTTTTACTACTCTTCATTATGAACCTTAGCAGAGAGGAACTAGAAGTTCTGTTCTGTCCATTCTTTTTTACTTTTCTTATGAAAAAAAGTGCAGTTCTGGATTGCCTGGATTATTGTAAGGAGAGCACTGGTTGTGCCTCTAGGCTGTAGTGGTTTGTTTTGAAAATCCAATGTCTACAGGGTAAATATCTGTGTATCTTACTAATTTCTTTTAGATGTCTTCATTAGCATATAGGAGTAGCGTCTGAAGATGTAGAGCTCTCTTTAATTAATGTTTGACCCATTTTGTTTGATTGAAGAGAAGTAGCAGGCACTCTTTCTTTCTTTTTACTAGGTAAAAAGAAAATAAAAATAGGTTTAAATCATTCCTTCCCCTGGTTTTTCCTTTACTTAACAAACATCAAAATGGTTATTTGCCAGAGTTTTTCAAAGAGAACATTGTCAATGGTCGTAACCATGCGGGATGCTACACAGACCAATTTTCACTTGCTCTTAAAGTCTCTCCAGGCTGGAATCTACTACCCATTCATTTTTATTTGCATTGTATAGATAATGTTCTAAAAAAAAATAAATTTAATGACATTCAATCCAAAATGCGATTTAAAAAAGATGCTCTGTCTATAGGAAGGCCTACCCTAAGCCAGCAGAGAGAACATAAGATCTGTGTTCTCGGACCGGCGCCTTCTCCCTTCGATTGAGCGTTGTGGTCCTGACGTTTCTCATCAAGTCATTGACTGAGTGGGGGCTCAAAGAATGCAGACATTTTATGCTTTATCAGTTCATAAAAAAGTGACCCAAATTTGCATCTTAGCCGCAGGCACAAAAGTTGGTTGAAATCTTGCAGATAAGATCAGAGGGAACCATGGGGGAAAGAGATGTCATGAGTGGAGATGTAATGATGGGGGAGTTGAAGTGGGAAGGTGAAGCAGGAAATGAGATTTGGTCTGAGATAAGACTAGGGATATTGTGGTGGTATGAGGAGCAGCGCGGTCCCTCCTAAGTTGGAGGATGGGTGAGCAGCCACAGTGCCTCCCACTTATTTTCCATTGCCTACCAACACTCCTAATTTTATTCCCCCTACCACCATCCCCTATCTTGTTCACCCACAATGCCTCCCACACCTATCATACTCTTCAGTGTCCTCAATCTGCTCTTAACTCTCAGGGGGAAGTCAGATGGACAATGAGTGGGAACCATTCTGAGAAGTAAGGTGGAAACTAAGGCTGTCTACCTATATTTCAGTCCGATTTTCCACAGTGCCTCCACCTATGCATTCTCTAATGCCACCCCACACCTGTCCTTTTATAGTTATCACACGGTGCTCCTCATCCTATTGTCTAAACCGTGCATCCCACCAACATTAAGAGGGAGGGGGGGGATTAATATGGAGATGTGGCCAAAGCGGATGCATAGAATGTTTTATACAATCCACGTGACGTTCTAAAGCCAGCCATGGGGCGCAGAATTAAAAATTAGGGAGCTATGGTGAGACGGTGATGTAAATGACAAGATTTAAAGATGAGTTGCAGTTGGAGATGGTAAAATAAGGTTGGAAATGGTAAGAAGAACAAGAACAGGTGTTAAGATGGATCAAGGTGAAATGGGGAAGCTGGAGAGATGTTGGGGAACGACCTGAGGGGCAGGGATGAGACATAATTTACGGCTAGTGATCTATATTTCTCTAATAGAATGAATGTATGAGTAGGTGGATGCATTAAAACTGGGGTAAGGTGTGGGCAATGCCGACACAATTGGAAATAAAGTAGGTAGAAAAATATAAATTTCTAAGTATCCAATATTGGAGTCTTTCACACTGGTCTTACATGCCCATTTAATACGTCTGTGTAAGATATGGCATAGAGGGAGACCTTTACCCAATTTTCTATAACTCTTCAAAGGTTAATGTATTTACCCATCTGTTGTTCGCCAGCAAAAAATGGAGAATGAGAAATTTTTTAAAATTCTCACCATTCCCGCAAACCTGTTTTTTTTTTTTTTTTACAAAATGTGCTGCTCTGCTTCCATTCTTTATGATGAAGCACAGACAGATGAAAAGCATTTTGCAAAGTGTGACTAGTGTCTGACCTCTTTACTTCTGTTGAATAACCTGCTCTCCTCCGTATGATGCAGATAGATTAGCCAAGAACAAAGTGGTCTAGAAGAGGATACACAGAATTCTGTTGCCAGGTTGCTGAAGTTCCAAGATAATTACCTTGGAGGTGACAATTTGTATTTGTAAGAAGCTGTCAAGCAGATGTGACATTCAGTCTTTTTAACTCATTGCAAGAGAACTCGGATTTCTCCTGCTATTCAGACTTCAAGATACAGTATATGCTATAGAAATACAGGAGGCTTCTTTAACAATACCACTATCATCGCAATGGGGTAAATGGGATAGCTCAGTTAAATAAATGATAAAGTAAGCACAGGGTGTTATAATACTGAACTGTAGGAAAGGAAATTAAAATACAGCTAAGAGCATAACATACTGTTAAGATCTATTACATTATGAATGAAAACACATTGGCTTAGACAAAAGCCTATAGTGGATTTGTACTATTATTTATTTATTTAGTTTTCTGTTGCTATTATGCAAAGATTTTCCAAGTTAACAGAACAGACAGACGAACAAAGTAATGCAAGATATACAAAACAAACAGGGAAACCACATATCCTCTGCAGATAAATTAAGGGCAGGGGTAGTCACAGTATAAAGTACCCCTCCTCCCCCCAAAAAAGGAGTGGTAGGAAGAAAGGGGGAATATAGAACCAGATGAAAAAGGGTAAGACCAGCCACACCAACTCCCTCTCTGTTTCTATTTTTTATCTTCTTTTTATTTGTAATTTTTTTATGTGGTAGGAGGATAACCACTAAATGAAGATGCAAACATTATAATATCCAGGAAACGATCGCTAGTAACATATTTGAAGCCCAATTTTCTCTCTTTTGGCACTCTAGATTCTGTGCCTACACCTCCTATAATACTCCTACCGCAATAATGTTGGCAAAACATGATGTGAAATGTAGTCCACAACATCGGGAGTGTCGAATGTTGCCTACCCCTGAACTATTCAGTATTCTTCTTTCTGAGTCCTTGTGCCATTAGTTGTTGCCTGTAGTATACGCGCTCCACGGTTTTAGCATTTATATACTAAACCTGGGCATTGTGCACCATTAACAAGGGAATTAAACATGAAAGGCCACAATAGCTAAACTAGAAATATAGTTGTGTTGGTGTTTTTTGTTTTTTTTTGTGTTTTAACAAACACTCTTGACATGAATAAAGCCACTTTGTAGAGAACTTAAAAGGACACTCTATACCCCTAAAGCTCTTCAACTTGTACTTGGAGAGTACAGATTTGAATTGAAATTAATTTATGAATTAACCTTGTTACACACCCTGGCTGTCAGTCCGAAACCAGTTACTTCATTGTTGTTTAGCTCAGTGAAATTAAACTGCAATTGATCAGAACATCTGCCTTGCAAATACTTCTCATTGAGCTGCATTGGGAAGTCTGTGATTGGACAGCCACAGATAGTCTGGGACAAGAGAGCATTTGCAAGCATTTCTTGTAGATATTCCTCTAATTAAGAAAATGTATAATTAAATGCAGGCATGTTTTCATTAAGGGGTATATCTACATTCAGTGAGTTTATTATTATTTTTTGTGGGGGGTAGTGGAGCTTCTCTTTTTAAATGTATTACCTAGGTCATTGATACTCCTATGGTGGACATTAGGCTGATGTTTATTTTAATTTTGTGGGAAAATGAAGGCTTTGTCTCCCCATGTAGGAAACATTCACTTGAATGACTACCATTTTCTTATGATAGTTGATGAACGTCTCTTAAACAGACATAGAAACGTGTGCAGCTCTGTTGCACTCTTGTGAGCGTAAAGATACTTCAATTTCTCAGCTAGATTCTGCACAGCTGCTAATCAGTGTAGAGTTCTTGCATTATTCCAGAAACACATTATCTTGCCTTCTTCAGCTTGAGCAAGACACTCTATTAGGCCAAAATTTCACTGCTGAACAACCCGTGACAAAAAAATGAAGAAATATGGCATAGTCAGGTGACATATAAAGAACTGGATTTGGGTATGAACAATTGTTTCATGGAGGGTTTTTTCAGGGAATGGGTAGAACTGAACACTGTCTAGCGTTTCCCTAGTCTCAGTTGGAAATCTAAGGAGTTCCTGAGTATGATATAGTCTAATACTATCCTTACCTTTTTGTGTCACTTTACCCCACTCCCTCTAGCATGTAAGCTCATTGAGCAGGGCCCTCAATCCCTCTGTTCCTGTGTCCAACTTGTCTGGTTACAACTACATGTCTGTTCGTCCACCCATTGTAAAGCGCTGCGGAATTTGATGGCGCTATATAAATAACATAATAATAATAATGATATAATTAAAAAGCAAATACTGTCTCAAGTCATTAGATCTAGTTCAACAGCTGGAGAGTTTAGTTTTATCGACCTTCTCTTCTTTTTGACAAAACGTATTGGCCTCTTGTGTTACAACCATGACCTACTAAGCAAAAAAGGTTTTCAAATTAGATTGTATTTGTGAAGTAGATTGATTTATTTTCTTCATCTGTTCAATATTATAATGAATACATCAGTTTTGTGTTTGTTTTCTTAACTTTGATCAGGCAAACATTTTAGATTGGAAGTAGGGGACACTTACCCCCACCCCCACCCCCTTCCATTCCACCTCTTAACCGTGTCATGAACATCCATTATACCAAGGTGTTATTTTTCCCTTGAGGTTACTGACCATCATTCAAGCTAACAATAGACCGTATAGTATTCTTGTATTATTTATCAGCAACTACTGGAACTTGTAATGACATAGATTGTGAAGTCAAGGTCATTCTATGGCTATAAACACACAATCGGATACTAAATATCCTCCAGTATCCAATAGACACCCTATACGGACACATTTTACACTGATCTGTGATTTAGTGCTATCCCAGTTCCATGATACTTTTTTAAGTTGTCCAAGTTTGGGTGCGGCATATTCAAACATGTAGCTTCATCTGGTCATAACAGAATGCTCCTAGTTTCCTTATTGACCAAGTTAAAGTGTAATAGTTTATAGGCTGATCGCCATCTGAGCAGCAATAAAGGAAGCAGAACGTAGTTTGTTTTACTAGATTCAGTTTGGATTCAATCCAAGGTTACTACCAGTGACTAACGTGTATCTTAAGACTTAAGGGGTCTGTTTGACAAATAAAATAGGCTTTTGTAGCCAAAAGCCACTTTTTGTCTTGGTATCAAAGAGCTGCACATTGATTATTCCTCGGTAATGGACCCCTCCAATAATTATTACCAAATATAAATTATTTGACAACGGTCACCTGGTTTTTTACACCAACTGGTCACTTGTCACGCAGTCTTAAATTGGATTATATAAAACCTATTTTGGAAGGATGTGTTGGTAACACTCTACCTATCCATTCTTTATTCAATAAATGTTCATTGAAAGTTTCAGTATTCGTAAAAGTTAAAGGGTATACAAAACATCAGGTACAAGAAGAAAGGACATTAAAAACCTTAGTTAAACAAGCCATACATCCTTTTTAAAGCATTTCAGGTATATATTTTTTTGCATTGTACACTAAAAACAAATTCTTTGCTGCTACCGTTAAGAAATGTTTCTCTACGTCACTGCAAGGCAAATTATCCGACCTTTTATCCATTGGAGACAAGAGAATGGACACAAACCTTTCCAATATATTGACTGCAACTTTGCTCATCTTATGATGTATTCAGCTTCTGTCCCAGACGCCTCCCGTGGCTGGCTTGGGTAATTCATTCTGCTCGGGGAGGTGATCCAG
This sequence comes from Pelobates fuscus, assembly GCF_036172605.1. Lineage (NCBI taxonomy): Eukaryota > Metazoa > Chordata > Amphibia > Anura > Pelobatidae > Pelobates > Pelobates fuscus. The sequence continues at coordinate 58,235,377 of NC_086324.1, read as the reverse complement.
TTCTTTTCACAGTTGCAATGTCACCTTTTACTTAAGAGCCTTTTTACAGGCCTGTGAAGGGAGCTATCTGTGAAATCATTCAGCTAGAGGTCTGTTATTAGCTGACAGCTAGAGGTGCCCCGTATCGTGACAACCAACCTAGAAATGCATTTCCGACTCCTCACGAGCTCCTATATCTCTTTAGCAGCCATATGTCATTGCCTAGCTCAGCAGAACATGTTTAATATTTTTTATAAACGGTTAGTCAGTTTACAAATCACAGTAACTTCCTTCCGAGCCTTTACACGAGGATATAAAAAAGGAACTTCTTTGTGTGCAAATGTTAATTGGACACTTTACCTGCAGCTTAATGCAATTACTTTGATGCCAAGTGCTGTCCCTACAAGCTGACAAATGTAAGTGTTGCTATTTCTGAGAAATGACAATGTTTATATTTGTCAGTCTAGTTACGTAGCTGTCAATCACCAATCCGGTCCTTTTTCTCTTAAGAGTTAAAAAACATTCTACATTTCATAGCAAATGTTTCTGGGAAATTTTCATTTTGCGAGCAACATTAATAAATAGAGAGCTGGTAACAGAAAAAGTTCCATAAACCTCTGCTGTGAGCGTAATTGAAGCTGCGCACAGAGAAATTTGATATGTCAGCCCCCTTCTCCTTGTAAACTTTGCAGACAAACCAACAGTTTAATTGCCTAAAACACACTTACATATGTTATCTGCAAGTAGGTTAGTGACTTTTTTTTAACCCTGCTATGAGAGTTAAACCGCTAATGCCATTCTGTGCACATTAACCATTACTGCACTGAGTTAAACATGTCCAGCTGTTAAGACCAGAATGAGGGACCAGGATTGGTTAAGCTACTTCCTAGAGTCAGCAAGGCACAAGGCTGAAAATAAAACTAGGAATTTGCACCAACATCGGGACTTTATAAGAGAGTGTTTGTATTTTAATGTTCTAATCCAATTTTTTTTGCATATCATTTAAAGTGTTATATATATATATATCATACATTAAAGTGCATTATAATGTCCTTTGAAACAATAATTAAAATAAATGTTACTAAGTAAATGATACTTTTAAAAGTGTTAGTACAATAATTTATTAAGTTCAACTTATTATGTAGTGTTGTATACTATGGTGACCAGCTTTTTATATAGTCAACATCAGGTTTATACTTTAAAGGAGCACTATAGCATTAGGAATACAAACATGTATAGTTTCCCCCTCCACCTCCCCACTCTATGTGCTGGAGTTCCGCCTCCTCTGGTGAGATCATCAAGATTGATAATCTCAGCAAGTCCAATGTTTCCTCCTAGGCAATGCAGAGCAGAAATGTTTTCAATTGCGAGGTTAAAAAGATAGGGGCATGGCACCCAGACCACTTCATCGAGATTCCCTTTAATGAAATGTGGGCAATGGAAACACAACACAAAAAGGAAAATTAGGATGATTTTATTAAAAAGCGAAATAATGGTGATATTGTAAATGGATGAGATTAAATCAAAATATTAGATCTGCACTAAATTATTGCGGCAAGGCAGGTTATATGGAGGGCAGAGTGGTTAGAGTAGTATAAAGAGTGTTTGGTGTTTGAAAAGGGCTGATTAAAGCTTCCTTTTTATGGTAATGTAAGAAGTGAATGCACTTGGTATTGATTGCCGAAAATTGGTCACGACACTGTTTGAGAAATGTCTGCTGTCACTGCAGAGTTTACGGGGTGGTGGTTCTAAGAGATGCTCAAAGTGAATTATAGATGTTTTGTATTAAAACCTTTTCAAAATGAGTTATAAAGCGAAATTAATAAAGATAATGTAAAAAGATTACTCTTGATTTAACTTTTTTAAGGCTTCATTAGCATCTGAAATAATAATAAAAAAAAGATATTCAATAAAGTAACAAGCTCGTGACAACTCATACATTGTTTATTTTTTGACCTCGTCTCAGTTCATGTGAAATTTGCTCTTAAACCAATCATAAAAAATACAACGTAATTGCATATTCTAAATAATTTTACAATAATTACAATGAATACTACTGCTCCCACAGAGACACCGTGCTATGAATACTTTATGACCCATTGCTGTTGCCTATTGCTTGTTAAATTCCACTCCACTGTCTTCAAGCTGGAGTTTCCCTGTTAGAACTACATCAAAGGTGGCAAATTTCAAGTCACGCTAAAAGTATTTTGCACAAAACACGTATGCAGGAAGAATGTGCCATATGAACGGTATTCCACTCAATGATGAAATGTGTTGTTCGTTTGTTGAACATTCCAGGTTGGAATTATCTCCAAATCCGTATGTACTGTATAGATTGATGCATTAAAGGAAATATTTTATTAATTTAATTTTGAAAGAAAGTTACCCTATTTATTTTTTTCCCCCAGAGGAAAATTTAGCATCGCAAAAGTGGCTTGTAAATGGAAGGATTAGTGATCATAATGTCACACTTACACAAGGCCACTAAGGTCTCTGACAAGGCTATTATACAATATATGTATGTGTGTATCTATTAACCCGGCAGTATGCTTCTGGAAAGACCATAACTGCATATTTAATATTTATGATTTTTTTAAATTTTATTTAATTTTTAAGTCTTAGTGTTATAAGAGACAAGAAAGAAAAGCTACAGAGCTGGGCCTGACAGCAGGGAAATCGGTACGATTGATTATTATAGTCATATTTTCACTGCTTCAGTTACATAGAAGTGCTCTGCAGAAAAAGAATCCACCACTGGCATAGCAAGGGTTAACATTCCAGCATTACTTTTATAGTCCAGTCCTTCCAATACAACATTTTGTTTAGGATAAATTGGTTACGTCTCTGATGGAGAGATCATATCCGAAAAATATGTAAAGCATTGCTGTGAAACTTCCTTTCCTGAGAGAGCCTGGGACCCTGTGAGGTTATGCATGAAACCGGGAGTTGTGCAGAACTGACGAGGGTACGGTCAAAGTTCAGGCCAAAATAGCCCAAACTGGGGAAATACCTTTTTTGGAGAGTTGGAGTTGGCAAACTTTAACTATATTGTTATTTTGTCCAGAAATCTAATAAATTGTAAAATCCAATTTCAATGTTTCCTCCGTTATCTGTTAAGTAATTGATCCCCAGTGAATATTTATAATGTCAGTCTATTTAAAAAAATAAAAATAAAAAAAATATTGTTTGCTTACATTTTAATTAAAGAAATCCTCTTATTTTGGCAGTGATTTTCCCCTTAAGGAATAAACTTTTCAGCAGCGTAATGTCTCTAAAAACAGCCTGGTGGGAATGTCACATTGCTTTCTGCATACAGACAAGCCCAATTCTTACAGAGGAGTGGTTTTCCTTTCCTGTTAAAAGGTTGTTTTTTTTTTAAAGAAAAGTTTCAGCCAAAATAAACCAAACTGGATAATATCTCCACCTCTGCTATTTTGCTAATTTGCCATAAATAACCAGCAATTGTCTTTTTAATGGAGCCCAACACCCCGCCTCGTGCACGCCTGATTATTAAAAGAGTACTGGGGGATAAAAAAATTCGGCAAAGAGTAGTTTGCAAGCACGTCCTATTAGCTTCCATTTGAAATGCATTTTGCATTCAGACAGTAACATTTTCTTTTCAACATGATGATGTTGGCAAAAAAACGTAAAAGCCACAACACAAAATCATCACTAAAAAAGCCATTTAGTATTGGTTTGTATGTTCTATTGAGCAACTGTAATTCCATGAAGAGCCCAAATAAAGCCTTGATCATTTGTGAACATTTCTTTTTTCAATGGAAGGCAAATAATGAAAGAAAATCTCCAAGCACCATAACCACTACAGCACGCAGCATGCCATAAGCGCTTAGCGTTTACCCAGTGCAAATAGTCAAACTTAATCACTGATCAAACAAATGCGCAAACTGTGTTTTTAAAATTTGTGTATGTATATTTTTTATTTTATTCCCCCCCTCCCTGCTTCTTACCTTGTCAGAGAGGGGGGAGATCGCCTGGTGGTCCAGTGGTATGGTGGAGGGAGTCAGCCGCTGCACACCGGGACCCAACACACTCTGTGTTCCCTCTCCATCTCTGTCTAACGCTCGCGAGACTCGCATGCGTGCTGTACGGAGCGTTGCCATGGTAACCCGTGGCAACGCTCTGACAGCCGCGGGACTCGCGGATGTGAGCAGCTGGAGAGTGAGCTGGGCCCCCGTGTGCTGGTAACAGGGCAGGTCGTGCAGGACTACTAGCGGGAACGGTGTTCCTGCTTTGGAAAAAGTGCAGGAACGCATTTCCAATGCGTTCCTGCAGGACTCGAGCCCTGGGTTTATGTCACAATTTTCTTTCTTTAATCACTTTATTTTAATTAGTAGTAGCACTGTGTTCACACATTTTCACCCACAATTACAAAAGTAGTCAAACAGTTTGCTAATTGTTTGAATTCTTACCTGGTGTTCGCATGGTGTCTCATCCTCCATGGAGAGGCAGAAGGTCCTGCTGGTGCAGGTCCAGCTTATTGGATGAAAGCATCCTGACAGCTCAGTGACGAGAGCTTCCACCGAAGGATGAGACTAGAGCCTGGAAGTAAGAAGTGAAACTGCTAGCAAACTGTTTAAATGCTTACATCAGGGGTGACTCCAGGGCACTCATGGCACCATAACCACTATAGCACACTATAGCAGTGCTGGTGCTTAAACCCCTAAAGGACCAATGACGGTTCAGGACCGTCATCGGAAACATCCCCTTGAGGACCAATGACGGTCCTGAACCGTCATAACGGTATTATTTACTTACAGCCCAGGCAGTCCCGCCAGACCGGGAGCAATGCTGATCGCCGCCGGGTGAACGGTGGCGATCAGGTAAGTAAATAATACCTGCTTGACAACCCAGGCGGTCTCCCTGCATGTGTAAAAAAAAAAAAATATTTGTTAATGAATAAAAATATAATTATATATGTGTGTGTGTGTATGTATGTGTGTGTGTGTGTGTGTATATATATATATATATATATATATATATCTTATAATGTCATACTAAGTGTATTTTTATATTAATATACATATATTAATATAAAAACACACTTATAATTAAATTACGTGTGTGTATATATATATAATATATAACAATATATTATAAAATACAAATAAGTAAATTTAAATAAATTTTAAATGTAAAAATAATAAACATTTTTTAAAAATGTTAAATATATAGGACATTTTATTCTAACTGTATTTTGATATTAATATATATTTATATCAAAATAAACTTAGAATGAAATTATATATACATATATGTATATATAAATAAATACAAAATATATACATATTCATATACAAAGTTACATAAATAATTTCATAAATATACACGTACAGTTCAGATATATAAATATGTATATATTTAAATTCTACGTGCGTATTTATGTAATATTTTTACATAATCAAGTAATTTTATTGATTTCAATTTGATGGACTTGCCTGACAACCCAGGCCGAAAGTCCAGATAATTTAATTTGCAAGCTCTATATTTAACCCTGTAACCTTCTATGACACCCTAAAATCTGTACATGGGGGGGCTACTGTTTTACTCGGGAGACTTTGCTGAACTCAAATATTAGTGTTTCCAAACCGCAAAACATATCACAGCAATGATACTGTCAGTGAAAGTGAAGTTTTTTTGAATTTTTCACTCACAAACGGCACTTTCACTGATGATATAATTGTTGTGATACGTTTTACTGTTTTGAAACACTAATATTTGTGTTCAGCAAAGTCTCCCAAGTATAACCGTACCCCCCATGTACAGGTTTTATAGTGTTTTTAAAAGTTACAGGGTCAAATATAAGGGTAAAAAAAATGTACATAAAAAATTTCCAGGTTGGTGATGTTGCCTTTGAGAGCGTATGGTAGGCCAGAAATGAGAATTACCCCCATGATGGCATACCATTTGCAAAAGAAGACAACCCAAGGTATTGCAAATGGGGTATGTTCGTTCTTTTTTAGTATCCACTTAGTCAAAAACACTGACCATAGTTAACGTTCATAATTGTTTTTTTGCATTTTTTTTTTTAACACACAAACAAATATAAATGCTAACTTTGGCCAGTGTTTGTAACTAAGTGGCTGCTAAAAAAAGACTGGACTGCAATTTCCTATTTGTACTTATAGCCCTATAACTTGCAAAAAAAGCATGTAAGCACTGGGTGTTTTTAAACTCAGGACACAATTTTGAATCTATTTAGCAGTTTTTTTCATTAGCTTTTGTAGATCAGTAAAATATTTTTCAAGTAAAAGTAAAAAAAAACATGATTTTTTTTCCTTCAATTTTTCACCATATTTTTTTAAAGTAAATTATATGACATGATAGAAATAATGGTATGTAAAGAAAGCCCCTTTTGTCCTGAAAAAAAAACAATATATAACTTGCATGGGAACCGTAAATGACAGAGAGGAAAATTACAGCACAAACATCACAAAAATGTTAAAGCAGCTCTTGTCCTTAACATACAACATGGCCAAAACAGTCCGGTCCTGAAGGAGTTAAAGAATTAATTAAATTTTCATCAGGAAAATAGAATCAAATGCAGTGAACAATCACAGATCGTGATCGAATGGTTTTGACAGTGTAAGGCATGTGAGTAACAGAAGCTGCTAAAATGCAATAAATTACTTTCTTGATACAATAATCCACAGCAAAATAATGAGGCCTATGTAACTCAAAATCTCTTGTTTAGGCACTCTGGTCCAAAGGTGCTGAAATGTGTCCAGTTTGTGCAGTCTGGATTGTGCTTCTTGTAGTGTGTCAAACAGAGAAGTCTTGTTATTGTTCTGGAGCTGTAGTTGAGCAGAGTCCAGGAGATTGAACCAGATACACTTTACTCCGCCAGTAGTTTGCAAATCAGAGCGAATTGCCTGTGTTTATAGCTGACAGTTATAGATTACTCCTGTAAGATAAGAACTGTGCTTTCTCAATAATGGATGATGTTCTTGTTTCTGTATGCCTATAAAATGGCCGTTTGGGCTTTGAAGTTTAACAGGAGTACAAGTAAAATGACTGTTCGAGGTTTAGAACTGGATGCAGTGCCTCTTTATTTATTTTTTTCCCTTTCTTAAGACGCAATCAGTCGTTTCTGTGATGAGAACCAGTGTAGATAGCCGATGGGACTGTGACTTTATAAATCTACCCCACTCGTTCGGGGACCTGCTGTTCGTGTTGATTGCCTATTCATTATGTTCTGTGTTCTGGTAGCATATTAATATTTCCCGAGGTTTGCGTCCTTTATTTTCTTGTTTTATAATTGTAGTGTCATTAGCACGTTTTGGAATTAATCACCATTATGGTACTTATGTCACTCATTATTGTTTGTATTCTGAAGTGCTGTACAAAGAATTTTCATATACGCCTGTCTAATGTGTTTTACGGGGCACTGTCACTTCCTAGGATTTCAAATATTATGTAGTATGTAAGATTTACTTATCCTAAGAAAAATGTATCTGTAAATTCCAAAAATCTAAATTAAGTGTACTCAACCCACACTTTGTATCTAGCTTTATCTTAGAACTGTGTGCACTTCCATCTTAGCTCCTCATCTGTCATTATAATAGTAATAAGGCTCTTCCCTTTCTATCATTGAGTAAAGGCGTGGAGAAGGAAAAACAGAAAACATGTTTTCTTTTCTACTCTTAAATCCATTGTGTCTTGGCTGTGCCAGGTCTTAAAGGGACACTATAGTAATCATAACCACTGCAGCTTAATGTAGTTGTTCTGGTGTCTATAGCCTGTCCCTGCAGGCTTTTCAGTGTAAACATTCCCTTTTCAAAGAAAAGGCAGTGTTTGAATTGCTGCCTAGTAACACCTCTAGCAGCAGTCACTCAGACAGCCACTAGAAGTGCTACCTGGGTCAGTGCTGCACAGTGTCTTCACGCTCTGCATGGAGACGCTGAACGCTCCCCGTAGAGCTACATTGAGTCAATACATCTCTATGAAGTGATGCTGATTGGCATGGTGTTTTGCCGCACATGCACAATAACCTCCCAATGCTTTCCTACGGGAAAGCATTGTATTGGCTGAGATCATCAAGCTTGAGCACTGGCACAGTGAGAAAATATGAGTAAATTTACCTTTTTACTGTGATCATACAGGGGATTGTTACCTAAACAGCAGTGTCAACTGCTAAATCTGTAATATAACTTTTTAAATTAAATTGGAGTTTTACATAAAAAGTGAGATCCTATTCTTAGATGTAATTTCCAGGGAAATGACACTTCCCCTTTAAGTGTGAGCCCTCTGGTCAGACAGATCTCCACTTAATTTGCCTCTGGGTCTCTGCAATACTAATTTATATAGCAACTACTCAAACATTTAAAATGAATTGTATTCACGATAACTTGTACATTGTAAACACTGACCACAATCACATTAAAACTTTGCCCAGTAATGCTCTGCTGTTTGATTATGAAAATATGAATAATTCGCCATTTCAGTGGGCTCAGGAAGACTGTAATAACCCAAGAAGGGACGCGAGTTCGATACTCAGCTAGAATCATTCTTATGCTTTCATAAACAACACGAATTTGCTTACATGCTCAAGGTCACGACGACGGATTCATTTTCCTTTCTAAACCGATGCCTGCTGTCTTTTATCAATGCTTGATACTGTAGGCAGGGAACGTGTTAATATCACACAGTTCTCTCACATGGCACCTTTTTACTCTGTGCATGTTTGCGGCTCTAAGTATGAAAGGGATGTCCTTATTTCTTTGACAGCCCTAGAAAATGTTTCCATATATAGCTGAGGAAGGGTTAGCAAGCAGTTTCTGTGCCCTGAAGAACCAAGAATTTAATTTTCTGCTTGCATCCCAAAATTCCTCCCTGGAAAAAAAAACAATTTCCTCTTATACAATGGTACTTTAACACATACATGTGCAGAATGTAAATACTATTATTTCAATCTCATCTAATGGGGAAATAATGATCTCTACAGGAACAGTATTTCTTATTTGCATAAAGCCAGTTATGCATTGACAACTGCTTTGAGAAGTGCCTACCTAATGTAAAATAAAAAATAATCAAACAAAGAAAAACCTCACACCAATATCTTCCTGCGTCCTCCACCAACTGTAGAGACCTGGGGTTAGAGAGCTATGCATCCGTGCCTCCAGCCCCCCCTAAACAACTCCTAGCAATCACAAGCATACAAAATTAAGCCCATCGCTCAAACTCTCACCTCACTACCCCTGGGTGACAACAATGACTATAGTACACATCCCTCCCAACACAAAGAATAGAGTTACCTGTACCCTCTTCAAAATCCCTATGCACATTTGGAGTTTTTTTTAGCATCACTCTAATGGCCATTCAAGCTGTAGTTGTTCTGTTGACTATAAGTGTAAGCTCGTCTGCCACGTCAAGGCAAATGCTCTTAGGGTAGTCTTACACTAAGAATTCATCTTGCTGTCTTCCAGAAGGGTATTTTTTTTTTACTAAACCCCTACACTTATTAACCCTTAATAGGAAACACATAGGGTGTCTCCTCCTAGCAATACCTAAGCCGTGCACACTCTGCTATTCTCATAATGCACACTATTTTAATAATATCCCCCCACTTTAAAGTAAAAAATCTGTTTTTATTATTTATTTATTTTTACCTTGAGCTGGACAGTTTCCATTGGGATGTTTTTTTTTTTGCCAGTCTACTGCTTTGCATAGTGAGCCTACTCGATATGCACTGCAAATACTGCGCTCAGTCAAACGGATGCTTCTTATAAAAAAAAAACATTGAATCCAATTTCAGAATCTCTGAATAGAAGTATTTCAATTATTGAAAGTCTTCACAAGGAAGTGTCTCTAGTAGCTGGCGAATCAGGACTGCCTCTCCAGATTCAGTCCAGTCCAGATTCAATGTCAGACAATTTTTTACATTAGGATGTAATATTCCTTTATTGCATTTTGATTCTCAAAAGTTCACTCTAAGCACCATAACAACCTATGCTCAGAGTACCCTGGTATCTATTACCCTACATAGTTTATTTTAAAACCGCATCAATTTATAGCTGTAATTGTGCTTTCTGGATCAAGGCCAACAAAGAAGGAATTTTATCATCCAAGATCGAGCTACCTTACGACATTTGGCAGGCTCACACGAGTCCCTACCTTTCTATTACCAGATGCAGTGTTTAATGTACTTCTTTTTTTTGCACATTTGATTAATGCATTGTACTTATAAGCCATTAAAATTAAGTTGAGACACTTTAAAGGGATTCTTTAATGTTAGAAATACAAAGTTGTACTTTATTGCCCTATGGTCCACTCTCACTCGCAGGTCCTCACCCCCACCCCGGCAGGTCCTCCAGGCAACCTGGAGTCCGGTAACATCCAGGAGTGCTAGCGAACATTTGCCGCACAGGATACAGCAGATGCAGCTTCACTGGACATGACGAAGGTACGGATTTCTGACTGGTTCTGAAATCTGACAGAACACCGGCAGGATCACCATGAATGCATGACTAAGGCCAAGTAGGCTAAAAGTCGCATTTATTTCCTGTTTTATCCTGTAGATTATTGTGCACCAATAAATCTAAGCTCAAGTGGTCAATGAGCTAAAATGGTCTGGGTAATTATAGTGTTCCTTTAACTCCAAGAGTGTGTATCCTTTAAACTTCGACACCCCTGATACAGATTACAATATATCCTTATTTTAAACCATAAAATATTTCCAAACCCATACTGGTTTCATCTTCATGCCTGCTGTGTGGTCGTGTGTGTTGAGTAGTGTACGTCAGGTTGAGCAGTAAATATTAATAAGCTTGAAATAGGTGTGTCACTATAGTTTAGTTACATTCATTCATTATGTATCCAGCTTTTATTCACACTAAAAGAACAGCACCACACTATATCTTATTGTTGAGCAAAAGGCATTACTGAAGGCATGTCATGAGATCGAAACATATTTCATTACAGTACCTGCATTGACAAGGACTGATTTGGCCAGCAGTAAATATTAAAGGGAAATCTCTTACGCCTTAAAGCTGAATTTGGCAATCCCCTGGAGCTAGGATATAATAAAAGTTAAAACTGTTACGGCTTGTGCCTACAATCGTATATGGAAATCTATGTAACGATCAGACTGGCTTCAAAAACTTCAGGTTGGCTTGCATATAACCAGTCTACTAAATTCTACAAATATTTGTCACTCTGTGAGCCCCTGCCTTAAATTCCTTCACATATCCAGCCAATATTTAGCATCTCCCTGTAGATAATTTCAAACACTTGTAAAAGACAACACATGCAAAATTGAAATGCGAAAATTAAATTAGCATGTCCTTATGCAGCGATTATATCACAAAGGCTAGAATTCAGAGGTTTCTGGGAAAAAACTATTCATTGCTTACAATGTCACCTATTTGCACAGGGTATAGACATACATAGAGTGTAGTTTGACAAACAACTTTTTTATTTATATTTTAGGGTAATAGTTTTCTGTACCATCCATTTACAGAGAAACAACCACAACAATTATATTTGTTCCCCTTTTCCATCTAGCCCATCCCAACCCAGTTTAATTTAACCTTAACCAACATTCACCTCTCATATAAAGTGCACTGACACTGAAGAGGTGGTTTTGTCCATACAGATGTTTAAACTGGAATTGGATAAATACCTCCAAAAACATAACCTACAGGGATATCATTTCTAATTAGTGGGGTAATAGCTGCTTGATCCAAAGAGACATCTGACTGCTATTTTGGGTTCAAGAAGAAATTTTTTCCTTGTTTGTTGCAAAATTGGAAGCGCTTCAGACTGGGTGTTTTGCCCTCTTTTGCGTTAACAGCAAAAACAAATGTGAGGAAGGCTGAACTTGATGGACTCGTCTCTTTTCAGCTATGTAACTATGTAACTTATTATATCTCATTCTGTTCAGAAGAAACAGGGCTTTCATTTCAAAACAAATATTAATATATTAAACATGCATGGCATTTTACATGTGAATTTCTTAATAAATACACGTATTTGTGTTCAGCAATGTCTCACAAGTACAACAGTACCCCCCATGTACATGTTTTATGGGATTTGGACATTTACAGGGCCAAATATAGGGTTTTCCCGCATTTTTGCAATTAAAATTAGTTTGCTGGGCCTATGTTGCCCTTCAGACCGTATGGCTGCCCAGTATTGAAAATTACCCACATTTGACAACTTTTTTATATACTGTATATACTCGAATATAAGTCGAGACCCCTAATTTTACCCCAAAAAACTCGGAAAACGTATTGACTCGAGTGTAAGACTAGGGTGGGATATCCCCAAAAAATTACATTAATTGAATATTTATTTACAGTGTGTGTATGTAATGAATGCTGTGTGTGTGTATATAATGCAGTGTGTGTGTGTGTATATAATGCAGTGTGTTTGTATGAGTGCGGTGTGTGTGTATATGAATTCAGTGTGTGTGTATGAGTGCGGTGTGTGTGTGTATGAATGCAGAGTGTGTTTGTGTGTGTGATGCAGAGCCTTGGTGGGGGTTGGGCATTTTTATTATTTCTTTAAAATTATTATTTTAATATTAAATATTTTTTTATATATATATATAATATATATAATTATTTTTTTAATATTATTAATATATTATTTTACTTCTATTATTTACATTTTTATTTATATATTTTCGTCCTCCCTCCCTGCTTAATACATGGCCAGGGAGGGGGGCTCTCACTCCCTGGTGGTCCAGTGGTGTGTACTGTGTAGGAGGGGGCTGGCAGAGAGCGTTTACTTACCTTCACAGCAGCTCCTGTCAGCTCCCTTCTCTCTCCTCCGGTCCGGTCAGCTCCCTCTGCAAGTCTCGCGGTGTGAGTCCCCGCGGCTCTCGCGAGATTTGCAGAGGGAGCTGAACGGAACGCAGGAGAGAGAAGGGAGTTGACAGGAGCTGCAGGAAAGGTAAGTAAACGCTCTCTGCCAGCCCCTTGTCTGTATTATGGCAATGTAAGTTGCCATAATACAGACACTCACTCGAGTATAAGACGAGTGGGGGGTTTTCAGCACAAAAAATGTGCTGAAAAACTTGTCTTATACTCGAGTATATACAGTATATATATTATTTTTTATTTATATTTTAAGGTAATCACTTTCTGTATCATCCATGTGCGGGAAAACCGCTACAAATATTATATTTGTTCTTTTTCTCTATCTAGCCAATTATATTTAAGGGACAGTTTAATAAAAATAATATATATATATATATATATATATATATATATATTTTTTTTTTTTTTTTACTTCTCATTAAATATGTGGTGGACAATGGGAAAACAGCTTATTTCTTACTTTAAAAATGCTGCTATTACGATGCGTTCAGAATGCCTGTTGGAGATGGGATGCTTGGTACAATTTGTTCTGCTCTGTGTGTTCATTGTGAATGCAGGTGACAATGTGAGGAGATCGTATTACTTAATCTTATGCATTGTTACAAGTGAGAGACCAGCAAGAATCTGCAGAAATTTCAGGCAGCTTCATAAATTTGATGACCTTATCATTTTGTCCTTGTGAGAAGTCAGTGTGTATGTGTTTTGTTTTTCAAAGAAATACATTTTTCCCTTTGACATTTTAATGTTTTTAAAGAATCGGGATGTAAATGTATTGATGTGTTTCATGCTATGTCCTGTGTAACCAAACCTAATGTAAGTCAGGACTCAAAATTTTAAGACTGAACTGTGATGTAATTCCAGTAAAATACAAGTTTAGCAGGCTAAGATTGCCACAAGGCATATGTATGTATATGTGTTTGTAGTATCAGTTAGTTAATTACACGTAGCTAAGATACTGTTATCACTGTACTGACCAGGTGCAGGAATGTAAGAACTGGAATTACGCGTCCCTCTCCTTTGTATCAGATGAGCCACGTGGTTAGACCGGATGGATGAGTTTAGACTCTATTTATTAAATAGGTTAAGGGTATGTGTGGGTGTAGTTAATTGTGGGAGGAGCTACAGTGCTATATAAGGAATGTACTCTATGTATTCAGTACTCAGACTTTGCTGTATTTTGGTGACGCTAGTCCCTCTGAGTCCCGATCGGTGATCCAATAAAGAATCTCTTCCTTCCTGAAGAAACCTGTGTCCATCTCTCTGTGCTTGGCTTCCGTCAGTTTCTCCGGTATCATTTGGTGCATTGGCCGGGAAGCTCATCGTTCAACGGTAGCTGAGAGGCAGAGGCGTGAGACGGTCTATCTTTGCCCACGTTCTCTACGGCTGCACCCCTGAACTTCTGCGTGGACCTCCCTTCGTCTCGGCGCCACTGGTCTGTTGTCCAGGAGATCATCGGCCTCTACGTGAGAAGTGCTGGGGTGTCCCCGTCGATGAGTGTGAACTCAGGTTCAGGAACGAGGAGGTAAGACAACTGCTGTTTTAGACGGCAGGACCCACTAGGGGTATACCGATTGTGCGGTAGGCCCAAAGGGGTTTTGAATCTGTGTATCTGCCCCCTCTGTCGGAGGGAAGGAGCGAAGGCGCACCGCTCGATCGAACGCTCTTTAGTCAGACCGTTTGATTTGGTTAGTCAGGCGGGGTCCTGGTGTAAATAGCCCTAGCCGGACACCGGTGTCTTGTCTAGACTAGCGTTCTAGGGTGTATATTACGTTCGCTAGGTCGGAGGGACCGGGAGACTAAGCGGCGCCTGTGTAAATTCGGTTCGCTAGTTCTCATCCTATCTGGGCTAAGTGGGAAGGCGTGTAAATTTGGAACCCACTAGACTTTTGATAGTGCGACTAAGAGGCGCCTGTGTAAATTCGGTTCTCTAGCTCGCTATATATGTGGTGATTGGGCAGTGTGGCTAACCAAAACGGGTGTATATAGTTTTAGGTAGTCCATTCAAGGTACTGGCCAATAGTTTAGTTGGGAATTGTAAATGTGTTAACGATTGTTTTAGTAAAGTGTATATCTTGTTAGATAGCGCGAGCTCAGCCGTCTAGCGAGAGTGTTAATAGTGTGTTGCTGTATTATAGTGCACGGTACCATAACCCTGTATATTTACTGACATTATATAATAAGTACTAATCATTGTCGTCCATTGCATGTTTAACACCATAACCACTAATAATTGTATTGTGACCTTAACTTGTGCTTTGACCTATGCTAACCGTACTGTAACCGCTATTTGTAAAAGACGATGTTACTGGGGTGTGTTATAGACGGGTAATTCGTATATAGAGAATTATAGCGTGGGTGACTGTATAGTTACGCCAAAGGGCATAATATTGATTATATAGTGACTGGTGTAACAGCTGTGTGTGTACGGGAATTCCCTGAGTGTTTATTGTTATTGTGTACGTTTCACTTGGTAACCGTACCACGTGGTGCTGTTGCCAGAGGAAACGGGTGTGACTGTTGAATAGTACGCGTGTATAGTATTCGTTGTCGACGACGTTCCATTGTTAAGTATGGGTGCGTCGCAGTCAACGATTCCGGATCCCTTAGGATGTATGGTTAAGAATTTTAAAAAGGGATTCAAAGTTTGTGATTTTGGGGTAAAGATGTCTCCTGTACGTTTGGTCACTTTGTGTACTAGGGAGTGGCCTACTTTGGTTGCGGCATGGCCGCCACGTGGCAGTTTGGATCCAACTCTGGTACAGCGCTTACACGTGGCTGTATCGGGTAGGCCTGAACTTTACGGCCAGTTTCCTTATATTGACTGTTGGAGACAGGCCGTAAATGACTCGCCAAAATGGCTCCAGACATGCCACGAGGAGCAGTGTCGCCTCATGGTAGCTAGGACTTGCTCGTCCACTAGGACTGGTGTTAGGCCCATTTTGGACACGCCCCCTGAGTCCGAGATCCCTTTGCCGCCCCCTTACTTTCCGTTAAGAAGAAGTGACGCAAACGCAGGAAGTCCTGCACCCCTCCCCTCATTACCCTCATCCACTTCCGCTTCCTCCTCCAGTACAGGATCCACCCCCCCTCGTACTAAATCTCCCCTTCCGGAACCAGAATCCACCCCCATTAGAAACGAATATCCTGATTTGGCGCCACTTCAGACTTCCGGTCAAGCTTCATCTAGCTCGGCTCGAAGTGTTTTATTTACGACCTTTTCCCAAAACCGACCTCCCACATCCCCATACCCTATCTCTCCCCGACCGGAACCCATGACTGACGCCTCTCTACGTAGCCCCATCCAAACCCGACAGTTGACTGGTGCCCAACAATTAAAGCACTATCAGATGCCTCTTCGTCTGAATCCCGGGTCAGCTTATATCGATGCCGCAGGTCAAATGGCACACGCTGACCCAGTCTTCGTATATGTCCCATTTACCACAACCGATCTTTTAAACTGGAAGACCCATAATTCCTCGTATACTGAGAAACCACAAGCTATGACTGATCTGTTCACCTCAATAGTACAGACGCATAATCCGACATGGGCTGATTGCCAGCAGTTACTAATGACTTTATTTAACAATGAGGAAAGGACAAGAATAAATCAAGCAGCCATTAAAGCATTAGAGGATAGAGCCCGTGCTTTGAACCAAGCCAATCCAGCAGCATGGGCCGCGACACACTATCCCAACACCGATCCCGATTGGAACGTAAATGGTGCTGATATGGTTCAACTCAGAGCCTATAGAGACGCTATAATTGCTGGCATGAAAGCCGGAGGAAAGAAAGCCATTAACATGTCGAAGACAGTTGAGGTGATCCAGAAAAGCGATGAAGCGCCCAGTGTCTTTTATGACCGATTATTGGAGGCATACCGCTTGTATACCCCCTTTAATCCGGAAGACGCAGACAATTCCCGAATGGTTAACTCCGCCTTTGTCAGCCAAGCATACGGAGATATTAAGCGCAAGCTACAAAAGTTAGAAGGGTTTGCAGGTATGTCCATCACCCAACTAATGGAGGTAGCAAATAAGGTCTATATGAACAGGGATACAGAAAGTAAGAAAGAGGAAGAGCGCAAGATGCGTAAAAAGGCTGATATGCTAGCGGTAGCGATCGCAGGCGTAGATAAACGGGGCCCAGATAGAGGCAATAATAGATGGAGTAGGGAGCCTTTGAGTAGGGATCAATGCGCGTATTGCAAGGAAGAAGGGCATTGGAGGAACGAATGTCCGCAAAGAGAGCAGTACGAGAGAGACCAACCCAGGGCAGGCTACGGAAACTTTAGAGGTAGAGCGAGAGGTAGAGGAGGCCCCGGAGGGAGTAATGGTTATAGAGGGAGTAATGGGAACAGAGGAAGTGTTAGGGAAGACAGGTATATTCCAGCAGCGCAAAGGTCCCGCGATAGAGAAGGTAGGGACTTTGTAGGATTGGCTGACACTGTCATGGAGGACTATTGATACCGACCGGGCTCCATCCCCCTTGGTCGAGCGGAGCCTATGGTCGATGTATCAATAGGGGGGAAAAGGAGTGCGTTCATGATCGACACTGGTGCTGAACATTCAGTGGTGACTAATCTAGTTGCTCCTCCATCTGGAAGGACTATTACTGTGATAGGAGCAACTGGAAGAAGTGCTGAAAAACCGGTTCTTAAAAGTCGACTCTGTACATTGGGAGGCCACGTAGTAAAACACCAATTCCTTTATATGCCTGAATGTCCAGTCCAATTGCTGGGACGTGATATGCTATCAAAATTACAAGCGCAGATTACGTTCCTACCAAATGGAACAACATCCTTAAAGTTTAATGGACCTTCAGGTATTATGACTTTATCCGTACCAAAGGAAGAAGAGTGGCGACTTTATACAGTGTTGACTAGCCAAAACCCTAGGAGTGATGAGACATTGTTTAACATACCAGGAGTTTGGGCAGAGAACAACCCACCAGGACTGGCCCGCAATATTCCACCAATAAAAATTGAACTGAAACATGGGGTTTATCCAGTGAGCCTAAGACAATATCACATTCCGCAGAAGGCTAAGAAGAACATCCAATCCTATCTGGATAAGTTCATACGGTATGGTATCCTAAAATTCTGTACTTCCCCCTGGAACACCCCATTGCTGCCTGTTCAAAAGCCCGGTACAGATGAGTATCGACCTGTACAGGACTTAAGAGCAGTCAATGATGCGGTTGTTAGCATACATCCAGTTGTACCCAATCCATATAACCTGCTTGCTTTAATTCCGGGCGGGGCTACTTACTTCACAGTCTTAGATCTCAAAGATGCCTTCTTTTGCCTCCGAATTGCCGCAGAAAGCCAATGTATTTTCGCTTTCCAATGGGAGAACGCTGTAACGGGCTCAAAACGCCAAATGACTTGGACAAGACTGCCCCAAGGGTTTAAAAATTCACCTACCCTATTTGGTTCAGCTCTAAGTCAAGATCTACTGGATTTCGAGTCTATCCCAGGAGAATGTGTATTGTTACAATATGTAGATGACTTGTTGATAGCAGCAGTTACAAAAGAAAAATGTCAGCAAGCAACGCACGATCTACTACATATTCTCTGGAAGGCAGGATACAAGGTGTCCAGGAAGAAGGCTCAGTTGTGTTTGCCAACTGTCAAGTATCTGGGATTCCATATCTCTGAAGGTCAAAGGATTATGGGGCCAGAGAGAAAAGAAGCTGTCTGCCAAATACCAATACCCAAGAATAGAAGACAAGTGCGAGAATTCTTGGGGGCAGCAGGCTTCTGTAGGATATGGATTCCCAGCTATGCGATACTGGCAAAACCTCTGTACGCAGCCATCAAAGGTACAGAGCACGACCCCTTCTTATGGACCCAAGAACAGCAAACGGCATTTGAAGATGTGAAGAAGGCTTTGATGAGTGCCCCAGCATTAGGTCTACCTGATCACACACGACCATTCTACTTATATGTACACGAGCAAAGAAGAATGGCTGTGGGAGTATTGACACAGTACTTGGGATCATGGCAAAGACCTGTTGCCTACATGTCTAAGCAACTGGATGCAGTGGCCAGCGGACTTCCACCTTGTCTAAGAGCCGTAGCTGCAGCCGCCCTGCTAGTAGCTGAAGCCGATAAACTCACTCTGGGTCAAGAACTTTATGTACGAGTCCCACATGCAGTACAGACGTTGTTGGATTACAAAGGAAATCATTGGTTTAGTAACAGCCGTATGACCAAGTATCAAGCAATGTTGTGTGAAAACCCAAGAGTGCATTTAGAGACTGTAAACACCTTAAATCCAGCTACCCTTTTGCCGCAACCTACTGAAAGTCAACATGATTGTTTGGAAGTAATGGATGAAGTATTTTCAAGTAGACCAGATCTTCGTGATTTTCCCATCCAGAACCCCGATGTTCAATATTACACCGACGGCAGTAGTTATGTGAAAGAAGGGATCCGCTATGCAGGATATGCAGTGACAACAATAGACAAGGTGATAGAAGCTCGGCCACTGGCGAAAGGAACATCAGCACAAAAGGCAGAATTAATAGCACTAACACGAGCGTTACAATTGGCTGAAGGTTTAAGAGTAAATATCTATACGGACTCTAAGTATGCGTTTTTAACCACTCATGCCCACGGAGCTTTGTATAAAGAAAGAGGACTACTGAATTCAGAAGGCAAAGAAATCAAGTACGCAGCTGAAATCCTACAACTATTGGAAGCAGTGTGGGAGCCGAAAGAAGTCGGTATCATACATTGTCGAGCGCATCTGAGAGGAGATGGTGATGTAACCAAGGGAAATCGGATGGCAGATAGTGCAGCTAAGCGTGCTGCTGAATCAGGAAGACAGGAGTATGTGGGGCATATAGCTGCTCTTATACCAACTCCACTGTCCCAATGGACTCCAGTTTATACAGCTCAAGAAGAGGAGTGGTTAAAGACTGAACCGGGAAAGTATTTGGAGAACAAGTGGTATCAGCTAGAAGATGGAAGAATAGTCATACCAGCATCACTAGCGGTAGAAATTGTCCAAAATTATCACAACGGGACACATTCTGGGAGAGACAGTACTGAAGAATCTCTCAGGAAACATTTCTACATACCAAGATTGTCCAACTTGACTCAGGCCATTGTACGCAGATGTGTAACGTGTGCTAAGAATAATGCAAGACAAGGACCAGTAAAGCCACCAGGAGTCCAGTTTATGGGGGGACTCCCCATGTCCGATCTACAAATAGACTTTACAGTAATGCCTAAATCGGGTGGACATCGTTACCTGTTGGTAATTGTGTGCACCTATTCAGGCTGGGTAGAAGCATGTCCTACTCGTACAGAGAAAGCAGGAGAAGTTGTAAGATTCCTGCTACGAGAAATAATACCCCGATATGGACTACCCTGTTCTATAGGATCGGACAATGGTCCAGCTTTTGTTCATCAGTGCCTACAACAACTGACTCATATGCTTGGTATAAAGTGGAGGCTTCATACTGCATATAGACCCCAGAGTTCTGGTAAGGTAGAGAGAATGAATAGAACTATAAAGAACCAGTTGGCTAAAATGTGTCAGGAAACCCAACTTAAGTGGAACGTTCTCTTACCCATAGCTTTATTGCGAATCCGCAGTACCCCTACCAGAAGGATGGGCCTCTCTCCTTTTGAAATCATGTATGGGCGACCACCTCCCGTACTTGGTAACTTAAGGGGGGACTTGAGTCAGTTGGGAGAAGGAATTACCCGGCAGCAGGTTGTAGAGTTGGGTAAGACTATGGAGGAGGTACAGAAATGGGTACAAGATAGATTACCTGTGAATATTTATCCCCCTGTTCATAGTTATCATCCAGGAGACCAAGTGTGGATTAAAGAGTGGAATAATGTACCGTTAGGGCCCAAGTGGAGAGGTCCTTATGTTGTTCTTTTGTCTACCCCTACAGCGATAAAAGTAGCCGAAGTAACTCCGTGGATACATCACTCCAGGGTTAAACCAGCAGCAGTCGATTCTTGGCAAATTACAGCAGATCCAGAGAATCCCTGCAAGATCCGGTTGAAACGCACTACTCAGTCGGAGTAACGAGGAATTATTGTGGATTACAAATTTTATTGTTACAGGTGTGAGTGAGAAGGCCATAATAAAGCCTGTCCGCTTACCAACACATAGTGTATAAGCCAGGAAAGTCTCGAAGGGACACCTGTGAAGACGAGCAGAACTCCATTCCCTGCAGCCCTCACATCCTGGAAGCTGAGGTTCCATCGCACGGACGAAGACTGAGGATAACGGCGAAAGATGTGCTTTTGATTGTGTTTATTTATATGTGTTTTTATATTCAGGAAGGTAGAGGTACCGACACTCCTAGCTGTGAGGTATGCATTAAGACTACGAGAACAGGTAACCATATTTCCCAAACCCTAATTTGGCATTCACAATACGAATGTAAAGGAGAGGTATCAAGATGTAGATACCTAAATATAGACTATAGTGTGTGCCATTTAGGAGTAGGAGAACCTAAGTGCTTCAGTCCAGAGTATCAACCTCGTACAATTTGGTTGACTCTCAGGAATGGAGATCCTCAGGGGACCCTAATTAATAAGACGGTGTTAGAATCCGTACATTCTTCGGGTGTTCTGCTATTTGATGCATGTAAGGCGATATCAAGTGGTAGAAAACCGTGGAATGTATGTGGGGATCTTAGATGGGAGAGGACGTATGGGTCTAATGATAAATATATTTGTCCCAGTAGTAAAAATAAATATGTGAGTCCTAGATGCCCAAATAAAGACTATAACTTTTGTCCATATTGGTCTTGTGTGGGGTGGGCGACTTGGGGACAGACAGTAGATAAAGACATGATAGTGACTAAGTTGCCGACTAGCCCTTATTGTAAGTCTATGGAATGCAACCCAGTCCATATACTTATTAATAACCCCGACAAGTTCCTAGATAAGTATGGAAATTTATTTGGGTTTCAGATATACGGGACGGGTTTAGATCCTGGGACATTATTGTTTATAGGAATAGAGACTGATACGGTATCCTCCCAGACTCATCAAGTATACCATTCCTTTTATGAAGAGATGAGTATAGATAATAAGATCCCCCATAACGCTAAAAACCTGTTCATTGACCTAGCTGAAAGTATTGCCGGTAGTCTTAATGTTACCAACTGCTATGTGTGTGGAGGTACTAACATGGGAGACCAATGGCCTTGGGAAGCAAAGGAGGTAATGTCCGGTTCTGAGGCAGTTGACCAACTAATATCTACACAAGCCGATTATCATTTGAGTGTTAGAGGTAAATCTGAGTGGAGATTAAAGACCTCCATCATAGGTTATGTTTGCATAGCAAGGAAAGGAATAATGTATAATACTTCTGTAGGAGAATTAACTTGTCTAGGGCAAAAAGCTTATGATGATGATACTAAAAATACAACTTGGTGGTCGGCTTCAAATGTCTCAGAACCATCTAACCCGTTTGCTAGATATGCCAGTTTAAAGGATGTGTGGTTTGATTTATCCATCACATCTACCTGGAGAGCCCCAGCAAATTTGTACTGGATCTGTGGTAAGAAAGCCTATTCGGAGTTGCCACAGGACTGGGAAGGGGCATGTGTGTTGGGTATGCTCAAACCATCCTTCTTCTTGTTACCGATTGAAACAGGTGAGACTTTAGGTGTTAAAGTGTATGATGTGAATCATAGGAAGAAAAGGGGACCCTTAGAGATAGGCACCTGGGAAGATAATGAATGGCCTCCCCAGCGTATCATAGATTATTATGGGCCAGCCACGTGGGCAGAAGATGGTACCTTTGGTTATAGAACCCCAATTTATATGCTCAACCGTATTATAAGATTACAGGCGGTGGTTGAGATTATTACTAATGAGACCTCACAAGCACTCAATCTTCTAGCGAAGCATAATACCAGGATGAGGACAGCAGTGTACCAAAATAGATTAGCCTTGGATTACCTTTTGGCAGTAGAGGGAGGTGTATGTGGGAAGTTTAACCTGAGCAATTGCTGTCTTCAAATAGATGACGAAGGGCAAGCAATAGCTGAGCTTACTAGCCATATGGTTAAACTAGTGCATGTGCCTACTCAGGTATGGAAAGGGTACAATCCAAGTAGTTGGTTTGGTAGCTGGTATGAGTGGTTTGGAGGGCTTAAGGCAGTGGTAGGTGGAGTCCTACTGATTTTACTGTTGTGTCTACTCCTACCGTGTCTTATACCCTTAGTAGTTAGGTCTGTGCAAAGCCTGATAGGAAGTATAGCAGAGAGGAAGGCTGCTGCACAGATAATGGCGATATATAAGTATAAGGCTCTAGATCAAGGAGAACCAATGCAGGAAGATGAGTGTTAAAAGATTCACATCATAAGATAAGTCTGGTCTGGTTCATGGTAACCTGAGGTATATGCAAACCAAGGTTAAGTGATGCCTCAAGTAATTGTGAAATATCAGAGGCATCAAAGGGGGGAATGTGATGTAATTCCAGTAAAATACAAGTTTAGCAGGCTGAGATTGCCACAAGGCATATGTATGTATATGTGTTTGTAGTATCAGTTAGTTAATTACACGTAGCTAAGATACTGTTATCACTGTACTGACCAGGTGCAGGAATGTAAGAACTGGAATTACGCGTCCCTCTCCTTTGTATCAGATGAGCCACGTGGTTAGACCGGATGGATGAGTTTAGACTCTATTTATTAAATAGGTTAAGGGTATGTGTGGGTGTAGTTAATTGTGGGAGGAGCTACAGTGCTATATAAGGAATGTACTCTATGTATTCAGTACTCAGACTTTGCTGTATTTTGGTGACGCTAGTCCCTCTGAGTCCCGATCGGTGATCCAATAAAGAATCTCTTCCTTCCTGAAGAAACCTGTGTCCATCTCTCTGTGCTTGGCTTCCGTCAGTTTCTCCGGTATCAGAACTACTAGCCAGGGCTCAAAATTTACCCGCCACCTTAAAACACACATGAACATTATTTTGGTTTTAATATGCGTCATGTTCACAGCCTCAAGCGTGCTTGTGTATCTGTGCATAGAGAGATGTGTAGGTAAACTGCAATTTGTATTTATTTATAAATGCAAGGATGCATTTGTTTGAAGTGTGTGTGTGTGTTACTTATATAGAGTGTTTGTGAATGCAGATGGTATTTGTGTGAAGTGTGTGAATGAAGGAGTGTATGCCTCATGTTCTACCCTTTCTATTTCCCCTTTCCTCATCCATGTCTCCTTTGTACACTTTCTGAATAAGCACACATTGTGAGTATATATCCCCTTACTTTCAATAGATAGGATGGTGTGGAACTCTATGTATGACTTGTCCCAGATCACCAGCAGCCCGGTGTTCTATCAGATTTCTGGACCCCATCGGAAATTAGGACCCTCGTCATGTCTGATGCATACACTTCACGCCCGGTAATGCAGTATCCGCTGTGTCCACGCTAGCACTCCTGGCAGGTCCATAAATCTTAGGATACACTGAGAGCATACACAAGACCACCGTGTCCCTCCCAGTGACATGGCGTCAGCTGGCCCTGTACTGCGCAGGACTGTTTCTCCTCACAGCTTGTCAATCCTCAGGATTTGGTGTCTAAAAGGCTGCTCCGAGAGGTCCTGCAAGGTATGTAAAGCTACTCTCAAACTCCGCTTATAGTTAGGGCCTTTGCTGCAACACCGGGACATTGGACATTTATGGTCAAGGTGAGGGTTAAAATTGGGGTTAGGAACTAATTTAGCCGCCCTCAATTCTTATTCTAACCCTAACACTAGAAGTAAGGTTAAAATTAACCCTAAACATAATTGTAAATGTAATGCTTTTTCCACAGGTGTCACTAATCTGTATATCGTAAATTATTCCCTAAATCAAACCATAACTTTAGACCTAAATGTCCCATGTCTCAGTGCTGCAGTGAAGGCCCTAACTATTAGCGGAGTGTGACAGTAGCTTTACTTACCTTGCAGGACCTCGCCGAGCAGCCTTTTCAGATGCCGGGATCCCGAGGATGGAGGAGTAACGATGACTGATGAGATGTGAGGAGAAACATTCCTGCGCATTACAGGGCCAGCTGATGCCACGTTACCAGGAGTGATGCGGTGGTCACGCGCATGCGTGTCCATCAGATTTCTCTTCCCACCATGAGTGCTAGTGAACATGTGCAGCACAGGACACAGCTGATTCAGCTACACCAGACATGACGAGAGTCTGGGTTTCGGACAGGTCCTGATATCTGACAGAACACCGACATTAGCACTGTGAATGTGTGACTAAAGCCGAGTAAGCCAAAACGTCCCATTTTTATTCTGTTGTATCCTGTGTGTACCAATAAACATGAGTACAGAACATCTTGCACTGTGAAGCTTGTGGATTGTATTTTTACCTTCCTTTACTCTCATATCTGTGAAATGGAATATCCATTGCGTCAAGCTATTATTATACTGTTAATTTATACATACATTGTTAATTAGTCACCAATGTAATCTTCTTAAAATCCATATTTTACACCATGTTTACTGTTTATTTTTATCTTAGTCTCTTCTCTTCTTTTGTTTTCCCTGTAACAAACACATTCCTTGTCTGACTGTTAAATTGTGGCTCAGACAATCTCACTTAATACAGTATTCACTGGAAAGCCAAGTTGGTATAAAACTGCCTATGTGTGGTTCCCAGTATATCTGAAAATAACTCTTTGATGTTGCTCTCTTTTCTAACCGTTTATATAAAGCAGAATGAAAGCAAAATCCAGAAACTGTTTCAAATGGGAGTAATGCAAGTTATATTATTTGATCCTTTCATCACGTCATCTGTATTGCCCTCTATGCCAAGAATTGAATGATAGAGCAGAGCAGAAGAAACCCTTTACATGTGGTTCTTCTGCCCTGAATCATGGCAATTACAGTACATAGTCAGTAGTTGATGTGCTTATTTCTCTAGCATCCCACTTTTTGATAGTGAATATAGGAATGACAGATCTCACAAGGTTCTCATGCCGATGCACCAGAAATAAAACCGGGTGTTTGTCATAGGAATGAATACCCTGCTTTGGTGTTCTCAAGAGGGGGTAATTGTGTAGGAAGGTGATAGAATGAAGCAGGAGTAGAAGGTGGGTTTACAATAGTGTAACACCTATAGACTGTAAGCTCGTCCTACAGACTGTAAGCTCGTTTGAGCAGGTCACTCTTCAACCTATTGTTTCTGTAAGTTTTTGTAATTGTCTCATTTATTGTTAAATCTCCCCCTTTGATAATATTGTAAAGGGCTACGGAATATGCTGGCGCTATATAAATATCAGTAATAATAATAATAATCATGGGTCTGCCAGTAGAGCTGGAGGGGTGTGGAGCAAGCATTTCATTAACATCTCTGAAAGGTGCTAACAATATAATTTAGGATAAATAATGTCCACGCCAGAAAAAGAGATGTTATAAGTTAAAGTGAAGCTATCTTGACACTGATCAACCACAACATTAAAACCACCTGCCTAATACTGTTTTTAGGTCCCCCTCGTGATAGCAAAATACACGTTGAGGCATGGACTCTACAAGACCTCTAAATTTATTCAGTGGTATATGTCAAAAGACCTTAGCAGCAGATCCTTTAAGTCCTGAAATTTGCGAGATGGTACCTCCATGGATTGGGTTTGTAATCAATATAATCAATATTATTCACTGTCTGTGCTTTTAATGTTGTGGCTGATCGGTCACATAAGGTTAGACAACTTGTCCATGATAATAATCATTGTCTAGATAATTGTTAATCTCAAGCGATGCATTTTCTGTTTAATATATCACAGGTTTGCAGATTTCTGTTTCTATCCTTTTGAACGATAATTGCAGAAAATCTGATGACCGTTTATAGCTTGTTTTTTCCCCCAATTTCTAGAATTAATAAATATGGGGGGGGGGGGGGAAGTGGCGGCAAGGGGAAAGCTACATGCTAATCCGAAAGTAGATCTCTAAACCTAATGTAAGAATTCTAAGGGTTAACATAATTATTTGTATCTCTATATTTCCCCTGCAACCTTCCATCTCCCCCAAAATAAATGATTCTTGCAGAGATTTATGTAGCGGTAGGAGGATTATCTTGAATCTGTCGTCATAAGCCTTTTTAGTGCAGGAATAAAAAGCAATTTTTCCTCTTGTGTTAGTGTTGAAGAGACAGTAAAATATATTTTTTTAAAGGTTCCAAAATGATCCTGCTGTTCTACTTGCTGCGTTTGACGTGAACAGTGATTCTGATTTTAGTCTTTGCACTACATTTCTTTTTGTCATTCTTCTCTTCTGTCTCTGTTCTGTTGTGATTTATTTTTACCCATTGACTGGCAGTGTTCAGCAAAATATGTATGCGGGGGATGTTGCATTATTTTAAGCAGAACTGGCGTTTCTCGGAAGTGAAAGTTCCTCATTCCTCGCTCTAATAAATGCTTTTGAAGTGTTTATTGGGAAGAGGGGTTCAACTGAGGTAAGTATAAATTACTTCCTCAGAACTTCCAGGCTCCCAGGTATTGACATTTTCCCATGGCAATCATTATCTCTTGGGCATCTGTATAGAAAGTAATGTACTAACGAATATGCGCTCAACCCCATCTTTTATAATGAGTACCCTTGCATGGCGCCCTGGTAGTCAGTGACATTTTCACATGATGCTCATTCTTTCTTTGGAATCTGTATAGAAAATACAATTGAATGCATGCTCATTCCATACCTCAAAAATGAGTACCCATGCACGCATCTACACTTGGGAGCCATGGGAGTCAAGGTTGGAAAAAGCAACAGTTTCCCTTTCAAGAGAACTTAACGGAGGAAGAAACACACAAACATTTACATTTTGTTTTGTGTTTTTAATGTGTTATCACTATAATTCATTCCTAAAAGTTTTTTTTTAAAAGAGTGTTTTTTTTTTCTTTTTCTTTCTTTCTTTACATAAAATACAGCTTTATGTCTGAGAGTTCACTTTATGTTGTCTTTAACAGATGTCCCAAATATTAAATGGGATGGGTATTTTCTATAAAATTGGTACTAACTTTCCATTAGATTTATGAAACCAATTTATGCATCTTTGCTGTTAGATGGCCGTGCACTGGAGGTGGGTGTATTTTTGTTTGTTTTTTAAAAGATTCTTTATTTTTGCATTTCCAAAAAAAAAAAAAAAAATTACAGAGTTTTCCTTTAACTCAGTAGAGCTATACTCAAGAAGCATAAATTGCCCAGAGCACCTGCCTTGCAAAGACTTCTAATTGAGCTGCATTGGGAAGTCTGTGGTTGGACAGCCACAAAAAGTCTGTGTGTGGTTAGAAGGGGAGTGCTTGCAAAAGCTGCAGAAAAGAGAAATGCAGGTTTTGTAAGAGGTTCTTAGAAATAACCCCAATGAAAAAAAATGAATAATTAAAAGCATGCATTCTGTCATTTGGGGCATATCTACTAAACAGTTTTTAGTAAGTTTTATTTTTGTGAGGTGGAGTGTTTCTTTAAGCAGCTAGCCAGATTATGGCGCAAGTTATAGGTAATTCAATTCAGATTCAATTTACCAAGTTAGTTGCTCAATTTTGCACATTCTTTTCGAGTCTCACAAAAGGGTAACTGAAATTTTTAGGCGCCTACATGTTCAGAAAATAAATCACAGCATTGTCAGGTCATGGTTGATATAATTTATTTCACTGCCTCGTAAAGTAAGACTACATTCATTAGAGAGAGGTAGTCTAAAGAGCAGGCTCAACTAATTGTCACCTAAGTATTCATATCTGGCTCTTAAATTCTACACGCTGACAATCTGAATGTTGTAGAAGCCAGAAGAAAGGTACATCCGAAAGGTACTTTGAAAGTGACACTGACAGCAGTAATTAATTTAGGAATCGTGGTCCCCGGGCTCTTGGGATGTTCAAAACTCTGTCAAGAAGATTGTATCTGCAAGCTCAGCCAAGCAGAGAGTGTGATTGGGAAAATCTACAAGAGAATCCCGTACAAACGGTAAATGTGGAAAGAGGGAGATTTTTTTTATTTATTTTTCAGTAAAAATGCAATACTTGTGTCTTGTATTAGTTTCTGCAATAGGAGCTCTGCTTGGCCAGGACTTTGTCGAAAACCGGGAGCTCTGCAGCCAGGAGGAGAGTTGCAAATTGAATGAAGACAGTCACGCCATAGCTCCTGACCTTTACAGATTTTGTACAGCTGTGTTAGTGGAGCATAACAATTCCCAGTGGAGGGGTGCTGTCATATCCACTCAGTAGCCAGCTTCGGAGAAAACCCAGAGTCCTTTTTCCTGTACTGTGTTCAAATAAAAAAATAAAATAAATAAAATAAAGTGTTGTCATTGGAGGAAAAAAATAAAATGTAAATTGTAGGAAAAAAAAAATTACCCAGGCATTCTTATCATAAAACTGGAGGTATGAGGAAAACAAAAGGATACTGGCTCTTTGATGCTCATTGGTTTTATTCACTTAAGTGAGAATTGTCTGGAATTCAAATAGAATTACACATTTAAGGAAACAATAGCTGGACTGGAGGCATAGCTGACTTGGAGATATTTTCCAGTTTGTTTATTGACCTTATATTGTAATATCACTTGGTTTTCCTGACAAATCTCACTTTAGTACATAACCTCATTTGCATTCATGAAAAGTGACATAGATACAAGCAGAAGTGTTGTTGCCTAAATATGTTTTTAAAGTACTCCAATCCTTCACCTAATGATTGCTCTTACGAGGGTAATCCACTCTAACAGGGTTTATACTAAACTACAAATTGTATTTAATTAAAATCTAAATTGCAAGACGGAGACTAAAATGGCTGTTTGTAAAAGCTATGGCTGTAACAGATTTGGAGACATTTTGCCTACATTTTACATTTCAGCATAAATCTTTACAAGTCAGTTTTAATTATTAATAAATTGCCATTTATATAGCACCAATTCCACAGTGTGTGTGTGTGTATATATATATATATATGTGTGTGTGTGTGTGTGTGTGTGTGTATATATATATATATGTGTGTGTGTGTGTGTGTGTGTATATATATATATATATTAAACCTTATGGAACTTGCCGTAAGGGACGAGACTGTGGGGTGGTGGTTGGGATACAACTTAAAGTGGAGATCTATCTACCTAGAAAAAGGTACATGACGACATAAGAAGGTTGATTTTTTTTCTTTGATAAAAAGGTTGAATGACAGGGCTAAGATCCTATGGTACTTCCAGATCCAGACAGACAAATACTGTTCATCCAACCCAACATTGTAGGGGTAGATAAGGAATGGTAGACTGCAGTGGTTGTTGATGTGGCAGTACCCAGTGACCATTTTACTTTGGCAGTTAGTGAATGTGGCTCACATTATGTAGTCCTACCAGTGGTTGGAACAATAGGACTAAAAGACAGCCCTGCTGCACTAGTCCTAGCAGCACAGGAATAGGCACTCGGCACCAGATCAGTAGAAGCGGTGGTCTTCCACAACAGATACTCAATGTGCGGGCTATGCAAGGTGGCCTCCCAGACAATCCACCACACAGTAGCCAGGTGCAAAATGTTAGCAGGGACAACATACACTGAGAAGCACAACCAAGTTGCTGGTATTGTGTACCAATCCATTTGCACAGAATATGGTCTGGACATGCCTAACTCAGAAGGGAGGTACCACAAAGAACAGTTGAGAATAAAAGGGCTAAGAACCAGTGGGATTTTCAGACATGTAAGCACTAGACAACTAATCCAATATCGTAGTGGTAGACAAAAAACAGAAAACTGCAGTGATGGATGTGGCAATACCTTATGACCACAACCTCAAGAAGAAAGAACATGAAAAGATGGACAAATACCATGGATTGAGAGAGGAGCTAAAAAGGATGTGGAAAAAGAAGGCAGTGGTAATTCCAGTTATGATAGGAACACTTGGGGCGATAACCCCCAAGTTGGGAGAGTGACTTCAACAGATTCCTCGTGGGACATCTGAGATTTCCATCCAGGAGAATGCAGTTCTAAATAGCTAAGATACTGCCCAGAACCCTCATGCCTCTGGTAGAGTACACAAAATACCACCTGGACGGGTGGGAATCCATTTTATTTCATTTATTTTTTTTAAACCGGAGTAAAATTTCAAGACATCTAGTGATGATATTGTATACTTAGATCAATTGTACACATACATGTATTGGTTGACTATTCGTAATATACTGAATAAGGACAAATTGCTTGTTTTCGCTTTTGTTCTGTGTTCAGCTTTGTCAGCAAAGTCCTTCAGCACCTCACTTCTTTGCTCTAGCTAACTCTGTGTTAGCTTTGCAGCGCACTGTGGAATTCATCTACTTTGTTAATTTAGAACGTCTAACATATTCGAAGATTTGTCCCAAAAGATAAACACTAGTCCGCACAAACATGGGTAATCCTTAAATAAGTCACAGAGAAAAACGGAAATATGAAAAAAGTGCACTTTTATTAGTAGAAAAATATATGTAGACTATAAGTACATGGCATCAAACTGTCATGGCAACCCTCATAATAACTGCAGGTTGTACATGTATGACATATATTATACAAACTACATGGTGTGTTGAAGTGGCATAGGTTTTAAAGTATTGGCAGCAAACTTAGGCCTAAAATTAGGGGGAGGCGGGAATTTTTAAAAAAAAGTATATAGCAAAAAACAGTACTACCTGCAGCTGCCAGACAGGGGAGAGACCACCCACACAGCTACCTGAGTGAAAAGGTCAAATAATAAACCTGGACGCGTTTTGCACCCCGTTGGTGCTTTCTCAACATATGTCATACTTGTACCACCTGCAGTTATTATGAGGGCTGCCATGACAGTTTGATGCCATGTACTTATAGCCTATATATATTTTTATACTAATAAAAGTGCACTTTTTTTTGCATATTTCCGTTTTTCTCTGTGACTTATTTGAGGATTACCCATATTTGTGCGGACTATTGTTTAGCTTTTGGGATTTATCGTTTAACATTGGGAAAAGTCCAGCACCAGGGTTACATCTCCTTGCATGATTTTAAAAATCTGAACCACTACTGGAAAATTTCCGCCTTTTTTTGCAATTTTTAAATTTTTTAAAATTATTTTACTTAGAGATGCGGCAACCCTTGTCAGTGGAATGACGTATCACATTTGCTAATCTGTTTTATATTCGAAGATATAGATGCATATGAGTAGTGATGATATATCTACAAATATATGGCTGCAAAGACCCACTGCATGCAGGCCAAGATAAATCCAATAAAAGGGGAGATTTTATTACAAGTTAGACAGCGCAGAGTGAATATGTACCAAACGAAAATAAAGACAAAATAAAATTGGCAAATATAGCACAATACAAATACAGAAATAAGTCCATCTGAATTGGTGAAATTAAACTGTTATCTTCAAAACGCCAACACAGGAGAGCAGCACAGTATAGTACAATATATGTCTTGGTTTTTACAACCATATTATGTTAAACATCTGGTTGAATATTTGTTTTTTGGGATTGTATTCTTGTCTGTGTGAGTAATTTAATATGATCCCACGTATGAGTAACTTCCATCGAGTTCAACCTTCAACACATTTGTTATTGCTACTGGTTCAGCAGAAGGAATAAACATGTTTAATTTCTCCTCAGAATAGCAAAAACATTCCTTCTTGATACGGAAATGTCTGTTACATCTCTCCTTAGATAAAGAAGCTGATATTAAAGAGAGACTCCAAACACCATAACTACCGTACTCATAAAAACCTCATCTGTGCCCAGCTAGCTTTTATTATACGTAATGATAGCCTGGTCACAAAAAAACATTAATATTGTATGTTGAATTTGCTAAATAGTGTGTTGGTGGCAGAGATATGGAAGCTGTTATTCAGGAATTTAGCAGTCTACCTATTTTAAAATATATAAGCCGTCACACAGTCGTACCGGCACTGGTGACCTTTTGAGTTTGAGGAAAACTACATAATGATGCATTTGTCTATAACACAATGAGGTAAAACAGATCGCTTCCATTGCTTGTAGAGAAAGGCAGTCTACGATATTACCAACATTGGGATATATGCCTTCAGATCTGGAGAGTGAATAAAAGGAATGAAAAGTTGTGTTTACAATATAACTCTTGCAGACAACCGTTATCAGATTTTCACTTCTTAATTTTTAAAAGTTTATTACATTTCATGAAACTTAATGATCAGTTTTAAATTATCAGTGTTATTTGCTAAAATGATAATGGAAAACTGCTCAATTAGAGAATTTTTCAAATTTGGCTACATTGACCTTACAGGGTTGTAAGTATAGATTTTTTCTTTCTAATGTGTGTGGAAATCTTCACTTTATATCTAGCCTCCGTCAGATTCTACTGTTGTAGACAAAGTACTGCTCAAGCTACTGCCTGTAGCTGCAGTTTCAAAAAGAGCAATCACAACAGCAAGTTAGGTTGAGCAACAGTTGGTCAGATAACCGTATCTGTTATCAGAGGTCTTGTTATTATTATTAGTATTTATATAGTGACAGCTTATTCCGCAGCACTTTACATTAAAAGGGGAACAAAATGTTACAGGAACAATAGGTAGATGAGGACCCTGCTCAAACGAACTTATCTGTGAGCGTTGCTGATCTGCGGCTGTCCTTTCTTCCAGTAGCCTGGTAGTTATTACCAACTAGTTGGACACCTTTCCATCTCTGGCAAGAACAGATAGAACATATCTCTTCTCTAGTGAGATCAACCTTGAGTTGAGAAGGGGAGATATCACCTTGACCTCTATTTGCTTAGTCTTGGATCCTGGTGTTACTCACATTTAGTTTATATCGGAGCATGCAAGCTGCAGGGGGCCCAACTGGTAATCCTCACACTTGGGTCCATCAGATGCGCATCTCTGATCAGAGACATGGTTGGGTGGCACAGCCATTTAATGGCATGACTGGGTCACTTTCAGACTAGCAATTCTGGTCACTTTCTCCCAGCTTACATTGAGATTTGTGTAACACACACACTGCTCACAAATACAGTCCTGCCAGTATGGGCAAATGTATTAGTTCCTCCACAGTCTCGATTGTTGCATTGGTCTGAGTTTACTCAAGGCTCAAGTTTTTGCGATTTTCTTTTATTCTATAGTGGTTAGATCCATTAAAGCAATAACAAGAAATACAAGTCTCTATTTCTATCCATTCAATGTTTGATAGGATTTGCCACTGAAAGCCCCCTTTCCAAATCTGTAGTTGAGTCATTATATACTGTGAATCCATTTATATTTACACAAAACACTTGGTCTCAAAGCTCTTACTTTGGCAAGAAGAGTGTTGGGTATTTAAGCTTTCTAAGTCATTCATAATTTTTTAAAGAAAATGTTCGGTCATTGACGGAGGTGCTTGTTCATCATCCTCAAACCAATCTCAGTAAGGTCCATTACTGTCAAGCATCAAGACACATTCTAAAAACAATAGCTACGTCATGGACTACCAACTGGTTTTCATTCAACACATTTTTGTAGCACTACAGGTTGAATGTGTCTTTGTCTTCTTATGGCAAGTTTGGTCATTTTCTAAAAATGATTATGTTGACCATACTTGTGCACTATTATGCTACATAAGAAAAATATTGTAAATTGTAAAATGCAAACTCGGTATGAAAGGAAAACCACACTCTTTAGAAAAGATCATATATATATATATATATATATATATATATATAATTGCTCTTTTTCTCAACCACACTCTATCTATCTATCTATCTAGATAGATAGATAGATAGATAGATAGATAGATAGATAGTGTGGTTGAGAAAAAGAGCAATTATATTGAAACACCACAAACTTGTCAAATTTCCTTGATCCTACAGTGAAACATAGTCCGGATCATTGATAGGTTTAACTGCAGTAGTTCCTGTATAAGGTACCTTGTATAAAGTTGTCTGGATTCTTAAGTATCTAATCTGCTGGGAGTTACATTAAGTGAACACAGAACTTTTAATAATGCAAGATGCATGGTTTATAGCTGTTTGTTGCTAGGTACTGTAATGTGAGAGAGGGTGTGCGTGTGTGTGTGTTTGAATTACCGATGGCAAATTGGTCAATGTTACTGCCGATTGGGGATATTAAATAAACAGAACGTTGCTTTCCTGAAACAGGCAGTGTCATTTGTTCGTGTCATATTTCATAATGACAATACAGAGCTAAACTGAGCATGCTAAGCCAATTGCATATCATGTCTTTGCTAACAATATCACACACCATAATTGCATTAAATAATAAAGTTGGCTTTTCTGGTCCAATAACTCTCAGAACTGACCAAGAAGAATACTTCTTTTCATCTCATAAGAGGAAGAAGTCATTAATCTCAGGATAATGATGTTAGTTATTGGTTACATAACAAAACATGTGACTTTATTGATGAAATTATTGACGAAAGGGATCAATTAAATGTAATTATGTTGATGTAATTGAGACTGATGGGACATTAAAAGTAATGATCCACTCAATATTATATATTCTTGCTGAAAAATCCTCAATATTTAATATTAGATTCTTTTAAATTGGAGGAGAAAAGGAAAGTGGCCAACGCATATCATGTTTTCCTAGAACCATTTATACCATATTATGGAAAAATCTATATATATATATATGTCCCTGATGGGTCGAAATGTTGATTGGACAATATTCTGTGTTCTAAATTTTGGAATGAGCCTCATTATATTTTCTTTACGTAAAAAAAACCTGTGAGTGCACCTCCTTTTTTTTCTTCAAATATATATATATATATAGTTCAAGTAGAGATTGTAGCCGTATTAGTCTAGTGATATAGATAACAGATAAAATTTGTATCTTGTAATACCTTTTTATTGGACTAACATAATTTTTTAATGACAAGCTTTTGGGAGAACCTCCCTTTCTCAAGTCTGAAGCATTTCTGAGCAAGACGACACAAAGAATTTAAAGTTGAGTTGTGATACAGGGGTTAAAGCGACATGAGTGCAGAATAGACATGATTGATAAAACATAAACACCATTCTTGCAGAGGATCAGATATGGGTTGGTGAGTTCTACTTACCTGAACCTGTCCCTCGCGGGCACCTCCATCCTCTTCCGGCGGGTCATTTTTAGCTCTTCCCGCATGCACAAGAGTACAACAATGAGTTCTATGGAGGATCCTGTGAGACCTCCATAGAGCCATTTTCCTGCAGCCGTCGGGGGATAGACCCTTCTTGACGGCAGTAGCTCCAGCCACCCAGTATCAAGAAATGTCGACTGTAGTCCCTACTTTCTCAGTATATCTTTTGACCGGGTTGGAATTTCAGTGAAATTCCACCACATTCAATATGAGTATTTCATATAGATTCTATATTTATGAAATACTCAGTTTGAAGTGGGGGTGACAGTGCACTTTAATATCACAAGCCAATATATTAGATGTTACAATTTATCTGAAGTCTTCTTCACGTGGATGGCAGGCCCTTTAGACATGTCTGGATTTTAACTTCTAAACCTTACCAGATGTTTCTAATTATTCACTGGAGAACCTTGCATAGAGCCTTTTCTGTTTGGAATTCAAAGCGATCTAAAAGGAATTGAGTGTTATGCTGTGCTGGTTTGATATTCTTTCATCTCCCATTAAATGATACAATTGAAAAGTAATCTATTTAATTAATACTTTTTTTTTCTTTTAGTAAGCTTGGAGGAAATGTCAGGGAGCCGTAATGAATCATCTGGAAGTTGAAGGATATTGTGCAATATATAGGCAATGCATTTAACTATTTTAACGTATCACAAAAGCCAATGCTGGGTTTTATCTGTGTTTAAATGCAGAAAATGGTTAAATTAATTTAACAATACTACATGGTTTCGGAAGGAAATAGTTTCAGCAGTGTGTGCAGGTGGAATGAAATTCAAGCACACAGTAGATGGGGGAGATTAACAAAAAAAAAAGTAATCTTTTTATGTAATCTTTATTCCTGTGAAATTAAAATTTCGCTAATCCGGCTAGTCTGTGGATTTTAGAAAATCATTCGGTGTGCGGTCTGTGAGAAAACTTGCACAAAGCCATTATAACTTAGTACTAAGTGATGGGGGGCCAAAAAGTAGATCCACTAGCTACTGTTGCATTTTAGCTCCCATGATGCCTTTTCAGCCGTGAGGCCAGCAAAGTATCATGGGAATTTTGGTAATGCAATAGCTGATGAGCTACTTTTTGGCAGTCCATGTGCTAAGTTAACAAAAGATAATCCATTTTCTACAATCTTATTGCAGCTTTAAAATTAATCAATATCCTCTGTTGTCAGGTGATTATGTGATGACTTGTGTCTGCTCATGATTTACTCTAGATATCATTTTGTTACAATGTTCTCGAAATGCACGCCAAATAAGTGTCTTTCTCCGCTATTGCACACTACTCAAGGGCATGTGCTTTGTTCAATTAAATAGAATATAATTTATTTTAAACATTGCCAGGCAATGCGGTCAAAGTAAATGGAAAAAAAAAAATCGGCATACATCCCAAAGGAAAGAAATTACATTATTTTAGACCAGTTATCACATGAAAATGTCTACAGTAAAAACTAAAGACGAGGGGGCGGAGCCTGACTAGCAAGGGGAGCAGACGTGTGTGCCCTGAGCTCCTGCTATGAACGCAAATAAAGCTGATTTTTACCCCAGGAAAAACGAAGATTAACCCCACTGAAGGGCAATACAGATCCCAGAGGGGACACAGCGATACACCCCAAGACATTCCCAAACTGCCAAGTCATGGGAGACCAGAGGAGCACCGCTGCGGCCTACTAAACCGGAGCTGGGGAGAGGCCCTCTGCTCTGTGGACCGCATGCTACAGCGGATGAATGAGCATTTTCACCAACTATGGATCAAATTGGAGACCCGCATGCTCTCTATACCGATCCAGCCTCGAATTATCGGACAAGGCGGCAGGCGACGGAGTGAGTGGAGGACCCCCTCGGGACTAACCTACCGTGACATGCTTGCACCTCCTATTGCTGGGCCGAGGGCCACCAAGGGCAGGACCCTGAGGCATCACCCACATGTTCGGAGGGATGGCCGCCACAGAAGGCGGCAGACCATCAGACCTCTCCGCTATTCCCAACACGGGAAGGACCCGGCCCATGGAAGTGCCCGGGTCCGTGGTTTCAAGATGCCGGCCTTCATCCCGGCCCGGGGCTGGAGGGTGGATATACCTCGCACCCGGCGACCAGCCGCCTTCGTAACCACCCCTGCAACCAGAGCAGCAAGCCGAGAACAGGACATAGAGCGAGAGGGCAGCCCACGAGAAGCCCGCTACCGGACCATCTGCGAGGCCCGAGCGGCCTACTCACAAGTCAAGCGCAGAGCTGGAGTCGGTTGAACCCGGGTTACACAGTGGACCATAGCCACGATATTTCGCCCTAGCACCGAAGAAGGCCCCGGCAATACGTTATGAACACTCAGTCTGCCTTTAAGTTCTCTACCACATGTACTCTGGTTGTCTTGGTATTTCAGTTTATCTTTGCATTTTAGTTGGTACCTTTCCTCTCACTCTCCTAGTTTCAATTTATGTACTAATATCCTGATATCTGGCACATCACGCAATTTCTAAATATGAAAATACTAGGGACTTCCCCACTAAGACAGGCTCCACAGCAGCCCCACGTGCAAATACTTGTACCCCTCCTTAGACCTTAGCCAAACCCTACCACCTATTCTGCTTAAAAGAGTAAGCATTACACCCTATCTGTCATAAGCCAGGTGGTTACTAGTTACAGCCTAAACTATATATCCTACTAAACAAGTGCAGTTCAAGTGGTAAATAACACTACGTTAAGCTAATCTGCTAACATGTAACATGTAATAAGTTTGATGCATCTAAATGTACCTACCTTTACTCCTATATGTCTTCCTAATCGAATGCTATATACTGACGTTATCCTAACTTAATATAAAAATGTGCAAGTAACCTCGGTTACCCCAATGTTTTACTAGCTGAAAATCAACGTGAGGATTACCTTTGGGGTACCACACGTCTGTTGTTATCATTTTCTGCACTGCAAAAAAAAACCTAAAAAAAAAAACCTAAAGACGATAAACATGTACAATTACTAGGATATTTGTCTTGCAATCATAGGGGCCAATATTAGTTGGTCAATATAATTTGCTTTCACGTTGAGTGTGGATAGATACAGTACTTCCGTACCCAGCAGCATTTGAGATAAAGTTGTGAGGTATTGCGTATGCTTTTATAAACGGATGCTTTTTTTTTTTTTAAACAAAAAACTTTATTTACAGCTAGCAGAGATCAATTTTTTGTTGTGACTCAAACGCAAACTGTGAAATTCCATGCAGCGCCTCTAATGGCTGTCTGGGAGACAGCATCTAAAGGCAGTCTTATTACTGTAATTGAAACATTGCAGTTTATCTTAAACTGCAATGTTTTACATTGCACAACCCAGGGGGACAGAGACACTGCACCCAGACCACTTCAATGAGATGAAGTAGTCAAGTGCCTATAGTGTCCCTTTAACCTTTCACTTTTGTTTAGGGCGATCAGTCAATTTTTTGTAATGACATCATTAAATTTAACTAGAGTTTACATTGCTGTGCAATATTATGCCCCTCATTTGAAAGCATACCAGAGGAACAGTTTTTGTATAACCGTTTAATACAGTGCATGGTATCACTTGAAAAAAGACTATCACATCCGAAATTGGCAAACTGGGTAGCCATCAAGTAAAAGAATCCTAGATAAAGTTTACTGTATTTCAATATTCCTTTATCCCAGGATATCCTGATAAATATATAAAAGTTTAGTTTTTCCCCTGTAACGTTTTGAGAATAAATCTTTCACATTTGTTTGGTTGTTTTTCATAATATAGTCACACAAGCATTATATACTACACCAGGAAACAAAACTCATCAGTAGAACACCTTAATAGACAGCGATCAGACAAAAAAATGTATATTATTGATATGCTTTTCATTGGGTTATTAAGGGGTTAAGCATTCACAAGTATTCTGTTAGACTAATTATTATTATTATTTTTTTTAAAGAATAAATGTATTTCATCCATTGTGT
Source organism: Pelobates fuscus (assembly GCF_036172605.1). Lineage (NCBI taxonomy): Eukaryota > Metazoa > Chordata > Amphibia > Anura > Pelobatidae > Pelobates > Pelobates fuscus. Next base: position 58,195,577 of record NC_086324.1, on the reverse strand, counting down.
GAGAAGGAAAATTAAATCTGGGTGAAGGGTTGTGGGAAAATAATTCTTGGATTATGTAATTATACTAATGTCCCTTTCACGACTTCCTGTGTTTGAGGATATAGAAATGATTTAGGGCCATATTATTCGAACCTTCATACTCTACAGCAGGGGCCACGCTTTTCTGCTCAACCATAGCTCCTGTGACCAGCTCCATGCTGCCAGTTAAGGGGCATCTCTTTTCCAGTGTTATAATCCATCTGGTAATCAAGGGGTTAAACTGGTGCGCCAGGCAGATGTGAAGTTTGGAAAATTAACTCCCCAAGGACATTCTTGTTTACGTCCCTTGTGGCCAAATAGCCTCTAAAATATTTATCCTTTCAATGTGTTTTGTGCAGAGCTTGAACCGGAGGCTGTTTGCTTGTTTCTTTGTCAGATGGCTACGCTAGTATCAGCTTGTAAATTTGATCTCTAGCCGGGCAAATCATTTCATCCCAGATTCAATTGTGATCGATTTTGTCTCTCTGTGCCTGAAGGCTATAAACTATAGCATATGCCTGCCTGGATACAAACACTGAAGGATTATAATTTATGTTCGGAAGTGAAGCCCCATTCAGTATTTTTTTTTTATACATGCAGTGTTTTTAGTTATAAGTGCCTGAAGACACCATTTATACTATAATATGTGCAATCCTGATTACAAATCCATGTCACCAAGTCAGAGAGATGTATATTGTACAAAAATTTAGTAGTGCAGGGATAGGCCACCTTTTAGTAGTACTGTGCCAAAACACAAGTCCCTTGGCGTGCCAGTCCTATTATATTTTTTGTTGAGGTGTGTATATTGTTGTATTCTGCTTGTGCTATTTATGGGCGCTGCAGTTGCTTTGTAGCATTGTATGTGTGCGTATGCGGGCTGCTATATTGTATATGTTCATGAGTAGTTTGGGCTCCTTGTGGAATTGTGTGTGTGGCCGATGTCCTATTGTGTGCTTGGTGGTGTGTGTATGTGTGGGACTGCTTGTGGGATTGTATGTATGTGGATTGTCAGTGGTGTTGTCTTTGTGGGAACTGTGTATGTTTGTGTGTGGACTGTTTGTATTTGTATGAAGGTGAGGTTTCTTCTGCTGCTATGTATATATCTAGCAGTGTGGGTGGCTTCCCAGGGGTCCAGTGGGGACATGGCTGGCAAGGTACAGGTCAAAAGCATGGATTCCTGTTCACAAGTGCTAGGAGGAAGTAATCTGATATCACTTCCTCAAAATACTTCAATGCTTAAATTGAGCATCGTCCCTCACCACTTGCAATCACGGCTCAGGTTGAACTAGCAAATATCTGAAGTCACACTTGGACTCCTGATTGGCCAGAGCATGTTTGGTTCTGGCAGCCTTGATTGCCGAGCAAAGGAACCTCGAGTGCTATGCATGGCACACGTGCCGTAGGTTGCTGACCCCCGCTGTAGTGTATGCACAAAAATAGAACCACTGGTGTCTAGACAAATAAAACGTGGATACTGTGCAAATATAACTGCTTTATGCAACCGGACATGGGAAGAGCTGCCTGTTTATGTGATAAACAGTAATTAATATCCTGATTAACGACATAGTAGATATGAGTTGAAGACTGGCGTGGACAGAAATCTCCTCTTTTAATTTGAAAAAGAAAACGGTAATTGTGTCATCTGACATCAACCTAAGATGTTGGTGTGGGTCATTGTATCATGCAAGGTTAGTTGTGTGTGTGAGTGTAACACACAAAATGTGCAGCATTACATTTTGCTGCACTTTGTAATTGCACATATTAATACAAGATGTGTATAAGTGCAATTGTGCTAATTTATTATCTGCAATTTTAAATTTTTTTTTTACCATAATGTGTTAAATTGTATTTTTTTGTGTTTGCAAAGTGTCCTTGGAAAAATAGAAAAAATTGTCTTTGATTTGAGAATTCATCAGACTTTCATCTGTAGTCATTCAGCTTTTTGCTGCTGTATATTTATACAGGAATCCTCTCTTGCATGAGTGCCTTAATGCTAGATCCCCAGATGTTGTTGTAAACTCCCATGATGCTTTGCACATCTTTGTAATGACTTTAGAATGGCAAAGTATCATGAAAGTTGTAGTTTTAAATCATGCATCTACATTTTAGGCACCCCTGCTCTATAGTAATGTCCATTTGCTTATTTTGCAACAGACTCTCAGCTAGCAATTAAACCACTGTGGATTGTTACACAACCGCATTGTTACAGCTTAACTGGAATTGTGCTGATTAGCAGCTAGCTCTAATGTTTGAAAACCCGCTAACTAAAATAAGTAAATGTTTCCAGAGGGATAGAAGTCCCCTGCTCACACTGGCAAGTAAAATGGTCTTAAAGGACCACTATAGGCACCCAGACCACTTCAGCTTAATGAAGTAGTCTGGGTGCCAGGTCCACCTAGGATTAACCCTTTCTGCTGTAAACATAGCGGTTACAGAGAAAGGAAGCCCGGCGCTGGAGAAATGTAAGTGTTTAACCTCTTCCTCTCCATCCTGCCCGGCGGGAGTGGGACCCTGAGGGTGGGGGCACCCTCAGGGCACTATAGTGCCAGGAAAACGAGTATGTTTTCCTGGCACTATAGTGGTCCTTTAATGTAGAAAAACTAAGAAAAAGCAACGTAAAAAATAAAATAAAGTTTTAACAGTAATGGGTGTCCAAGGTGTCCAAAGCTGGAAAATAGTAAAACAGGAACTAAAAAACACTACATTAATAATAAACATTTTTACTTTGTGCATACCGTACATGTCTCCTCCCTTTCCGAAATAACAAAAAGGCTCAGCCAATTAGATGCTTCTCACAGAAAATCATTAAATCCAAAGCTTTTTTTTGTGAGTCTGACAGCCTGGCAAAAATGTCAACATTGCTTTTTCTCACAAATCGCAATGTTTAAATTTGTCGGATTGCAGAGACATGGTGTCCATTTTTAATACGCTCCTACTGATTCAAGGTGACAGACTTCTGCATTGTCATTAAAGGGCTTTCTAGCCAGTGCTTCACTCTTTCGGGGGTCTGAACCAGTTATTGCTTCAGGTCTGACCTTTAATGGAAGACAAAAAAAAAAACGTTTAAACAATCATTTCCTCTTGAAATTTATAGCAGAAGCACTGTCCATTAACATATAGCTGTCAACAGCAGAAACATATTGTTTCTAAGTGTGTTCTGATCAGAGAAGTTTTGCATTGGAAGAAAGATATAGTAACTGCAAATGGAATGTAACTGCTAATTCTGCTAATTGTTTTCAAGGGTGGTTTCCCGACACTGGCCTCGATTTATTTATTTATTTATTTATTTTTAAATATTTTTAGATAAGCTTTTCAGATGATTTAGTATTGTGAAATTATTTTAATATTTTGCTATTTTTTTTTTTTATCTACTGATATACGTGTTATATACTTTCTGATATTGAATTGTTTAGAAAAATTATTGAAAAGTTTTATCCCAAAAAATTAAGAAATTTCAAAAAGCTAATTCGAAAATATAAATCGAGGCCAGGGTGGTGTTTGCACCACTTTTTTGATTGCAACAATTTTATACATTTCCTCAATTTGATCTCTGTTATTTAAGACCGCAATAAATATTGAAAATAGAAGATAATAGAAAGGCAAACTCCTAAGTGGAAGATATAAGATGCGTTTAAATCCTTCAGATAACAAATGATGGAGCTATTGGCCAGATTAATGCGTTCAGTCTCCGCGGCCATTTTTGATTATTGAATAAAACCCTATCAGAACCAAGACTTTGCAAATGTTTCTTTATTGTAATCCTGGCATGTCATTGAGAGCAACATGGTATTTCTCTCCTTCTTTCTATTAATAGTAGGTCATTGATTATTTGACAATCTACAATCCAATTTCCTGCATTATCTACTGCCAGTGATCCATCCGGCATTAATGCATAATCTACCTTTTCAGGGGATAATCGTTTTTTTAAAGACAGATGAAACCAAAAGATTATCTACCACAATTGACAATATGCCAGTCATGTTCACCCGTCGGCTGGTGGATAATCAATGATTTAATGTCATTGTCATTTCGCTTTGTTAAACATCACTTAAAGGAGCACTCCCAGAAATACTCAAGCTCATTTAAGTTGCTCTAGGGTGCTGGTGCTGTTTTACCTTAAAGGGTTATACTGTTCTGTAACCCCTGAGGTTAAGACGGTGCAAAACGCATTAAACCTTGACGGCAAGACAGCATCTGGACTTTCCAACCCCTATAAGAACTTACAGGGGCACTCCAGGCACCAAAACAACTTAATCTAAATCAAGTTGTTATGGTGCCAGGAGAACCCTGGAGGCATTCTTATCTCAAGGGGTTAAACTGTTCTGGAACTGTTTAACCCCTAAGTTGCCTCCAGTGGGGATGTACGCTACTGGTGGCATCTTTGTAAAAGGAAATGGTCATGGTGCTTGTAGTAACCCTTTAATGTATGGGTCAAAGTATGATGATCCATGGAAAAATCTGGCAAAATGTAGAATCCAATTGGGTTTTTTACCTTCTTTCGGATCAGCAGCAGAAACAGATGCTCGAAAGGCTGAACATGAAGGTCTTTTTTTTTTTCAGCCTGCAATATCTTATTTTGCAATTTAACTATGCAATATATATATAAAATAAATCAATACATATAAATGGTGTGATACATTTGTGTGCTAGCATGTGCCCCACATTGAATACTGAATCACTAATGTGTAAATATAACTCAGCAGAAGGAGTTTGCCCAATACCTTGCAATTTGTTAACTTGTAGCTTTCGTGGGAAATACTGCCAAGTAATAATTAAGGGGAGTGTGGTGTGAATGTTATATTCTGTTCTGTCTGTTGTCACCTGCTGTCCTATGTTTTCATCTTCATTTCATGGGAGCTACGAAGAGTGACCTTGAGATAGACGTTATCCATTTGTCTTTTGGTTTTTTTTTCCCAGCTCCAAACTTGTTGAAGGAACAAAAAAATATGAACATGAAAGGAAGTCCCACTCATTTTGTTCTAGGTTTGACAAACCCACAAGGTCTTTTATTCATCTACTCCCAAAGGACACCTGATGTTTTCTGGATTATCCTAAACCCTGCGGCCAGACTTCTTGCTGTACCATCGGCACTTTTTCTTTCTGAAGAACCCCATTAATCCATGCCTTATTTGATCTGAAGGAACTTTACCATGTAATAATACCATATTTCCACATGGCTTTCAGTGGAATTAATTTTATATGCAGCCTGCTTTAAAACAGCAACTTGTTTAGTTTACCTTACGTTGTTTTTTTCCATTTCTCCTTTATCTGTAAATGTATAAAATATCCATACTACAGGGCACCAGTCATATAAAATAAATAATAATAATTAGGGTTTGCCCCAGATCCGTCTGCACTAATAAATTTATCAGGATGCACAATCCAAGTATTATTGAAGCTACGTATAAACATTAGGAATTTATTCCTCCTGTCTTTTTAAAGGAATACGCCAAGCACCATAACCACTACAGCACCGGTTCCTGCGGGATGAAGGCAGAGGGTCATAAAAGGATGGGATGTAGATACACACAGCCCTGTCACTTACATGTCTTTAAACCCTTCTGCTCACTGATAGAATGGGAAAAGAGAGATATATAAAGTGGAGGTATGGGGAGTTCAGGAGATTCCAAAGAAGGAAAGTGAATTGAACACAGATAACCACCTCTACATTCACACTCTGTAATATCTGAATTAGGAGTACATTACAGAGACAAATCTTATTAGGTCACAGGTCCATAAGGTCTGAGTATCCCAAGCATATATGATAAAATAGTCGGTATTATACCTGAGCCATAACTTTTAAAATATTTCCAACATTATTATTACAAAACATGAGCAATTCGTTAATGTGTGGTTATATACATGGACTTCCGGAGTAACTCTGGAATTAAGAGCCCTAAAACCTCTTAAATCAGCTGCTAAGTTGATGCTTTGTCTGCATTTGTTCACAAGCATTTATTTCAATTAGTCAGTTTGGCAAAGGGTTGACAAAATTGTATACATTCTGAAAACCAGGTTTTTGCAACACACATAAAAAAAGTAAAGATTGTCCGTGGTCATTTGTGGAGTCTCATAATTCTATTTGTTCACTGCATTTTGATCTGAAGACTTTGTACAGGGATGTGGAGGACTCCTGCATGTCTCCTATGGCTCAGACTGGTCTGGGCAAAAATATGTCACTGCTCATTAGCATTTTACCATAATTAGAATCCTTTATAGCTTCCCGTGCTCCGAAGCCCTGAGCGCCAGCTCACCGCATGTTAACATCTGTTGATTTGACCTCAGCAGAGATGAAATTACAGTATTCGACAGTCCTTGCCTCTAAGGCACATAACATGCCAGAATCTTCTTTCTAGAAATGTCCCTTTAACCCATTTCATTGCTAGGAGAGATTACAACCCGATAGCAGGGAGATATATATGATAGTAGACGGTGCTTGTAATTTAGTACATATTTAGTATATATTTATCTGTGTTTTCATCCCCGAGCACAGTAAAAAAACAAACAAAGAATAAAACATCTACAATCTCTAATATATACAAGTCTCAACACCTAACTGATTACCTAAATCTATTCAAACCACATAGCAACTGCCATTGTGTGTTCATTCCATATGCACTCTATATTGACTGGCAATGACAGTATGACATTACAGTATGAAAAGGGCTTTTTAATTTATGGCATCCATCCTTTTCTTCTCAACTTGATTACTGGGTTTAAAGTTTACGGAACCCTTGGGAAACATACAGTTAGAGAAACCATTTATGTTAACTGCCAGTAGAGCCTTTTATGATACAAAATTAATTTGACAATCCGGCTTTATACTCCGTTCACAAGATCTAAATGGGAAGAATGAGAATTCACATAGCACGTTTGGAATTGGCCCTTATGGAAACATTACTTTAACATTCCAGCCAAACATGTGTTTCATTTTCTTCCAAACAGCCATCTTTATGCTGCATTTTTGCAAATTGTTTTTCCTCAGTAAAGATATTATTTGTCCCATTCAAAAAGAAATATATAAAAAAAAATGTCAATTCTTTATTTTTGACTCGGGTCATGGTCTCAGTCTAATGATACAGAAGAAAACCAACTTGTGCATAACAACAAACACATATGGTAGAACAAGATAGGCAGGGTTTTTGGCATAGAGTGATATTGGACCTGGAGCTGAGGGAATTTAGTCTTGGATAGTGGGAGGCAGCGTGTATTCGTAAGCCTTGTGTGCCCAGGGGTGTGACCTTGTGGCCTAAGAGTCTAGCGATACTAAAGGCAAATAGGCTGATTTTGCTTATGTGTGTGATGTTGCCCCTTAACCGGGGGTGGGGGGGGAATGATTCCACAGTGTAATCAGACAGTGTGCTTACGAATATAAGCATCGGGGAGGGAGAAGTCCCGAAAGCTTTGGCTGGCATGCCCGTGTAACAAGAGGGCTGTTAGGTGTTAGTCCCTGGCTTCTTCAGGTCTTGGACGCTATGGATGTTCTCGCCCCAGTCCGTCAGGGAACGAGAGGTGTCACCTCGGCAGGGTCACTTGCTGGTGGTTGTGCCGCTGTGGGGTTTGTTCCCACAGTAGACAGAGAGTCCTGCTGCAAGCCCAGTGTTGATAGGAGATTCGTGGCACTCTGCACATCTTGGATCTTGAATGATGTGTCGCTATGGTCGATTAATCGCGCCCGAGGTAGTCTCCATTGGTATTTTATTTTGTGCTGGCGGAGGAGAGCTGTGAAGGGCTTCATTGAGTGGCGCCAGGCCAGGGTCGCCCCTGATAAATCCGTATAGAAGGCAGTAGATTGTATCAATTCACAGCTCACAAAATGCTCATCCGTATATCCGTATATCTGAGCATTCGTCGGCATAGTCGCCCATGTTTGTGCCCATGTTTTTTGTGGGCCTGCTGCCTTAGGTCTCCGATAGTTCTTCTTGTACGGAGCTCAAATTAAATGCGGCCATTCAGGTCAGTGGCTTGGCTCCGCCCCCCTGGAGTGACTTTTAACAGTAAAGTAATGCAAAACATACTTTTTAGTTCAGATTCAACTCATGTACCCCTTTGCTTCAACTCTGGTTTTCATCCTGGTGTGTGCTGTCTACCAGGCTGCTCCAAATCTCAAAGTATACACATTTTATTTTCATTTAAAATTGTATTTGAAAGAGAAGCATGACAAAGCATCAGGGTACATATTTGGCTAGCGAATTAAAGGAACACTCCGGGCACCGTAACAACTTCATTGGAATTAGGTTGTTATGGTGCCATGAAGTCCCTGGGTCCGACGCACCTTCAGAGGTTAAACTGTTGACTGGTTTATCCCCAAAGCTTGTATTGAGGTGCCTCGGACAGGGGCTCAGCTGAGAACCTCAACTCCCCATTCACAGAATGGCTTGAGAAGAAAATTTATATTTCCCAAGCCATTTTGTGAAGGTAACCATAACAACTTTGTTCCGATTAAGTAGCTATAGAGCCTTGAGTGTTCCTTTAACATAGTCATTTTTAAATATTCAGAAAAGAAACCCGGACAGAATTTTCCCCCTTTTTTATTTTTTCGGGTAAATCTGCAGCAAATACAGATAGCATTTAGATCCCACAGGAATAGGGTCATCAACGCCTCCTGTATTTGTTTGTCACATTTTGTATTGTCTCTTTGATGTCTTGTACCTTTGCCTGTTCACTTGTACCAATCAAAGCCATGGACAGGGCTGCGCAATGTGTTGGTGTTTTATAAATCATAATAATAACATAAATAGTTTTAATGATCTTTCTTCTATAGAACCTAAAACTACATCACTGTTTGCATTTCTCTCCAGCTATCCGTTTTAATATTTGTCACCATCATACTTCAGCCAGGTTGTCTTAATGAAGTACTGCAAACAGTATTGCTTATGTTTTATTATGAAAAATCATCAGAATTGTTCTGTTCATTTATGCCCACAATTAATTTTAACAAGACAAACTTCTTAACCACATCACCCTATCAACCACAAACCTATAATCCCGATAAAATTATTATTTTCGAAACGGGTACAACTACTTAAAAGGGATATAGAATACATTGTTTTGGATCTTGCATATCATTAGTTATGTACAATGAGGACTGTGATATAACATACATACATTTGTGGTTCTGCCTGTGAGAAAGAACATGTTTTATATATCCGGGAGATTACTGTAATTTTTTAATTTTATTTCTGCACCCTGAGAAATCACAATATTAATAGTTTTATAAAGTTCTATTTTCTTATTGTTTTTCCGTTGCTTGTTTATGTATTTAATATTATTTTTCCCATTTATTTGTTAGTGATTTTTGGTTTATGTGATGGATGTCCGCCTGTTAATGTGATAATTTTGCAGTGTTCAGTTTTATTTATTTTCCTTTTGGAACCATTCTGTTTTTGTTGGATTAGGGGGCTTAGGTGAGAAGATAGGCTTATAGTCTCTTGAGGGGGTGATGGAGTCTAGCTAAGATGTTACTGCGGAAATTCAATCTTTGCCAACAACGACAATTTAATTTGCACTTCTAATGTAATTAACATTTGACACAATTACAAATCGGCCTTGTTTAAGTGCAAATAGCCCAGGGGTAGGCAACCTTTAGCATTCCAGATGTTGTGGACTGCATCTCCCCTGATACTTTGCCAGCATTATAACTGTAAGAGCATGATGGGATATGTAGTCCACATCTTGAGTGCCAATGGTTGCTGACCCCTGGAAGAACATACACAAGAACATGCAATTTTACTTTATACACAAGAACATACAATGTTCTATGGGGATTCAGTGTTAGTACATTTAGTGTTCTAGTGTAGTTGTGCAGAATAGTACTTGGAGTCCGTATTGCATTACTCCGTTTTCTAAATTTCTGTCTCCAAACTGGGTCTCCACTATAGACTCAGTTTGCCTTCTGAGCTACTTGTCAATACTATTGTTTTTTTACCATTGAACGCACATCTTAAAAAAATAACAAAAAACACTTTTTTTTTTCCCTTCACTATCTTGCACGTGCTGACTAAAATATTGACAATATATAAAAAACAGTCAGAAACGACTGCATGAGGGGGTCAATGGCGGTATGGCAGTGGTATTGAATTGTCCAATATTATCTTTCTCTGCCTCACTGAATGACCTTTCCCTCATATGACATCCTTAGTCAAAATAGTAAGTCCTCACATATACATTGAAACTACTGCCCTCTGCCTTAAGTACATGAGACAACACACAAAATGCTCCAGATCCTACAAGCCAACAGCCTTTTCATCTACGATGAGCATTTTGTGAGCTGTGAATTGATACACTCTATTGTTTATTCTATACAATTTCTAAGTTCACGCTGTGTTTCTTTATGAAGGGTGAGCTGACAGCTGCCTTGGAGTCCCTAGAAAAGTCAACCTTCTCAAAAGCATCAAACGGGCAGGTGTTCGGATTATGGTGGCACAGAATAAGTGTGCCATTTGTCAATCAATCCTTCTTTCTTTCTTGAGGTTCCTAGCAAACACTGTCAGCGCTGCTATAATGAGCCATTTAGAACCTGCTCCATGCAGCACAGCAGCCTCTCTCTGTATAATCGGTGTGCGAGTACAGAATGAGGACAGCTATGTACAGCTACACAGTCGGAAGAGGGGAATCAAATCCCTCATCATTATCGTTTTAACTCTCTGAGCAGAAAATAAATGGTAACACTGCAAGCATATAAAACGTCAAATGTAGTGCATCCAAGGCTGGCAGACCTGGCTGAAGGTTTATAATTACAGATCATCATAGTTTATTTGAAATGACAGCATTATTTTGACAATGTGGTAAAATTTAGATAAAAGTATACAGATCCTTATTGACTGTAGTGAGCGAATTTAGACTTTTGTTTTTGTTTTTTGGAAAAATTTAAGTATATACGGTATATATTTTTTTGCACCTTGCTATTGGTGATAAATAAAAGCGTCCGCAAAATGCAAATAGAAACTTTATTTGTTGGAGCACTTGGTGGAGTTGTCCACTTATGCACCAACAAATACACATATATAGTTCTCTGGTTTTGTTTTCTGGGAGACTGAATTGAAGATGTTTGAGAGTTGTGTTATCATGTTAAGACTCCCAGCAAGGTATCGTTAAACTACAATACTGACAATACTTGTGTTTAGAAATGAGTGTGTGTAAATGAGATATATGTTCTTGTTCTAAATTACAATTTGCTTGCATAAATTATTGGTAAGTCATCTAAAATTCCTCAGAACAGTCCTCCTGCCCATGACAACACCGCTATTATTTAAGTGTCCCTCTTTTTTTTATTTGGAATGGTAAGAGATGTGATCATTTCTGAATAATCCTACTTTTAGAAGATCTGCACAGCCCAAATGTATGCATTTTAGCATGTATGTTACAAAAAGACTGCTCATTTAAATACTTTTCTTCTATTTAAAAAAAAAAAAAATTCTGTTCAAATGCATGGATGTTTACAGTGCACTTTGTGAAATTTGTTTCTTCTTTTTATGTTAAATAAATTTGAAATATTTTATGTTCATTTTCGTTCTACGAATGCGAATTATGTTCCAGGACATTTTATTGAATCAATTATTTAAATGCAAATCTATGAAAATAATTAGAGAATTAAATTATTTGGATTAAATGCTTGGTACCATCTTGGTATACGGTAATTTAATCATCTGCCTGTTTTTCCTGCCAAGATGATTTCTCCTCTCCGTTGTAACCCCCCTCTTAGAAATTAAAACACTGCCTTGCCAAGAATTGGATTAACATAAAGACTCAATTACCTTTATCGCACATAGAAGGGTTTACACAAGTCACCAAGGATGGGGTATTATATCACTTTTGTATACAGTGTAATTTATCATTTACTTGTCTACTCTGTTACAAAAGATTTATTTTGTTAATGGTAGGAAATATATTGCAAGCTTCTAAATCTAAATTGAACATAATATATTTTTATAGGCTAGTTAGCATAAACAGATAGATGATTATTAAATCTGTACCACTGACGGTTATGGGGGTGGCATGACTAGTGGACTTGATTGTTGGAGGAAGGGGCTCTGAAGCTCCTGCTACTTTATGTATGTCTGGCAGTCACATAGAGGGATCCTGACAGTTTGCTCCTGGTGGCACAAATGCTGAAAGCATTGTATGTATATAACAGGTTGGATCACTGTTTACTGGCTAAGGGATGGATACAGGCATAGCTCGCTAATATAGCTGGTACGGTTGGTTCTAGAGCACCATTGGAAATCGATTTTCGTTGAAATGGGAATCACAGGCCTTTTCCCCTCCCCTCCATTTGATCGTGTATATAAAAATCTTTAAAACATGTTGACCCAATTATACCTTTATTGTGTGCAACAGCGCCAGGCCAGAAAAAAAGATAAATTAAAAAAATGCTACCACCATTTGAGCTGCTAAAATTTAAAGGGACACTATAATCACCAGAACAACTACAGCTTATTGCATGTGTTCTGGTAAGTAGAATCATTCCCTTCAGGCTTTTTGCTGTAAATACTGTCCTATCAGAGAAAATGCAGTGTTTACATCACAGCCTAGTGATAACTCCACTGGCCACTCCTTAGATGGCTGGTAAAGCTGCTTCCTTGGGCAGTGCTGCAGAATAAGCAGCACTGCTATTCAGGGTCTCCACCCTCTGCATGCAGACACTGAACTTTCTTCATAGACATGCATTGATTTATATGAGGAGATTCTGATTAGCATGGGCTGGTTTGACTTGTGCTATATAGGGCTTACAAATTAAATTGCAAGCCAATCTTATGTGGAAGCACTGTGATTGGCTCAGACCACCACTTCTGATGATATCAGCAGACAGGGGCACTTGTGAGGCAGACAGGGGCAGAGCCAGCAGCTGCAGACTTAAATACAAGTAAGATTTTACTATATTTAGGGAGGCAAGAGGGGATCAGGGGGCTAGATGGTGGTTTTAACACTAAAGGGTCAGGAATACATGTTTGTGTTCCTGACCCTATAGTGCTCCTTCAAAATAGGGCAGACAAATCATCTGAATATACAGGTACTCCTCACTTACCGACCGGGTTCTGTTCTTAAGTGGTCGGTAAGTGAAGAGTTGAGGCATTCCCTGCTCGGGTGCGCTTGTCTATGTTCGGGGAAATTTCCCCGAACATAGATGAAAGCAGCAGAGCAGGGAATCCCTCTAATCTATGTTCGGGGGAAATTTCCCAGAACACAACAGAGCAAGGAATCCCTCTAAACCCCACGATGGCTTGCACTTCCCCCCACGCTAGAGAACTGGTCATAAGTGCGAACCGTCATAAAACAGGTAGGTCGTAAAATGAGGACCACCTGTAATTTAAAAGCATTGTATTAATGAAGCGCCGTAAAGCGTCTTATTATTGTGCTAATTATCCATCCACAGGGCTCCCATCATCTTATATGAAATGATTAACCAGTACCCTTAATCAAAAACTAAAATGGTGGATATAGAGAATGTATTTTTGCCTATTCAGCTACTTACCATTTACTACTTATGTGATAAGTTCACTGGAGCTATTAAGTCAGCGGCATGGATCATCTTTAAAGCGGCACTGTCATGCCGAACTTACCTTTCCTAATCTCTTCCTCTTCTCCGCCTCTCTCAGGATCTGTTATTCTTTTCTTCCATTCTTCTTTAGTTTTCTTTAAAATTATAAGACAAAGTAGGGACTCTTTGCCTTATGGAGGATTCCTCCGCTTGACCAGCTCTGACCAGCGGAGGAGCAAAGTGTGCTTCATTTCCGCTGGTCAGAGCAATTTTCCCATGATCCCTAGCTTTCCTCCCAGTTCCCACAATACTTCCTGTCAGTATTGCCGAAAGTCCTGTCACTTAGACAGAACGCCGGCAAAACTGCCGAATTGCATCCTAACAGAATGAGAAGAGTTTCTCCATTGGTGTTAGGATGCAATTCGGTACTTTGATCGTATCGGAATTTCATTCTAATGAATGAAACTCCGATCCTATTCATTGCTGTGGCTGCATCTTGCAGCCGCTTAGTAGATAACTCCCTAATTCCCACGGTATCAGGGAGCTATCTACTAAAAGGCTGAAAGACCTGAATTGGTCTTGAAGCCAAATGTACTAATACTAAGTAAAGATTACTTAGTATTAGTAAATAATATGCCCCTACTGCCCCCCCCCTGCGCGGGGGTTAAAGATGGGGGGGGGCCTACTGTCCTCCCCCCCTGGCCCCCACCCCTGCGCTGTGGGTGGGGGCCCTAATAAAATAATAAGGGGGGGGACCTACTGTCCTCCCCCCCGGCCCCCACCCCTGCGCGGTGGGTGGGGGCCCTAATAAAACAATAAGGGGGGGGACCTACTGTCCTCCCCCCGGCCCCCACTCCTGCGTGGTGGGTGGGGGCCCTAATAAAACAATAAGGGGGGGGGACCTACTGTCCTCCCCCCCTGGCCCCCACCCCTGCGCGGTGGGTGGGGGCCCTAGTAAAATAATAAGGGGGGGGACCTACTGTCCTCCCCCCCCCCTGGCCCCCACCCCTGCGCTGTGGGTGGGGGCCCTAATAAAATAATAAGGGGGGGGACCTACTGTCCTCCCCCCCTGGCCCCCACCCCTGCGCGGTGGGTGGGGGCCCTAGTAAAATAATAAGGGGGGGGGACCTACTGTCCTCCCCCCCTGGCCCCCACCCCTGCGCTGTGGGTGGGGGCCCTAATAAAATAATAAGGGGGGGGACCTACTGTCCTCCCCCCCCCTGGCCCCCACCCCTGAGCGGTGGGTGGGGGCCCTAAATGAACCCCCCCCCCCATTAAGGTGACTAGGGGTCCCAAGCCCCTAGTCACCCCCCCCCACCCAAAACATTCTATCCCCTACCTACCCCCCTCACCCTAAAAATAGTGAGGGGGGAATAAAATAACTAACCTGTAAAAAAAAAAAAAATTAAACTTACCATTTGACGTCTTCTTTTTTCTAAATTCTTCTTTCTTCAGCCCCCAAAAAGGCCAAATAAAAATCCATCATACCCGTCGCACTTTAAAAAAAAACCAAAAAAAAAACCGAGCGCAAAAACAAATTAATCCATGTTCACCCATGGAGGGCACGCCGCGTACTGAGCTCCGCAGGGCGGATCAAGGCTTATATAGCCTTGCCCCACCCTGCAATTAGGCTTAGAACACACTGATTGGTTGGTTTAAGCCAATCAGAGTGCTCTGTGTCATTTTACACAGCGTGGGAAAATTCAAAAGAACTTTCCCACGCTGTGTAAAATGACAGATCACTGTGATTGGATGGTTTTCAAGCCATCCAATCACAGTGCTCTGTGTCATTTTACAAGCGTGGGAAAATTCCAAAGAACTTTCCCACGCTTGTAAAATGACACAGAGCACTGTGATAGGATGGATTTCAAGCCATCCAATCACAGTGCTCTGTGTCATTTTACAAGCGTGGGAAAATTCCAAAGAACTTTCCCAAGCTTGTAAAATTACACAGAGCACTGTGATTGGATGGCTTGAAAACCATCCTATCACAGTGCTCTGTGTCATTTTACAAGCGTGGGAAAGTTCTTTGGAATTTTCCCACGCTTGTAAAATGACACAGAGCACTCTGATTGGCTTAAACCAACCAATCAGTGTGTTCTAAGCCTAATTGCAGGGCGGGGCAAGGCTATATAAGCCTTGACCCGCCCTGCGGAGCTCAGTACGCGGCGTGCCCTCCATGGGTGAACATGGATTAATTTTTTTTTTTGCGCTCGTTTTTTTTTTTTTTTTTTTTTTTTTAAAGTGCGACGGGTATGATGGATTTTTATTTGGCCTTTTTGGGGGCTGAAGAAAGAAGAATTTAGAAAAAAGAAGACGTCAAATGGTAAGTTTAATTATTTTTTTTACAGGTTAGTTATTTTATTCCCCCCTCACTATTTTTAGGGTGAGGGGGGTAGGTAGGGGTTAGAATGTTTTGGGGTGGGGGGGGGTGACTAGGGGCTTGGGACCCCTAGTCACCTTGATGGGGGGGGGTTCATTTAGGGCCCCCACCCACCGCTCAGGGGTGGGGGCCAGGGGGGAGGACAGTAGGTCCCCCCCCCCTATCTTTATTTAGGGCCCCCACCCAGCGCTCAGGGGTGGGGGCCAGGGGGGAGGACAGTAGGTCCCCCCCCCTTTTATTATTTTATTAGGGCCCCCACCCACCGCGCAGGGGTGGGGGCCAGGGGGGGAGGACAGTAGGTCCCCCCCCCTTATTATTTTATTAGGGCCCCCACCCACCGTGCAGGGGTGGGGGCCGGGGGGGGAGGACAGTAGGTCCCCCCCCCCTTATTATTTTATTAGGGCCCCCACCCACCGCGCAGGAGTGGGGGCCGGGGGGGGAGGACAGTAGGTCCCCCCCCTTATTATTTTATTAGTGCCCCCACCCACCGCGCAGGGGTGGGGGCCAGAGGGGAGGACAGTAGGTCCCCCCCCCCCTTATTACCATTTATGTTTTTACAGTGAGCAGCCACAGGCTGCTCACTGTTTAGTGGACATGCCCCTACTCGCGGTATATCGAGTAGGGGCATTGGGGAGATTTTAATCTCCCTTGTGCTATTATGGGGGTCATATTGACCCCCATAGAGTGAGGGGGGGGGACCTGGGGGGCTTATGAAGTGGTGGGGAGCACAGCTCCCCACCGCTTCTGTCTTTACATATTACAAGGAGGGAGCTGCACGTCGGTAGCTCCCTCCTTGTAATAAACTGATCGAACAAACGAACACTGATACTCAGTGTTAGTTTGTTCGTCTGATTTTTTCTATTCATTCATTCGTCTGTCTGATGAATGAATGAATAGATGAAATTCCCGTTCGCATGTCCAGGTGTTTCACTGGGCATGTGCGGGAATCTCACAGTCTGTCTAGTGTGGGTAGATGACGTGTCCCACAGGGACTTCACCTACCCACACAAAGATGGCGGCGCCCTGAATAAAGATCGGGGCAGAAGATACAGATTTAAAAATAGGTAATCTGGGGGGCTTAGGGGCATTTGGGGGTGACTAGGGGGTCAATTGGATGTAGTGGAGGCGGGAGGGGGGTTAAAAAAAAACCGGGATTCGGCATGACAGTGCCGCTTTAATTCACTTGTTCGGGAGTGGATTTTTATTTCTTTCCTTTATCTGTTCTGATTTTCCCTATTACCGTTCAGCCACTAGCATGATTGATTATCCATAACCTGTAAGTTTGCGTATTTCATTCTAAAGCTCGATTTTCTGTCCTCAACCTACTTCTGCTCATTTCATCTCTATTGTACTTTTTTTCTTTTATGTATAAACAATAAATAGAAAAATCAAAACCAGACAATTCCTTGTTGCGCAGAACATGCCCTTTAAGCGTTCTTGACCTAAAATGTTTTGGGCGTTTTTTGTGAATATAACACTTATATAATATGGCAGTGAAAAGTAAATTGGTTAATTAACTATTTGTTAGAAACATCTTGATATATTAGGAGATAAGGGCCTTGAAAAATAAAAGAGCACAATTTAGAACAGATGTATAGAAAATGAATCGATCCATGCCCTCTGTGCAAAGAAGCGGAGTCTACTTGTCCTGGAAATAAAACATGTTTAATTGTCTCACCAGTATGAAGGGTGGAATGGCCGGCGGCATGCGTATAGAATAACCGCACATTCGGTCCCTGTGGATTAAGTATACAAAATTAAAAGCACAATACAAATCTATACTGGTTATGAAATTTTAGCCCTGAGACGGTTTTGAGGCATAGAGTTAATCGTCTCTTTTTTTAAACTGAAGAGGCTATTATAGCAATGTCTACAATAGCACAAAATCAGAAGGATGAGATCAGGAGAATTGTAGGTTTGTAATCTGCCCTTGAAATCTAATATAAATCGTGGTTCACACAGTACCAGGGGTCTTTTCCGGACTCTGGCCTGACCCAGTAATGAGTTTTCCTTCTGATCTTCGAGAATGCAGTCTGACATCTAGGTGTGAATCCCCAGACAGGCGCAAGGCGTTGGATTTTGATTTGTGCCATATAGCCTGTCCTTTTGGAACCCTATTAACCTCATTACCCACATCAGAAACTTAAAAACTTCAAAAACATCATGTGATTCTCCTCCAATTAGACTCTTCAAGCTAAAATACCAACCAAAAAGGGCAAATGTCTGGAGTTTAATTATGGAAATTTATAGAGAAATCTATTTTGCAGGTATCTTCAATTTGAATAAAGAAAATGCCAAGAAACGTATGCAGGATTGACTTTCACTTGTGTTTATTAAACACAAAACAACGTATTGATTTCTCTTGAAATATCGTCGTGTTCTGTTGCTTTCTGACACTGTTGTTGCATACTGTCTTTGTATTAAATGTAGTGCGTTTCCTTTGTCTCTATAATTTTATTTTCTTGTTTAACCTGGTCCATAAAGTGCTCTGCCACCATACACCAGTGGTTCGTACCTGTTTTTTTTGCCAGTTATTGTTAGATTAAAATAAAGTAACGGTCGATGTTTCAGCCCCCTCTGGATCTTTTACCAGATGACTGTGCCAGTGTAAGAACACCCTAAATATACCAAAATGTGTGTAACCTGATAGAAAGACTCGACAATCCTGTGAACACCACTGTTTCTGCTTGATTTGATACAAAAGTGAAGATGACCGTGGTGTGTGTGTTTATATATCGTATCGATCTATAGAAACATAGAACGTGACAGCCATCGAGTCTGCCCAATTTTCCTATATCTAGAAAAGCCTTATGCCTATCCCACGCATGCTTAAACTCCCTTTCTATGTTAACCTCTACCACTTCAGCTGGAAGGCTATTCCATGCATCCACTACCCTCTCAGTAAAGTAATACTTCCTGATATTATTTTTTAAACCTTTGTCCCTCTAATTTAAGACTATGTCCTCTTGTTGTGGTAGTTTTTCTTCTTTTAAATATGGTCTCCTCATTTACTGTGTTGATTCCCTTTATGTATTTAAATGTTTCTATCATATCCCCCCCGTCTCGTCTTTTCTCCAAGCTATACATATTAAGATCGTTTAACCTTTCCTGGGTCTATCTATCTATATCTGTAGAGGTAGCCGCTGTGTTGTCATCAGTCAGTTAGTTAATATATTTTTTTCAGTATGTGGTTTTTATAAAAAATTATATTTTTTTGTCCTAATGGACTCAGTAATAGCCTTCCCCGTGCCTTTTAATTGGATGTTTTGAATGACTGAAGAAGAAGAATTTGAGAGCTCCAGAAGTGAACACTTGGGAGAATTTGTCTTCTGGCTCAGGCTCAAAGAAATAATAAATAAAACCTCGACCAGCAGTGTTTGCTATGGGAAATTCAGTCCCTGTTACTATTTATCATTGACTTTTAGAAGGGTTCTACTCATTAACCCCTTCACGACGGGTGACGGACGAGGTCCGTCATCCAGGGGATACCCTTAACGACGGGTGACGGACCTCGTCCGTCACGCGGTAAAATTAACCCCAGATCGCCGCAATCGCGGCGATCGTGGGGTTAATGGTGCTCCGGTCTGCCTCTGCATTAGAGGCAGACCGGGAGCACCGGATCGGGCTGTCCCAGTACATGTGCCCGCTCTGACAGCATGTCTGAGCGGGCACATGTGCTCTGCATACTCACCTCCGCCTCCCTGCACTTCCGGGTTCAGTGTGAAGTGCAGGGAGACGGATCAGTGCTGATCCTGCCCCCTGGTGTTCAAAAAATAAAGTTTATTTAAAATCCCACCCCCCTTTACCCCCCCTTTACCATTTTAATAAAAAATTAACCCCTTCCCTGCCAATTGATCACTGACTACAGTGATCAATTGGCAGGGATTACATTTTAATATGATCTGATTTTTTTTTTAACCCCTGAGGGTTAATTCTTTTTTTTTTTAACCCTCAGGGGTTAAATTTATTTTATTAATTAATTTAAATATTTTAAAATTATAAATGTAGCTAGCTGGGGAGGGTGGAAGTTAGTGGGGAATTGGGGGATTTAGTGTTAGGCTAACTAGGGGTTAACGTTAAAAAAAGTTTTAAAATAAGCTTTAAAAAGTTAAAAAATTAAGTTAAAAAAAAGTTTTAATAACGTTTAAGTAAAAAATAAAAAAAAAAACCCTTTACCCAGTCCAAATAAAAATTAACCCCTTCCCTGCCAGTCTATCACTACCTACAGTGATCAAAATACAGATCACAGTATTATACTGTGATCTAATTTTTTTTTTAACCCCTGACGATTAACTTTTATTTATTTTTTAACCCTCAGGGGTTAAATTAATTTAATTAACTAATTTAAATATTGTATAATTAAATATTTTGCTAGCTGGGGTGGGTGGGAGTTATGGGAAAATGGGGAATTTACTGTTAGTGCTGCTTACTGCTAGTTAGGGGTTAACGGTAAAAGAAAAAGCTTAGAAAAATGTTAAATCTGTAAAAAAAAGTTTTACGAAAGTTTAGGAAACTTTAAAAAAATGAATAAGCAAAACAAAAGTTGAAAAAATAGTTTTAAAAAGTAAAAAAGTTTGAAAAAGTTCAAAAATTAATTTAATAACGCTCATTACCACTACACCTGGTACAAGCTAGCGGAAAAATGATCCCACGCTAAGGTTCAAAATATGCCTTTTGAAATACCCTGGGATGTCTTCTTTAAGAAATGGTATGGCTTTATGGGGTATTTGGATTATATAGCCTGGTAAAATACTGTAAAATGGGACATGGGCACAGCGTAAAAATTTAAAGTTTGAAAAAAAATGGAATGGCTGTGTCCCAAATGTGCCCCTCCGATGTCCACATATACCTGGCAAAGGTACATACGGGGGTATTTTTGTACTCAGCCGACATAACTGAGCAACATATAAAGTATTATAGAGTGGTGGTACACATAAGGTTTGCAAAATATACTGTGCAAACTCACTTTGTGTGTCAAAAAGGCAGAAAAAACGCTTATTACCACTACACCTGGTACAAGCTAGCGGAAAAATGATCCCACACTAAGGTTCAAAATATGCCTTTTGAAATACCCTGGGATGTCTTCTTTAAGAAATGGTATGGCTTTATGGGGTATTTGGATTATATAGCCTGGTAAAATACTCTAAAATGGGACATGGGCACAGCGTAAAAATTTAAAGTTTGAAAAAAAATGGAATGGCTGTGTCCCAAATGTGCCCCTCCGATGTCCACATATACCTGGCAAAGGTACATACGGGGGTATTTTTATACTCAGCTGACATAGCTGAGCAACATATGAAGTATTATACAGTCGTAGCACACATAAGGTTTGCAAAATATACTGTGCAAACTCACTTTGTGTGTCAAAAAGGCAGAAAAAACGCTCATTACCACTACACCTGGTACAAGCTAGCGGAAAAATTATCCCACGCTAAGGTTCAAAATATGCCTTTTGAAATACCCTGGGGTGTCTACTTTAAGAAATGGTAGGCCTTTGTGGGGTAGTTTGAATTCAAAACTTACGAAGATGCTTGGAAATTGCACATAGGCCCAGCGTCAAAATTCAAAGTTCTGTAAAAACTGATATGGCTTGGTCTCCAATATGCCACTGTAGCTTCACAAAATAGTGCCAAAGACATTCATTGGGGATGTCTTTTTACTCAGAAGACTTAGCTGAGCATAATTTGGAGGTTTTGAACTTAGTGGCACATATGAAATATACAAAATGCCCAGAAAAAATGCAATCCGTATGTCAAAAAATGCACAAAATTATTTTTTACCACATACTTTGGCATATATTGGTGAAAAAATGGGGGCATGCTAAGGCACAATATGCACCTTATGATATACCCTGGAGTGTCTACTTTTACAAATGGTAGGCCTTTGTGGTTTTTTTTTGAACATTCAAACTGTTATAATACCCCAAATGGAAGCATAGGCTCATTAAATCCGTCTCTCAAAATTCTACTGTGAATACTGAAAAGGACAGGTCTCCTGTATGGCACTGTAGCTTCACGAAATAGTGCCATAGACATACAATGGGGGTGTCCTTTTACTCAGAAGACTTAGCTGAGCATAATTTGGGGGGTTTGAACTTAGTGGCACATATGAAATATACAAAATGCCCAGCAAAAATGCAATCCGTATGTAAAAAATGCACAAAATTATTTTTTACCACATACTTTGGCATGTAATGGTAAAAAAATGGGGGCATGTTAAGGCACAATATGCACCTTATGAGATACCCTGGAGTGTCTACTTTTACAAATGGTAGGACTTTGTGGGGGGTTTTGAACAGTCAAACTGTTATAATACCCCAAATGGAAGCATAGGCTCATTAAATCCGTCTCTCAAAATTCTACTGTGAATACTGAAAAGGACAGGTCTCCTGTATGGCACTGTAGCTTCACGAAATAGTGCCATAGACATACAATGGGGGTGTCCTTTTACTCAGAAGACTTAGCTGAGCATAATTTGGGGGGTTTGAACTTAGTGGCACATATGAAATATACAAAATGCCCAGCAAAAATGCAATCCGTATGTAAAAAATGCACAAAATTATTTTTTACCACATACTTTGGCATGTAATGGTAAAAAAATGGGGGCATGTTAAGGCACAATATGCACCTTATGAGATACCGTGGAGTGTCTACTTTTACAAATGGTAGGCCTTTGTGGGGGTTTTTGAACAGTCAAACTGTTATAATACCCCAAATGGAAGCATAGGCTCATTAAATCCGTCTCTCAAAATTCTACTGTGAATACTGAAAAGGACAGGTCTCCTATATGGCACTGTAGCTTCACGAAATAGTGCCAAAGACATACAATGGGGGTACCGTTGTACTCAGCAGAAGTAACTGAACACATAATAAAACTTTGTACAGGAATAGCACACACCAACTTTACAAAATACACATGAGAAGTTCTTTGTTATACGTTTGTGTGCGAAAACCCCCAAAAAACACAATTTTACTCCAATATTTAGCAGAGGTTGGCGGTAAAATGGCTACGTAGAAAGTGTCAAAACAACCTTAGGTAAATAGCCTGTGATGTCTACTTTATATAAATATATACTTTTGTGTGGCAATTTTGTTTTATTTTATGGCTATTAGGCTTACAAGACAAACATACCAAATTCTAAAATCGCTCCACATTAAAATTTTATTTTACTCCTTGTGCTTTGTGACCTGTAACTACCAAAAAAAACTTAAAATCCCAGACACATTATATATTCTGTAAATCAGAACAAATAAATGAATTTATTTTTAATTACTTTCCTTAACCTGCACTAATTATGCACACATTATGATTGCAAAAACTGTAAAAAAAACCCAATATTTTTCTTTTTTTTGCATTTTTCTGTATTTTTTTTATAATAAGTAAGCATTTATATATATATATGTTATATCAAATTAAAGCCCTTTCTGTCCTTTAAAAAACAGTATATAATATGTGTCGGTGCAATAAATGAGAGAGATGCAAATTGCAGTTGAACGCAAACAGCAAGAAAATGCAAAAATTGCTTGTGTCATTAAGCGTAAGTCAAGCTTCTGAAGCTCTGTCCTTAAGGGGTTAAGTAGGTCTGTCTGTTCATAGTTTATTTTTGCATACTGTAGATAACCGTTTGCTACAGAAAATCTGTCAGGGGTTGAGAACAGCTCTGGGCAACAGAATTCCAAATTTATTTCATCCTATGCACAGGTGTACTTCTATTGTTTTGTATTTTGACATTTCTCGAACTTATGGATAAGTGCTCGAGATATTTTTGGCATAAAGAAAAATCATACCCAGCATGTAACTGGTGGTTATATACTTTAAAATGTGTATTGCATTGGCTGTCACTGCTGGTTGAATTGTGCAGCGTGCTGTGCTTGCTTTTACTTCAGTGGGTAGCAAAGCATAAAAGGAGTTTCGTACACTGTTACCAACATTCCTGATGTAAATACTTCTGTTACCTGCATGTTATGTATTCAATAAGTAGGTTCCAAAGCCACAGTTCATTGGAACACAGCACCCTTCAGACATTGCTTGTTGTCGATGCTCTGTTATTAGATGTTATGGTGATTTCGATATTGGCTCTGTCTTGCTTCGTTAATGGCTCAGTGACTTAATCAGTTTTTTTTTCCTTCTAATTTTAAACTTAGCAGCCCTCATTTTATTGACCTTAGAAGGACAAATAATTTAGCCAAGAACATAACCTGCAATTCCAAGATACTGCCTTAAAGGGAACCTTTATTCTCTAAAATAAAAAATGTTTTTTGGGACTATAAACCCCACCACCCCCAGAGAAGCAATGGACTGGAGATACGTATGTGCAGCCAAACGCCATGCTCCCCCAATCAAACATTGTTATCAGCAGCATTTGATTCAAGGACAGAGTTTCACTCTGTTCCAGAGGAGGAAGTATGACAGCCACTAGAGGCGTATGTAACACTGCAAATGTAAATATTGTAAGTTTCTACCAATGTTTACATTGCAGAGTTAAAATTACAGGACCAATGCACGAAGACCACTCCATTGAGATAAAGGGGTCCGGGTGACTTTAGTGGTCCTTTATTCACTAACATTTATTACAGGGAATTTTAGCTGGAGTTAGATGGGCTGGCTGCCTCTTCACTATCCTTGACCAAGTTTATGCACATTGAACTAGTTTTTAAAGACTTCTAGAACTTTCTTAGTCCATTTGACAGACTTAAGGGTGGTGCTAGAATTAAATAAATCATTAGTCACCTGCTTTCTCTCTTCGGTGAACGATGAAAATGTCGCTGTCCAAAGATATAGTGCTTTTGTTTATGAATTTGAAGGGTGACTGAGTCTCTGAGATGACAATTTGGAGTTAGGAATAACTTTTAGATACCGGTGTTGCTAAAGGGCTTGCCAAGCTCTTCCTGTGATCCTATTGGTTTCCAATGCATATATGTGAGTGCAACACACATGGATGGCCTTCCTGTGCACCTGTATGATGTATGTGTTCACCCATAATGTACCCTGCTGATGCTGCATGGCTGGCTGTTGAAGTAAAGCTCAGTAGAGATCAGTAGAGTTCTTAGGAACAGGTGCCTTCATGTACAATGTGGCATTTCTCTTATATGTAAAAATATATGACTTCAGAAATAATGAACACAAATCAGGCAATTTTCCCAGAGAACAAGAGTATGCATATGGCATGTTGCCCTTAGTATGATTCATTTTAAATGCTGAGTGCCATTTGTGTAATACTGATGTGGTGTTGCAACAATAATACGAGTAGAGTTTGTTAAAGCCCCACTGGTCTTCCTTTAAATGTTTCCATCTGTCTAGGGCAGCCACTTCTCCCCTTTCACAATTCAGATATCCAAGGAATGTTGGCATCATATCCTATAAACTGGTAATCTTCATTCAAGGCATGGCTAGCCCAGCACACAATAACTGCACATACAACGTTTTAGCCTTTCTGGCCTTAATCGTGTTTCGACTTAAATTCCAATCACTCTAAGTGAGTTGCATTCTATATATGTCCTTATGTGTCCTGGTATTTATACGGTAATATCCCTCTGCAGAGACACTGCTTCTCCTGTGACAAGAGTGGTTGTTTTATTTATTTTTTATAGTTTTTTTTTTTTTTTATCATTTAAGCTATTGACACGTTGACACAAGTGTTTTCTCTTCACCGTGCGGTGAATGCTTTTATCACTTTACTCACCAAAGCGGTCTTGAAAGCCTCTGTGAACGTCTGAATAAAATCCCAGTCCATTACTGAACAATATGTTGTTGACTCTTACGTGTGGATGTTTGAAGATCTTTGTAGAAGTCTTTTGAGATGTCTTGAATGATGCCAAAAATCCAGTACATTTTTTTTGCGTTTGCATAAATTGCTGCTCTTGTCACAATAGTTGCGTATTTGAGGAATCTACACTTTCAGTATCGTCATTTTATATAATATCCACTATACATTGGTTTTTGTCTGACTGCTCCCGAATAGCTGGCCAAGAAATGGGTGCATGGCACCCATAAGCTGCTGGCAGCGTACACTTTACACCAAACTGTAATGGTTACACTGTTTAGATTGCCCACTTATGTATATATTATGTTATGGTATGTGTTAACATGTATTCCATCATGCCTTAAACCCTGATACATTTTGCCACTTAGTGATACCATTGCCTCGTCTACATAACGACTACATTCAGTCTGAAAGTTTCATGCGTTGGATCAGCTATTCTTGTGTAGGTGCAGACACCGGGGCACAGTGATACATTATCCATTGAAATGGAATATGAACAGTTATTTGAATTCTTGTAAAAAATACAGCAATTTGCTCGGCTGCTCAGTGTGTTATGTGTGATATGTGAACGAAGGCGGCTTTGTGCATTAATAAGCTTTTTGAAATGAACTGATAAATTGCAAATGCATGGGGCTCATAATTAGTCCACATTCACTTTAATGAAACACTCATAAATATAATTATAGCTTCTCTGTGCTCCAGTATTTAACATTAAGAGTGCCAAAATACTTGGTGTCTTCCTCTCTCAAGGTCCATAAAGCCCCATAAGCTTGCACCTTGGATCACGTTAAGTTGATTACTAATATATTATTGTTAATGTGTGCCATTATTACATGCCTCCTGACATTTCAAATAAACACAATTGGACACTGGAATTTTAAGGGAGTATTGCCATGGTCAGCGGCAGGTATGTTCTGAGAAATTTTAGGTGACTTACTAATTAACTGTTTTTGCAACTAAAATCTAATTTAGAACTTCAACAATTTATCTTATTGACACATACTGATTTCTAAATGCATGTATTGTAGTTTGAAGACACATTACTGCATTATTGCTGTACATTTATGGCACCAACAATATGGCGCTGCTAGAAAATATGTGCATTAGGATAGAAAAGAGAGGCAAAGGGATTTGTGCTGAAAATAGGGACTGTACTTTTTAAATAGGAACACTTGGGAGGTATGTTATTATTACTAGCATTTACGTAGTGCCAGATTTTTCATATTTACAGAATTCAAACATGCTTATAATGCACTTGAAACATATTTACCAGAATTCTTAATTGGGTACACAGAGTCATTTGGTTCCCCAATTATTATTATTATTATTTTATTATTTATATAGCGCCATCAGATTCCGTAGCGCTGTACAATGGGTGGACTAACAGACATGTAATTGTAACCAGACAACTGGACGTACAGGAACAGAGGGGTGGAGGGCCCTGCTCCATGAGCTTACATTCTAGAGGATGAATATTCTCAAATGTTAAGCAGTACTAGCTACTACCTTTTTAGCTGGTATGAAAAATAAGTTCTGATGCTGTCAGTATATATCTATATTTTTGCCCGTATAATCTTTGTGCTGTGGTCCATGTGGCAGACAGAGTGATGTCAGTAGGATCATGTTGCCAACATTTCCTTCTCGTATTGTGTATTATAACCACAAGATGCTTCAGGGCTGTTAGTGTGGCTTTTTAAATATTCAAGCGGATGATATCTTTTTAATGGTTGCAGATTGTGGCTATTACAGGATGAGATGACTGTACTTTGGGAAGAACTCTGAGTAACAGGCAGATTGTTATCTCTTTGCAATCTAGTACCAGGCAGTGTGTTTTAAATTTAATCTGTGTTTATATGAAAATGGGCAAAAAATTGTGCTCTTGGTTCATTCAGTCCCTCTGGAATAAACGTGCTTCGTCCAAACGGATGAATTTAGAAGTGCAATTATTCATGCTTGACTAAAAGTATGCGTGTATGGATGACTGGTAGTAGCTGGGAGCGATACGGGTCACTTGTGGTTGACGTGTGGATCCTATGTGAAATGTATAGCAGGCTGCTGGATGTTGGATGTTAAAACTAACATAGGTGTCATATGGCTGACTGGTGGGTCCATTGTGATATTGGTGTCCTGGGGGTGATATATTGTGTGTTTGCCTTCTTTTTTTTTTTTTTTGCCTTTAGTCTTTGTAATCCAAATGCAGTGTATTATACTGTACAAAACAAAATAAATTAAATCTTATATTTTTAGTATAGTAATATTGCACCTCTTAATTGGCTTTCATTGTTATCAATATTATGCACATTGTCCTTTTTGCTTAGTGTTCTTTTTTCTAAACAAGAACCAGACCACAAAAATTACATAGGGGCTATCTTTAGCTCTAATGAAATGAACAAACCATGCAAATCTTTTGCAGACATCAACTGTTTGAGCTATTAAGCGCTATTTTATAGTAAGAATTACTTCCTTTTTTAATTAATTCACCTATCCTAAATCTGTTTGGGATGTACGGTATGTTATACGTAATTTTATTCGAGTTCCTCAAATGTTGTATTTAATCTTGTTCTGCGTTTTCTCTGCAATTTCTGCTGACAATCCCATACTGTTTTCAAATCCATCTGTAAAAAAGGGCCTGGTTATGTTTTTATCATAATACTTAAATCTGTGTTTTAGCAACAGACATTGATTAAGGCACATCATCAATAAAAAGCTTATAAAACAGTAGCGTGAAGTGCTTTATTAATACCTCTATGTGCTCTCAATATACAAAGGTGATATCTCACAAACAAAATTAATGAAGAACTCTTCTAATATTAAGGATTGAGAAGAATTCTAATACGAATGGGGTACAATACTAAGAAATCGGTATCGGTACTTCCCATAAAAATGATATAAATAAATACATAGTACTATAGCAAATATGCCTGTGAACAATTACAAGTCGAGGCTGCTTATAAAATTATCTAGATCTGTTGGCTATTATTTTTTTGTCTTGTTTATTTATTTTTATTCAGAAGCAAAATGAGTAGTCCGGCATTATGTAGGAGCAAACTGTATAAATGAAAAGTGATTTTTGCATTGGGTGCATCACGCAGGTTAACTTTTAAATGGGAAATGTCACTTTTCTGAAAACGATATCATTGAATGAAACATTGAAAATGAAGAAAATGTCACCATACTTACCATAATTTTCTTTTCCTGGATATATATCCATGGCAGCATTACGATAGGGTTAGCTCCGCCCACTTGGCTGTTTAGGACAGGAAATAAAGGTATAAATACTCCTCCTACCAGACCGGATCTCCAGTCTAGTTACAAGCTCCTAAAAAATAAATTTATACAGAAGGGAGGGATGCAATTCTGCCATGGATATATCCAGGAAAAGAAAATTACGGTAAGTATGGTGAAATTTTCTTCATTCCTGGCTAATCCATGGCAGCATTACGATAGGGTAATACCCAAGCTCAACATCTGATGGGAGGGAAATAAACAAGCACCCACCAATATTTGTAAAATCAGTTAAGAACAAGCAAACTCTGGACTGCAGAGTTTCTGGGAAACTTCCCAAAATGTCAAATAAGGCCACTTTCTTGGAGTATCCAAATCCAAATCCAAAAAAGGTAATGCAACTTACCTGAAACCATGTCCACAGCCAAGAGGACAGGAAAAAAGACTGGAGATCCGGTCTGGTAGGAGGAGTATTTATACCTTTATTTCCTGTCCTAAACAGCCAAGTGGGCGGAGCTAACCCTATCGTAATGCTGCCATGGATTAGCCAGGAATTGCTTATAACGTGTCAATGTGCAATGCTGAGTTTTTCTTTTAAATGTGTATTAAAGGAAAAGGACCACTAACATCACCCAGTCTGCTTCATCTCAATGAAGTTGTCTGGGTGTAGTGGTCCTGTGATTTTTAACCCTTCCATGTAAAACATTGCCGTTTTGTAGAGACAGCCATGTTTACATGGTTTAAATACACGTCTAGAGGCTGTCTTCCTGACTGCTACTAGAAGAGTTTCTGATGGAACAGAGTCAAAACTGGTCCTGCAGTTGGTTGCTGCTCAGAGCAGATTTTGATTGGAGGATCGCGACATTAGACCTGTCCTTAGATTGTGTTTAAGGAATTCCATGAAAGTGCACTATGGTCATGGACGATTTCATTTTAATCCGTTTTAACTTGTGTAGACTTTTTTTTTTTTTTTAAATGCATGATTTCTTATCTTTGTTTTACTTTCTTTTTGTAGGATCCTGCTAATCAAAAACCCGGAAGAAAGAAAACTGTGTCTTTTAGTAGCATGCCATCGGAGAAGAAAATTAGCAGTGCCAGTGATTGTATCAGTTTCATGCAAGGTGGTTGCGAACTAAAGAAAGTGAGGCCAAACTCCCGCATCTATAGTCGCTTTTTTACCCTAGACACTGATTTGCAAGCTCTTCGTTGGGAACCCTCAAAAAAAGACCCTGAAAAGGCAAAGCTGGACATTTCTGCCATTAAAGAAATACGACTTGGAAAAAACACAGAAACATTCAGGAACAATGGGTTGGCTGACCAAATCTGTGAGGACAGTGCTTTCTCAGTCATTCATGGGGAGAACTATGAGTCTTTAGACCTGGTGGCAAACTCTGCTGACGTAGCCAATATTTGGGTGTCAGGTCTAAGATACTTGGTTTCACACAGCAAACAACCTTTGGACTTGGCAGAAGGGGTACAGAACACTCCAAGGTTTGCTTGGCTGAAGTCCATTTTTGAAGCTGCTGATGTTGATGGGAATGGTATCATGCTGGAAGACACAGCCGTTGAGTTGATCAGACAACTTTCACCAGCCATGAAGGAGGCAAAAATCAGATTAAAGTTTAAGGAGATTCAAAAGAGTAAAGAAAAGCTTACCACCAGGGTTACCCAAGAGGAGTTTTGTGAAGCATTTAGTGACCTTTGCACTAGGCCAGAGGTGTACTTTTTACTTGTGCAAATTTCAAAAAACAAAGAATATTTAGATGCAAATGACATGATGCTATTTTTGGAGTCAGAGCAAGGCATGACCCAGGTGACAGAAGAAATGTGTCTGGATATTATACAGAAATATGAGGTATCTCAAGAAGGATGTTTAAAGGGATTTCTCACTATAGATGGTTTTACTCAGTATCTGCTGTCCCAGGAATGTGATATATTTGATTCTATCCACAAAAAGGTTAGTCAAGACATGACACAGCCACTATCACACTACTATATCAACTCTTCCCATAACACATACTTGATAGAAGACCAATTCAGAGGCCCTGCAGACATTAATGGCTATGTGAGGGCACTTAAAATGGCCTGCAGAAGCATAGAGCTTGATGTTAGTGATGGACCAGACAATGAACCAATTATTTGTAATCGTAATAGCATGACATCCCCACTTGCCTTTAGGAACGTTATTGAAGTTGTCAACAAATACGCATTCATTTCTTCTGAATATCCTCTTATTCTTTGCATCGGGAACCATTGTTCAGTGCAACAACAAAAGGTAATGGTTCAACACATAAAGAAGATTTTTGGGAGCAAGCTTTATATTGAAAAGCCTTTGCCAACTGATTCCTATCTGCCATCTCCAGAGAAGCTAAGAAAGAAAATTTTAGTTAAAGGTAAGAAATTACCTTCAGAGAATGATCTTTTGGAAGGAGAAGTAACAGACGAGGATGAGGAAGCTGAGATGTCTCATCGAATGGCAGATGACTACTTTGGAGAGCAGAGACTGATCACACTTTGCAAGGAACTCTCCGACTTAGTGTCAATTTGCAAATCGGTGCAATATAGAGATTTTGATGTCTCCATGAAAAGCCAAAACTATGGGGAGATTTGTTCTTTCAGTGAAAGCCAAGCCAGCCGTATTGCTAATGAGTATCCAGAGGACTTTGTGAACTACAATAAAAAGTTTCTGTCTAGGGTATATCCAAGTCCAATGAGAATAGACTCCAGTAACATGAATCCACAAGATTTTTGGAATTGTGGTTGCCAGATTGTAGCAATGAATTACCAGACACCTGGACCAATGATGGATCTCAACATAGGTTGGTTCTTGCAGAATGGAGGATGCGGGTATGTCCTTCGTCCATCCATAATGCGAGATGAAGTCTCTTATTTTAGTGCAAACAACAAAGGTGTTGTCCCTGGTGTATCCCCTCAGGTACTTCACATCAAGATCATAAGTGGACAGAACTTTCCTAAACCCAAAGGTGCCTGTGCAAAGGGAGATGTTATTGATCCATATGTTTGCATTGAAATTCATGGGATCCCTGCTGACTGTGCAGAGCAGAGGACTAAAACAGTACAGCAAAATGGGGACAATCCCATTTTTGATGAAAGTTTTGAGTTTCAGATAAACCTTCCAGAATTAGCTATGGTCCGTTTTATGGTTCTTGATGACGACTACATTGGAGATGAATTTATTGGTCAGTACACAATACCTATAGAGTGCTTGCAGCCTGGGTATCGACACGTGCCCTTGCGCTCATTTGTTGGGGACACAATGGAATATGCTAAACTCTTTGTTCACATTGCCATCACCAGCAGAGGAGGGGGAGGAAAGGCCCAGAAACGAGGCCTGACTGCTCGAATAGGGAAGAAGGCCAGAGAGTACACAGTGCTGAGGAACACCGGTCTTAAAACCGTGGATGAAATCTTTAAACTTGCCATTCATCCAATGAGAGAAGCCACTGATGTCAGGGAAAACCTACAGGTATTTATTGTAGCTTAATAACCAATAAAATGTCAAACATGTCAATACAAACAGAAAGACCAGGCATTCTAATGTTGTTTCTGTGTCCACACGCCATATGGCAACATCTTAGCTCTACAGAATCTATAAAAAACAGTATATGAAGTTGTGGTGTGGGAATACAATTCTTAATTTAGCATTGGAGTGCCTAGTCCTTTTGTTTATCAGGGTTTGGAGGTGGGAACCCATGGGACCTAGTGATTCCGGTTGTGACATTGATTTTGTTCTCATTTATCTTTCATAATTTATAATCATCCTGCTTCAATTGTTCTACTACAGCTTATCATAGTAGGTGTGATGGAAACTGTCCTTGGTAATGTACCTTTTACTTAACTGCATTATTTGGGGATTTCATCCACACTCAAAGAAGATTAGATCGTTGAGCAAGTTTGCATCATCCAAGTGCTTGGTTGGCTCATTGTGAAAGGTAGACGGGTCCATGTAATGGTAGTGCAGGAGAAAAGGAATATATCATATAGAAGGGTTATCCTACTAGAATGCTATCTCTGAAAAAAAAATATATATTTTTTTGAAATCTTCAACGTTTTCATGATTTGCAGTTTTTGTTTGCAAGTTAAAGAGAATTACTTGAACAATGTGAGTGCCTGGACAAATCAATAAAAACTAGCCTGTTCTGTTTCATGTCCGTGGGTAGGGGTGGAGCCCAAGGGTTTCGTTATGGAAATAAAATTTTAAACAGTTTACATTTTTAGGTACAGCTTCTTAGCACCAATTAGCTTAACCCCTTAAGGACCAAGCTTCTGGAATAAAAGGGAATCATGACATGTCCTCATGGACATCCAGCGTTAGAATTTCCCCATAGGAAAGCATTGAATAGTGCTTTCCTATGGGGAGGTCTAATGCCACGTATGAACATTAGGTCTCCCCCGCTGGCTGACTTTGGGGGGGGGCTTTAGTGGAGCCTGACCCAGTGTCGAGGGACATTGGCGCTGGATTCAAGTAAGTGCCAGAAGGGGTTTTAGCCGCACTGGAAGGGGGACATGTTATCCCTGTAGTGCCAGGAAAATGGCTTTGTTTCCCTGGCACTATAGGATGCCGTTAACTTTCTTGCATTTCTCTAAGCACAGGGATGTGCTTTGATATTTTTAGCCTCAATTTTTTTTAATTTAATTGTGAACATCTCAAGTTTAAAAACCTTTGCAATCTGTTTTTATTTGAAGTAAACCAGAACAAAAGTGAATTTAAGGTGCAGAAATGTATCTTCAATTCTCCTGCATAACCCTCCCTTTAAAAAAATAAAAAAAAAATCTTTGGTGACTTCCAGCATGTATCAGGCTATCAATGCATGCCTCAGGTATGAGATCATCTCACAATACACAATCTACACCTGCTGCAGGTATCTGGTTGCTGTGACAGGCTGTAATAGCACTGGATTCTTCATGGCATTCTCTGTAGCCTGTATACACCACACTTGGCTTGTGTTGTGTTATCACTGGATGTCTCACAAATGAGGCAGTCCAGCAACTCAGACCAATTGCCTCCCAGGCACGTCAGTCTTAATGAAATTCACAGTTCAAGTACAATGTATATGTGAAAATTGCATACATAAATATGACTCCAAACTTTGGTGTGAATTTGTGGTTAAAAGAACCTTATGGAAAATAACTCAAAGTACCTCATATGCATTAAGTTTTGATTTTGCAAATTCTTTGCCAATAATGAGCTAGCTTAAATTTGCAACCTGGTATTCCACCTCAAAGATGCCATTGGTCCAGCCGATCAGTCCATCAGAATGAGAGCATGTCTGTTACTGGTCCCAATGAGTTCTCACAAAGCTGATATATTCTGAGAGGATGTAAAGTATACAAATCTGGGGTCAGTACTATTTATTGTTTAATCTGTAGAATTCACAATAAAAGTGCAGAATGTGTTTGAAAAAAATATAATTCCCAAAACCTAATCTGGTACAGTAGAAATATCAGATTAGTGAAATTCTCCACCGATTGCAATGTGTGGGGAAAATAAAACCAATATATTATCAATAAACCACTGCACTTGGTTTATGTTTGAAAACAAATGATTGCATAACGTATGGTTAATGTGTAGACTCATACAAATGTAACCTTGTAATTTAGATGTTTTGGCAACATTCTAAGGAAACGTTATAAACGGTTTCCAAGTAGATCAATAAATATTTACTTTTACACTGTTTAATAAAGCTGTCTTAATTCCCTTTTACCAGAATGCATTGATATCCCTGAAGGAACTCTGTGGACTCCCAACAAGTTCAAGCCTCAAGCAGTGCATGTTGTCACTTGCTTCACGTCTTGTCAATAGCGATAATACGCCCTCGGTCTCTCTGATTATAAAAGATACGTATCCATATCTGGAGCCTGTAGGGACAGTTCCTGATGTCCAGAAAAAGCTTCTCTCTGCTTACGATATGGTAAGGGCTGACCAGTGAGTACTTTTGTATTTCAGGTTCTTTGCAAAAGTGTTGAAAAGATTTATATGCATTTATGCCTTGAATTACATATTGTGTGTGTTTTAACAGATCTAGAATATTTTTATACAGTGGCATAACGTAGGGGGCCCCGGGGGGCGGTTGCCCTGGGCGCACAAATCTTTTCTTTTTTTTTTTTTATTCTTTTTGTTCCAAAGCAGGACAACTTACACATAGCACACATACCAATATCAATACACTTTCAAAATAGGCATGCACGCAGCAGTTTTCGGCTTAAAACATTATCCGCACGAATGCACATTCTAATTTTTACAGAATTCGCAATCATGAAATGCGTTTTTGCCTGGATTTTCCAAGGTAAAGAAGAAAGACTCACAGGCACTCCGAATTCAAGCCGCAGGCAGTTTTATTGCAACAGAATGTAGCGCAACGTTTCGACCGTAAAGGTCTTTTTCAAGCCCACCATTTACTCTGCTGGATTTTCCAAGGTGTGATTAACTCCTTTAAGTATTGGGCGCACAATTCTGGGGCAAGAAATTGGTAATAGGTTTTACAAAATAACATTTTCAAAAATAGCACGCCGTACCCCTCATGCAGAAAATCTCTTGAAGTTCGAACAGTCCACACAGTTTTTCAACATGATGTGTCAAATCTTGCTGATTACAGCCATAATGTCCTCATGTAATCCTTATTGGTGAATTACATCATGCCTATTGATAGCGTGATGTACTGTTTGAAGATACTGCTGGTATCTTCAAATAGGAGACTAGGCTATTAATATGCTTATGTAAATGCCTATTAAATTATGTCATACCAGTACCATACTTGCTCCTCCTTCCCTAATCTCGGTTATGTGTGTGCGATACTTATATTTGCATTGCATAATTTATAAAATCCACCACTCGGGGAGTGCTAACAGTCCACGGGTTAGGGGGCGCAATACTTGCCATGATCCAGGCACTGGCAACCCATGCTATGCCACTGGTATTGTATGACCTAAGAGCAAACCTTTGTGCCTCCCAGTCTTGACATTTCTGCAGGAATATGATAAACTAGCTACACTGTCAATTAAAGGGACTTTCAGAGCACCATAAGTTAACTGTGGTCAAGCCCATGTCTCCTGTTCTCCCTTATTCACTTTGTTTCACTTTCCTTTATTCGATTTGTTTATAACTGCAGGTATCATTGGGACCAAAATCCTGCTGCCATGCTTGACGTTGTCACAGTAAAGATATTCCCCAT
This sequence comes from Pelobates fuscus, assembly GCF_036172605.1. Classification (NCBI taxonomy): domain Eukaryota; kingdom Metazoa; phylum Chordata; class Amphibia; order Anura; family Pelobatidae; genus Pelobates; species Pelobates fuscus. The sequence goes on along the minus strand of NC_086324.1, from coordinate 58,159,515 downwards.
ATAATTGTTTGTATATTTTGTGCACACATAGTATACACTATCGACATACACATGTGTCAGGCACAATTTTTTAATCTCACTGCTCAATTATTTCTGTGTCAAATCACTTTTCTTTTGCAACCCTAGCCACACCTCCCCTTGCTAAGAAGCACATAGCCTCCATTAATCATGTGAACTTACCAGAACTTACCTCCTGCTTTCTTAATTGTATTATAATCACACACAATAGGCTGTTGCAGGTTCTAGCAGGCTATTAAAGGAACACTATAGCGTTAGGAATACAAATCTGTATTCCTAACACCATACCTCCCAACTACAGCATTCTGCGAATCCGGATGCTTGCGGGAGAGAGGTAAGGGGAGTGGGCAGTGATGCAATTCTATGACCAGAAAGTTCTGCATACAATGACTGTTCGCCAAGCTGCCTGTCAATGATGCAGGTTGACCCACGGAGGGCAGATACTGCAGGGAGCATTTCTTCAGGACCTCTGCAGGGTCCTAGTGCCCTAATCATTGCGCAAGCACGTCTGTTGATATGATCATCCTATGATTCTTGGGGACAATTCCCTGGGGTTCCCAAAAGTGGGACAAGGCCCGAAAATCGTGACAGACCCACTGAATTTGGGATTCATATGGCACTGTATTGTCCCTACTTGTTTTCAGGATGTTTACTCCTCCCGCAAAAAAAATGTAATTGCCCTTTTCCAGCGCCGAGGTTGCCTGGTCGCTGTTTTCCTCTGCGACTCATGCGAGGTCACAGAAAAATAATGGCATCTTCTGTGATGAGCCAATCTAATGCTCCTCATACAGGAACACTGTGGACGTAATGGACATGCACAGGGAAATCAATGCTTCCCTACGGGGACTTTCACATCACGTGTCCATTTTACTCGATCAGTGGAGTGGAAGCACCTCCAATGACTGTCATGCTTACAGGCTAGTAGAGGTAGACTTATCCCCACAATGTAAACATTGCAGTTGCTATACAACTGCCATGTTTTACTTTGCAGGGTTAAAAGGACAGGGACACTGCACCCAGACCACTTCAATTAGATGAAGTGGTTTGGGTGCCTATAGTGTTTAATTAATAGAGCAGGAGATAGAATGGGTGAGTGTACAATACATGGTACTCGAGAGCAACCACCATATCCAGCACAAATGTGACTACGTCACCATCAAGGGTTCTTCTCTTTCTCTTGTCACTGCAACTTCCGATTAAGGGACTTGATTAAATGCTTTAAATCTGAAAATCAGAGGGTCTGTCTGAAATGACGCAATGGCCCATTCATTGGTTATAGCTTTAATTATAGATTCAGTTCAAGGAATCATTTAAAACAGAACAGTGTTCCTTTGTTTAACACAATTAACAATCTGTGGATGATAAAACGATAGTGTGTTCTCCTGTATATTAATTTGCAAGCGTTTCAAACAGAATATAACAAAAAATCTGATTCACGAGTGTTTACTTCTCACATACAACCAAAGTACACGTTGTCCAACTCTAGTGATTACTGCCACATTCTTTCTTACTAGCCAAGATTTCATTAAAATCTGTATTTTGAGCGTGAGATGATTACTTTGTTTTAACCTGTATAATTCCTTTAGCTGCACCCTCAGTAACTAATCTAAGTCCGTTGAAGGGTTTCGCACACCTGTTAATATTTGTAGATGGAACCTTAACAAGACACCCTTGATCCGCCACCCATCCACTAACCGGTGCCCCATTTCAAGCCTCCTTTCTAAGCTGTGTAAGTGAAACTGTCAGACGTAATTGTTCAGGTCCTTTTCAGGGAGGTGGGGATTTAAAAATGATTGTGCTATACCTGTAGCAATATTTAAATGAATAGAGGAGGATGTATAGCTTTCTGATATCCGGTACCCAAGGGGAGTAATCATATGTGGAGTGACTTTTATTTTTGTTTTGCTTTTTTTTTTTTTTTTTTTTTGCAATCAAGGAAAGGAGACCCCTTTGCATGATATGCTAAGCAGGGCACATAAATGAATGCTTGGAGTGTTCCTTTAAAAGACCACGAAAATTACCCTGCCCTTTTCATCTTAATTAAGTGGTCTGTGTGTTGTGGTCCTATACTTTTAGAAACTGCAATGTTTACAGCACAGGGTTCAATCCTCCTCTAGTGGCTGCCTTATTGGTAGTCACTAGAGGTGCTCCTGTGGCTCTGACAGAGTAAAACTCAGTCACATGATATAAAATCCCCCTTGGGAAAGCATGTGCATCAGGTCCCTCCTCTATGAGGAGCTTTTGAGTGGACCACTTATGGATGTCATAAACTATAGAACCATGATGTCCCAGGAGGCAGAGAGGTAGGCAGGGAAAAGGTAAGTAAACATTTAATTGTATTCTCTTTTAAGGCACATGTAAACGGGGACCTAGATAACTGGGGACAGGGACTCTAAAGCCTTTAAAGGGACACTACAGCCCTTTGTAGTAGTTATGGTGCAAGGAGAGCAGGCACCACAAATTGTAAGTAGTCACATTATTTTAGAAAAGTTTGACTTCTTCCTGGTGCCTGCCAGCCTCCCTGCTTCCATTACTTCCCACAGAATTCCAGACGCGCTCTGTCTGAGCTTAGTCAGCAGGACTTAGCCCATTGGTTGAGAGCGATAAGCTGACCTTTCAGCCAGTGAGATAGCCCTACACTTAATTCGCGCTAACCGGGGTTCCTAAGCAGGATCTTCCAGCTCTCATAGAGCTGTAGAGGAGGTGGGGAGTAGTGGTGGTAATAGACACCAAGTGAGAAGTCACAATGTTTTACAATGATTAGCACTCCAGTTTTTATATTAAAGGAAACCTATATTCCCGAAAATAACGAACGGTATTTCTGAACTCTAGGTTCCCTTCTGCCCACCCCCGGTCGCTGCTAAAAATGAATGTTTAAAAGAGATTAGTTGTTTCCAGCACTGACACTCATCTGCTGCAACCACCAGCTTTGCCTTTGAAGATGTCCGCATATACTGCTGACATGTTTGTGATCTCCTCCAATCCATTGCTTGTTATAAGAACCAATGGAATGAAGGTATGCATGTGCAGCCTCATGCTATGCTCCTCCAATCAAATGCTGCTATCCGCAGTTTTTGATTCTCACACTGATTTTTACTTGGTCCGGATGAGTAAGCTCCTCTAGTGGCTCTCAGGAAGACGGCCACTAGATGTGGATTGAAACATAGAAACATAGAATGTGACGGCAATTTTCTAAATACTTTAATTAGTCTATGGCATTATTTTATAGTTAGGATAGCCTTATGCCTATCCCACGGATGCTTAAACTCCCTCACTGTGTTAACCTCTACCACTTGAGCTGGAAGGCTATTCCATGCATCCACTACCCTCTCAGTCAAGTAATACTTCCTGATATTATCTTGAAATCTTTGCCCCTCTAATTTAACCCCTTGAGGACCGTGTCAAATGTACACATTTTGACCAAAATAAAACGTAAACAAAACTTGGAATTTGACTATATGTCTGTTCAACCATAATTCACCTATTTCATATTAAGTGCACCCACACTTATTATATATCGTTTTATTCATGAGAAATAGGACTTTCATGTAACTTCAAATATTTAGCTATGAAATATAATGTAGTATTAATAAAATATAAAAAAGTGATACATTAAGAAATTTTTTATTTTTTAGTTCTGCGTGAGATTTTAACTGTGAATGTCATAATACTGATTGCTTTTATTGCAATAAAATACACATATTTGTATTCAGTGATGTCTCACATGTAATACAGTACCCCCTATGTACAGGTTATATGGTGTTTTGGGAAGTTACAGGGTCAAATATAGCATTTTACATTTTTCAGTTTTTTTCACATTGAATTTGGCCAGATTGGTTACGTTGTCTTTGAGACCGTATGGTAGCCCAGGAATGAGAATTACCCCTATGATGGCATACCAATATGCCACTAATAAAATTATTAAAGAGAATAAGTCCAAGTATAGATCCCTGAGGTACCCCAATGGTTACAAGACCATGCTTCAAATATACTTCATTGACTGCAACCCTCTATTGCCTGTCGCTCAGCCACTGCCTTACCCATTAAACAATATTCAAATCCAAACTAAAAAATACAGTTTGTTGATAAGCCTTCAACGTGCAACAGAGTCAAAAGCCTTACTTAAATCTAGGTAAGCAATGTCTACTGCACAATGTTCAACAATACTATCCTTTAACATTTCCATTACGTCCCCAACTACTGAAGTAAGGCTTACTAGCCTATAGTTGCCCGACTCCTCCCTACTGCCTTTCTTATGAATGGGCACAACATTCACTAACTTCCAATCTTCTGGGACTACTCCTGTTAACAATGATTGGTTAAATAAATCTGTTAATGGTTTTGCTAGTACACCACTAAGCTCTTTTAATAATTTTGGGTGTATTCCATCAGGCCCCATAGACCTATTTGACTTTACTTTTGACACTTGAAATAGAACTTCTTCCTCTGTAAACTCACATGTAACAAATTACTAATTTGTCATTTTTCCTATCATTTTCTTCATTTTCATCTGTAAATACTAAACAAAAATATTAATTGAGGCAGTCAGCTACTCATTTGAACCCTGCAATGCAATCATTGCCGATTTAAAAAAAAAAAAAAAAAAAAAAAAAAAAAAATCACATTGCAGGATTAAAATGGCAGGTCCTCTGCACTATAACCACTTATTGTGAATGAAATGGCCTGGGTGACTATAGTGTTCTTTTAAAAAGCTATAGACATGTTCCATTTCATTTGCTACTTTTGCTATTTTCAAATAGTAGGTTTAGATGGTTCTGCCAAAATCTTCCCTTGCAGCTTATTTTTGTAGCAATAAAATATACTATTTGTTCCCGAGAAATGTTGCAAAACAGTTAAAGGGACACTATAGTCACCAGAACAACTACAGCTTATTGAATTTGTTCTGGTGAGTAGAATCATTACCTACAGGCTTTTTGCTGTAAACACGGTCTTTTCAGAGAAAATGCAGTGTTTACATTACAGCCTAGTGATAACTTCACTGGCCACTGCTCAGATAGCTGTTAGAGATCCTTTTTGGGTCATGGCTGCCTAAAATGCATCCAAACATTCAGTATCTCCTCCCTTTGCATACAGACACTGTACTTTCCTCATAGAGATTCATTGATTCAATTCATCTCTATGAGGAGATGCTGATTGGCCAGGGCTTTGTTTGAATCATGCTGGCTCTGCCACTGATCTGCCTCCTTGTCAGTCTCAGCCAATCCTATGGGGAAGCACTGTGATTGGATCAGGCTACCACTTCTGATGATGTCAGCAGACAGCTTGTTTTTTTTAGGCAAACAGCATGCAGAGTTACAGCTTCTGGCTTAAAGGACCACTATAGTGCCAGGAAAACATACTCATTTTCCTGGCACTATAGTGCCCTGAGGGTGCCCCCACCCTCAGGGACCCCCTCCCGTCGGGCTCTGGGGAGAGGAAAGGGGTTAAAACTTACCTTTCTCCAGCGCCGGGCGGGGAGCTCTCCTCCTCTGATCCTCCTCCTCGCCTCCCATTCGGCTGAATGCGCACGCGCAGCAAGAGCTGCGCGCGCATTCAGCCGGTCTCATAGGAAAGCATTATCAATGCTTTCCTATGGACGCTTGCGTGCTCTCACTGTGATTTTCACAGTGAGAATCACGCAAGCGCCTCTAGCGGCTGTCAATGAGACAGCCACTAGAGGCTTTGAGGGCTGGATTAACCCATTTATAAACATAGCAGTTTATCTGAAACTGCTATGTTTATAAAAAAAATGGGTTAACCCTAGCTGGACCTGGCACCCAGACCACTTCATTAAGCTGAAGTGGTCTGGGTGCCTAGAATGGTCCTTTAAATACAGTAAGATGTTGTTATATTTATGGAGGCATGAGGGGCCCAGCGGGGCTAGATGGTGGTTTTAACAGTATAGGGTCAGGAATACATGTTTGTGTTCCTGACCCTATAATGATCCTTTAATGATTTTTTCTGCACATCATTATTGCACATTCATTCGGAATTAAAAGAAGAAGAAAAAAAAAGCTGATGTTAAGAATAAGTTCTTATTTCCCCCCCTTCCTAATCAGCAAAATAAAATCATTGCGGAGCAAGTAGAGACGTTCTGGAAATAACGCTTCCTCTCAGTCCGCTCCATTTGGCTTCAAGTTTATATTGGGTTCTTCTCAACTTCGTATAAACACACATAGATCAGCCAGTGCTAGCTGATGACAGGCTTGTAATGAATGTGTTATCCTTACTGTCTAAACAATACAAACACACTGAGCTGCAAATAGGTCACTTCCAGGTTGTACAAGTTCCCTAGACATTCTTTGCCGAAGATTGAATATGTGCTGAGATAGGATTTATTCTAAATGTATACATTGAACGTGTGTGTTTGTTTGTTTGTTTTATCCACTGAAGTCAATCAGTCTTTGTAAAAACCATATTGGAATGTATTATTTAACCATATCTCACAGCTGTCCCAAATTTGGGCTCCTGCCCCCCTGCCCTGGCTTTGTTTCCTTATATAACCCTGCTGGGGACATCAGAGAAACTCTCCCAAAAAGCACAGAACTCTGGGATCCAGCTCAATTCTGCTTATTTGAAGCATTAATGACTAACACATCATTCTTTAAATCGATGGTTTACTTTTACTTGGCTTCACATGAGTCTGGCTAGCTGGGATGTATTTACTTAATAAGGATTGTATCACTCCTAAAACAGTTACGTAGTGTCAATAGGGTAAGGGATATTGGTATGCTGCTGAATTCAGGACACAAAACTAAAATATTGTTGGCTCTATCTGTTTGGCTCCTAATATCTACAATCGTTTTCAACCTCTGCCATAAGCACTTCTAGTTTGGCAGCTCCCTGCCAGAATACTGTTTGCTCTCAGTGCTGATATTAAACACAGCTTCTCTTAAGGACATAATAATGCTTTTTAAATGAACATGTTACCCCATGATAGAAAGTGTTTGTAGTAGTGGGCGGTTTGTCAGTTATTAAGGTTGATCATATATATACAAGTGTTTTTTTTGACCTAGGCCAACCAGGCCTATGTCCTGGGGGTGAGGGCAGGTTTGGCAGCAGGATTCCCGCAGGGTTTATTTTTATTTTCTTAAAGCGGGCAACTGCTTCTTCGATTCACATCACCCATGAACTTTTGCCAGCGCAGTGTGGGGGACATGATGTGGAGTCGATACAGGGAGGATAGTTAAAAACTGTGTGAATGTGTGTTTAAATGTCTTTGTATTGGTGTATGTATGTGCCTGTGTGTGTGATTGTGTCTGTTGCATATGGAATTATTATTGTCTGTAAGTGTATATACTTGTTTGTGTGTGATTGTGTCTGTATGTGCTAGTGTGTGTGTCTATTGTATATGTACAAAAAAAAACCTTGCGGCTATAAGAAGGGGAAATACAATGAATATAAATAGGAAGTGCAAAGACTCCTCAATGTCTTCAAAACCATCAATATAGAACAAAAAAATGCACAACCTAAAAGTATAAAACAAAGGGAGACCGCAATAGTGTAGATAAAAAAAACTAATAAAAAAAATAAAAAAGACTAAAATCTTTTTTGTTCTCTGTTGTATATGTGACTGTTGGTGTGTGTCTCTCTGTGTGTGATTGTGTCTTTGTTGGTGTAACAGAAGGTTCTCCACCTTTCAATGTTTGCCAAATGGAACTGGGCTCTCATGTCATTAAATGCTAGCTAAACAGAGACTGCGTGGCTTGTGGAGGAGCTTGTAGGCTAGCCTCCCTCCCATAGACTATGGTCATCCTTTAACACTAATCAGCCATGTGGATATATAAACTGTGGTAAAGTTTTTAAATCAGTTTGGATTTTCGGTTTGTGGCGTTGTTTGTTTGTCATAGTGATTAAATATCTGTATGATTGCCACATTGATTGTGTTAGTGCTGCCCCGAAACACCAGGGGGAGGGGTGGAGGGGGGATTGCTTTTCAAAGTCCTGTAACTGTTATTGGTTGCTAATTTTTGTCCTCCCCTTCTATTTTCTTAAATAACAGATGTCCACTTCAAATATACAATCAGATATACTTTGCTCTGCTCTAATCTTCACTAAGTCTTGTCTGGTGTTTGAGGAGAGATTAAAAAGAGCAGTTCAAGGCACTTCCTGGGGGTTGTGGAAGAAGGAAAGGACAGGCAGCAGAACCCCAGCAGGTATCTTCACAGAGCCCATGTGGACAGGGAGAAGGCATGAACACTGTAGGATGTTCAACTCTGGTCCTCATGCCTGAGACCAATACCCCAGTTACAGTCAGTGTGTATGTGATTGGTCTGTGTGTATATGCAATTGTCTGTGTATTTATGTATAATTGTGTTGCTAAGTGAATGGATTGTTGTGTGTGTATATATATAAAATAAATAGCATCAAATATTTCAGGAGGGGACTCAAAGCATCTGGGTCTTAGGGCAGCCAAAAACCAAAATGCATTACTGCACATATTAACAGCATGTCCTTAAAACCAAGATCAAATATTTAAGAACTTCCATATTACCTTCTTTATGTAACATATGTCACAACTTGGGTGACAGATCCTGCACAGCAGTACAGTTCTTTCTTTTACTAGTTGGGGATTCAAACTTTAAACTACAATAGTGGAACTGTATTTATGCATTTATTCAACCTATATTACTGCCAAGTAATTGATTGGTGTATGGTAAACAACTTATCAATATGAATCATATGATGAAGAAAGTAACAGATAATTACACTGAAAGTAAAAAACACATCACAAGATGAGAAAAAGTTATCCGTCTATTTTTTTTCAATCTCATTTTATTTTCTTTATTACGTAAACCATGTAATATGAGAGAGCAAATGTTTCTTGAGTTTTCTGTTTTATTTTTTGTTTTTTTAAAGCAGTTACTTTTTATGAACAAATTTAGAAAAATGGATTCGACGGTTGAGTGTGAGCATCTTGGCTAGTGTACAAAGGCTAATTGCCTGTCTCCGACCTTTAGACAAGCTTGTACAGTTGGGATCTGAGTGCGTCTGAATGAAATTGCGCTATATTAGTGGAACTTAAATACAAGTTGTCAACAAGGGATATAAAATGAGCGTTAAAAGAAATGTCTAAAAGTGGTCTCCTTTACACATAGAATGGTTCAGAAGGAAAAGTTCTATGTTTGCCAATCTGTTAATGTCTGATGGACAGCTTCAAAGAGTTTAATAGCTTGATATGCCAAACCTGAAGACATAAATGTATTGCTTCATCCAAGATTTGGACCACAACATTACTTAGAGTACTTTTTAACCCAAGTTAACATGGCAGATGTTTAACATCAAGATAAAAATCTGATATCTATCCAAGAGAAACATTTTTTTTTTTACCACTCTCATTTTATTTTTGATTGTTTTGAAGAAATATGTCATACTTTTTGGTTCAAAGGTGTATTGGGGTTTTTGTAGAAATGTGCTTTTTTTTTTAATAAACATTTTAATTTTTTTTTATAATTTTCACAATTATATAAAAGTTTAGATGTATAATAATTTTATCCACCTTCATATTTGTTGCTTCACTTGCCTTTCAAAAATATTTTACCAATTCGTTGAGTTATAATCGAGCAAACTATCATTTTCAAAAGTGAATTGAGAACCAAAACAGTCCAACATGACAAACAAGAAATTAAGAAATGAGATAGATCTAGCATAGCTTTTCCCGTTCTGGCTGTTGGCATTTTCTAACCTGCAGACTCTGTTGCCCTCACCTACCTTGACCTCACTCCATACATGTAACTACATTTTTTTTCATCGCTAAAACCTTCATTTATTTTATTTGTAAATATGCTGAATTGATTCCCAACTTCAACAATCACAACCTTACGTTGGCCGAATCTAGCAAAAGTCACCCTTCCAATTACTCTATAAAAAAAATTAGTAGGTTAACCCCGGAATGCTCAATGAAGTTGACATGACTTCAACCCTACTAATTAAAATGTAGTTTAATATTACCTTAGGTATTAATACATACTATAACATCTAATTTCTTCACATCCAGTTGCCTGCTTGAACTTCTGTTGTCCAGTTTTGCCACTCTACAGAAAGTGACCTATGGCTTTGTTTTATATTATTTTTTTGTTTCCTTCCCGATGACTTTCTCAGTTACAATACTAAAGGCTTACATTCAGAGTCCTTTTTATTTTTACTTTATGCTGACTCTAATGACATGCTGATATTGGCCTTGATTTTAATATTGTTGCAAAGGCTTTTCAAATGATTCAATATTTTTGAAGAAACGTTTAAAATTATTATTATTTTTAATATCAAGAAATGTATCATGTATATAAAAAAAATAATTAAACATTTCAAAATATTACATAAATAAACTATTATTCATAATATTGCTTCATTTTGGAAAGCTTACCCAACAATATTAAATAAAGGCCATTATTTGTAGATTCAGATACCACTTGTACATGATGACGATCATATAAACTTTCATCACCAACATCTCTCTTGTTCATTCTGGGATTAGGTTATCGATTGCATCTCCTCTATCTTGAACAGTGTATCTCTTTTCTTCTATTTCCTTACTGGAGCAGTAATCTTCTTTTGACAGATTCCCCTTTGTTTAACGTAGCAACCATTATGATGCAAACATTATCCTACCCGACAGGCTTTCAAACATGGCATCATTATTGACATCAATTCTCTATTTCATTGCTCACAAACAGTCAATCTCTAAATCCTACCGCGTTCATTGTAAAAACATATCTTTCTAACAGAAGACATATCCGAAGCTCTTGTTTACACACTCAATTATCTCTTCTCTTGACTTGACCAGCCACGGCTCTCTGGCTTCCTGGCGTTATCAGTCCTTGATTTTAAGTAGCAATGAAATGGCAGGCATTAAGAGTTTGAAATAATTCTCACATAATTCGTAATTTCTACAAATGTCATATTTGGGAAAATCTGCAAAAAACATATAGAAACATAGAATGTGACGGCAGATAAGACCCATTCGACCCATCTAGTCTGCCCAATTTTCTAAATACTTTCATTAGTCTCTAGCCTTATCTTATAGTTAGGATAGCCTTATGCCTATCCCACGCATGCTTAAACTCCTTTACTGTGTTAACCTCTACCACTTCAGCTGGAAGGCTATTCCTTGCATCCACTACCCTCTCAGTAAAGTAATACTTCCTGATATTATTTTTAAACCCTCTAATTTAAGACTATGTCCTCTTGTTGTGGTAGTTTTTCTTCTTTTAAATATAGTCTCCTCCTTTACTGTGTTGATTCCCTTTATGTATTTAAATGTTTCTATCATATCCCCCCCGTCTCGTCTTTCCTCCAAGCTATACATGTTAAGATCCTTTAACCTTTTTTGGTAAGTTTTATCCTGCAACCCATGAACCAGTTTAGTATATCCTTCTGAAGATACGGTCTCCAGTACTGCGTACAATACTCCAAGTGAGGTCTCACCAGTGTTCTGTACAATGGCATGAGCACTTCCCTCTTCCTACTGCTAATACCTCTCCCTATACAACCAAGCATTCTGCTAGCATTTCCTGCTGCTCTATTACATTGTCTGCCTACCTTTAAGTCATCAGAAATAATCACCCCTAAATCCCTTTCCTCAGATGTTGAGGTTAGGACTCTATCAAATATTCTGTACTCTGCCCTTGGGTTTTTACGTCCAAGATGCATTATCTTGCACTTATCCACATTAAATGTCAGTTGCCACAACTCTGGCCATTTTTCTAGTTTACCTATATCATTAGCCATTTGGCTTATCCCTCCTGGAACATCAACCCTGTTACATATCTTAGTATCATCCGCAAAAAGACACACCTTACCATCAAGACCTTCTGCAATATCATTAATAAAAATATTAAAGAGAATGGGTCCAAGTACAGATCCCTGAGGTACCCCACTGGTAACTAGACCTTGCTTTGAATATACTTCATTGACAACAACCCTCTGTTGCCTGTCATTTATCCACTGCCTAACCCATTCAACAATATTGGAATCCAAACTTAAAGATTGCAGTTTATTGATAAGCCTTCTATGTGCAACAATGTCAAACGCCTTACTGAAATCTAGGTAAGCAATGTCTACTGCACCACCCTGATCTATTATTTTAGTTACCCAATCAAAAAAATCAATAAGATTAGTTTGGCATGATTTCCCTGTTGTAAACCCATGTTGTCTCTAATATTGAAATCCATGTGATTTTGGATGTTCAACAATCCTATCCTTTAACATGGTTTCCATCACTTTCCCCACTACTGAAGTAAGGCTTACTGGCCTATAGTTGCCCGACTGCTCCCTACTACCTTTCTTGGGAATGGGTACAACATTCGCTAATTTCCAATCTTCTGGGACTACTCATGTTAACAATGATTGGTTAAATAAATCAGTTAATGATTTTGCTAGTACACCACTAAGCTCTTTTAATAACTTTGGGTGTATCGCATCAGGCCCCATCGACTTATTTGTCTTTACTTTTGACAGTTGAAATAGAACCTCTTCCTCTGTAAATTCACATGTAAAAATGACTCATGTGTCCTTTTTCCTAACTGAGGCCCCTTTCCTTCATTTTCATCTGTAAATACTGAACAAAAATATCCATTGAGGCAGTCAGCTACACCTTTATCCTCTTCTACATACCTTTCTTATTTTGTTTTTAATCTAACTAATCCTTGTTTTACTTTCCTTTTCTCATATATGTACCTAAAAAAAATGTATCCCCCTTTTTTACTGACTGTGCTATTTTCTCGTCTGCGTGTGCTTCGGAGGCTCATATAACTTGCTTAGCCTCTTTCTGCTTAATCTTATAGATCTGCGTGTCTTCCTCACTCTGGGTTTTTTTATAATTACTTAATGCTAACTTTTCATTTTTTACTATTTTGGCCACATCTGCGGAGTACCACAGTGGTTTCTTGAATTTTTTGCTTTTACTGACAAGCCTAATGCAATTTTCTGTAGCTTTCAGTAGTGCAACTTTTAAATAATCCCATGTCTCTTGGACGCCACTTAAATTGCTCCAGTCTGATAATGACTCCTTTACACATATTTTAAATTGAGTAAAGTCTGTTTTTCTAAAGTCTAAAACTTTTGTTTTTGTGTGGTGTGACTCAGTCACTCTTCTTATATTAAACCACACTGATTGATGATCACTGGATCCTAAACTTTCACCTACAGTAGTATCGGATACCAAATCTCCATTTGTTAACACTAAATCTAGTATGGCCTCTTTACAAGTTGGTCTCCTCAACGACTTGTTTTAGAGACAATCCCAGTAGGGAGTGTAGAATATATGTGCTCCTGGCACAAGCAGCTATTTTTGTTTTCCAATTCACATCAGGAAGATTAAAGTCACCCATGATGATAATTTCCCCCTTCATTGTCATTTTAGCTATTTCCTCAACTAGTAGATTATCTAACTCTTCACTTTGTCCTGGGGGCCTATAAATCACACCTACACGAATTACTGTGTGATTACCAAATTCTAACGTAACCCAAACGGACTCTATGTTCACCTCACTAACTTTTATTATGCTAGATTTTATGCTATCCTTCACATACAGGGCCACCCCTCCCCCTTTCCTGCCTTCCCTGTCTTTTCTATATAAAGAGTACCCTGGTATTGCTATGTCCCAGTCATTTTTCTCATTATACCATGTCTCAGTAACAGCGACTAAATCTACACTACCAGTCGTCATTATTGCCACAAGTTCATGGATCTTATTCCCTAAACTGCGAGCATTTGTAGACATGACTCTTAGCTTATCATTTTTTAACACACTTGCTACAGGCACCTTCTGTCCTTGTTTTGGGGGACAATTGGATTGATGTTTTATCACCCTTTCCCCCCCCCCCTCTCCTCCTAGTTTAAATACATCCTAGCAAAACCTCTGAACTGCTCACTGAGAACATTTGTTCCCTTTTAAGAAAGATGCAAACCATCTTTTTTCTACAGTTTATTTCCATTCCAAACAGAGCTACCATGAGAAATAAAGCCAAATCCTTGCTCCCGACACCATTCACCAAGCCACAAGTTAAAGTCCCTAATACGCATCCGCCTGTCGTTCTGAGTGTTATGCACAGGCAGAACTTCAGAGAATGACAGTGTGGAAGCAACCTGCCGTATATCATTGGCAAAAACACTAAAAACTTCCTTAACTTCCTTAACCTCTGAAACCTCATTGCAAGCCAAGTAATTTGTCCCTAGATGGACAAGTACATCCAATTCCTCTTCCTGCTTTGCTCACTTAACAATATTACAGATACGTCTCCTGTCTCTGTGAGCAGTAGCTCCGGGAAGACACCTCACAAGACCACCACTGTCCATCTCCACACCTCTTATGATGGAATCCCCCAACAACAACTGCTTTCTATTAGGCCTCGCCATAGTCTCCAAGCCCCTCTCCACAACACCACTAGCCTCAGTGCCTCTCTCCACAACACCGATAGCCTCAGTTCCTCTCTCCAAAACACCACTAGCCTCAGTTCCTCTCTCCAAAACACCACTAAGCCTCAGTTCCTCTCTCCAAAACACCACTAGCCTCAGTTCCTCTCTCCACAACACCACTAGCCTCAGTTCCTCTCTCCACAACACCACTAGCCTCAGTGCCTCTCTCCACAACACCACTACCCTCAGTGCCTCTCTCCACAACACCACTACCCTCAGTGCCTCTCTCCACAACACCACTAGCCTCAGTTCCTCTCTCCACAACACCACTAGCCTCAGTTCCTCTCTCCACAACACCACTAGCCTCAGTTCCTCTCTCCACAATACCACTAGCCTCCGTTCCTCTCTCCACAACACCATTACACTCTGAAAGTGCAGAAAATGAATTATGTAGAGCAACAGACTGTGCAATATGCCTTTTATCCACAACTCTAAGTCTACCAGATCCTACAGTGATCCATCTGCCATTCCTATTATGTCTCTGCGGCAGTGGCTTTGCAGCAGTTCCAGCCTGAGTTTGTTTACCAGATAATTTACAAATCTCAGACTTCAAAAATACAATCTCCTGCCGCAAGATAGCAGACTGTCTACAGATTAGACAACAAATAAACCTCCAAAAAGTGGAACGTGAAACAAATGCATAGCATCTATTACACTGAACTAAGTCTGCCATTCCAATGAGGCGAATAATTTAAATCAAACGAATTTTTACTTTTTATTTATCCTCCTGAATACCTCAGATTACCTCCAGTTTATCTCCAGAATATCTCCAACCAAACACACTTAGAAGCAACACTCTCCAGAATATCTCCAACCACACACACTTAGAAGCAACACTCTCCAGAATATCTCCAACCACACACACTTAGAAGCAACACTCTACAGAATATCTCCAACCACACACACTTAGAAGCAACACTCTCCAGAATATCTCCAACCACACACACTTAGAAGCAACACTTAGATGAAGCAACCAAGCTATATTAGCCAAGCTAATGACAACAACCCTTATATACTCCTAAAATCACCACCCACTAGGAATGTTAAACACCTGGGTAGGCCTCTGCTTATTTGCAAACAATAGCTAATTTAAACGGCAATCAATAGCAAGTAGCTAACTAATCAAATCAAATGCCTTATAATTACCAACAGGAAATCAAACCTTGTGTAATCAGTAACCTTTTCCTACAGATGAATCTTACCTGTGACAGTAAAAAAGAAAACGCTTAGCACAAATCTTAGACAGTTGAAGCTTCTGTAAAACTCTCTAGAATATCTCCAACCACACACACTTAGAAGCAACACTTAGATGAAGCAACCAAGCTATATTAGCCAAGCTAATGACAACAACCCTTATATAACTCCTAAAATCACCACCCACTAGGAATGTTTAACACCTAGGTAGGCCTCTGCTTATTTGCAAACAATAGCTAATTTATGTGTAGAAGATTTCCAAGGACTATGATAGTCAAATAAAAATATTAAAAAAGGACTTCAACAAAGTTGTCACTGGAAAAAAAATAAGATTCTTTGACGCGTAATGACTGCTTTTTTCTCTAACTGCTCTGCTACAGTATTTTGTTGAAAGCTTTGCATTTGTGCTATACAAACTGACGTCTTATTGAACTCATAGCACATATTTGTCATCTAAATGGAATTTTTTACAGTCTTAAAGTTGCTATGTGTGTTTCGTTGTGTTCTGCTTTTCACGCACCAATAGTTCTGTGATGATGTTAGGATTAGGATTCCAGTGAGATTAAACTAGCCATTAAAAAAACAAAAAAAAACAAACACTGTACGAGACAATAAAAGGTGAAGTGGCACTTCAAATTAAAATAAAATCGAATACACTATAATAAAAAAATGTCCTTCACATAAAGTGACAAAATGACAATACCAGCAATAAACAGACCAAGAAGTTAACAAACAAAATGTATCTTGATAATGTTACGTATGATCTCATAGAAATAACAGGGACTAAATAAAAGGGAAAAATATAGTGAATTATAGTAAACAAGGTACTTGTGAGCAATAACAAAGAATTACTACCTTGCTGCAGAGCCATGATAAGCAGGCTTTATAGAACCAGGGCCGGACTGGGGATACAAAGCAGCCCTGGAAAGAAAAAATTGATGCCAGTCCATAAGTCATTGTGCCATGTATGTGTGTGCATGTATGTATGTGTATATATATATATATATATATATATATATATGAATGAATGAAAAGAGATGCACTCACAGGTCTTGATAGATAAAAAAATCGGTATTTTTTATTCTCCAAACAGGATACACATTGTCCGATCGACGTTTCGACCCCTTAGGGTCTTCCTGGATCCTGAGGAAGACCCTAAGGGGTCGAAACGTCGATCGGACAATGTGTATCCTGTTTGGAGAATAAAAAATACCGATTTTTTTATCTATCAAGACCTGTGAGTGCATCTCTTTTCATTCATTCATATAACATAACGTGGGATAGCACCTAGGCATTTATATTTACCTATTGTTTATTGGGAAAGGGTGAGTGCCAAGACACAGACTTTCTATATATATATATATATATATACACACACACACACACACACTCTGAAAGCACCCGTGTTTTGAATTAGCCATTTTTCCTATGTCTTGCCACCCCAGATGATCTATATATTGTGTGTGCCTATATATTACTCAATCATCTGGGGTGGCAAGACATAGCCTTACATAATATTATTGGTATATTTGTTTTCAAATTCAAAATATTGGTGCTTTCAGAGCCCACTGACACACACATGCACACTACAGACAAGCTCACTACCACACACACACAAGCTCACTGAGGAGCAGGCACACACACACACACACACACAAGCTCACTCAGGAGCAGGCACACACATACAAGCTCACTCACTAGCAGCGACATACACACGCAAGCTCACTCACTAGCTGGCACACACTTACAAGCTCGCTTACTAGCAGCGACACACTCACACAGGTTCCCTTACTAGCAGCCACACACACACTCACACAAGCTCACTCACTAGCAGCCACGCACACACTCACACAAGCTCAATCACTAGCAGCCGCACACACTCACACAAGCTCACTCACTATCAACGACACACACAAGCAAGCTCACTCACTAGCAGCCACACACATACAAGCTCACTCACTAGCAGCGACTTACACACACGTTCCCTTACTAGCAGCCACACACACTCAAGCTCACTCACTAGCAGCCGCACACGCTCACTCACTAGCAACGACACACACACACACACACACACATATAAAAGCTCACTCACTAGCAGCCACACACACATATAAAAGCTCACTCACTAGCAGCCACACACACACATACACACATACAAGCTCACTCACTAGCAGCCACATACTCACTAGCAGCCACACACACAAGCTCACTCACTAGCAGCCGCGCGCACACACAAGCTCACTCACTAGCAGCCGCGCACACAAGCTCACTCACTAGCAGAGACACACACACACACACACACAGCCATGGCTGAAGTGTACATGGCACTGGTGGGTGAAGTTGCCATTTTGTGACCTTTTGCTCCCAGAGAGGTCAGCAACCTGCATGCGGGGGCAGAGCTTGTGCGCTGGAGGCGGAAATTCTGTTCAGGAGGTGGGGCTTGCGTTCTGAGGTGGGGCATGCAGCCTAAATTTAGGTAAATAGTGCAAGGAGATTGACAGGTCTCCCTTCGGCAACGGGCAGCCTAATTGCGGCCGCACCAGATCCTTCTTCTTTACTTCCCTCAGACTGACACAGGCTGGCACAGACTGAGGGGAAATGATTTAAAAGGGGGCCAGTCTGGCCCTGTATAGAACAGGTGGAAGAAGACCCAAAATAAAAAATAAAATAGCCGCGGTTGGCAAGAGAGCAGTGAGCAGTGATCTCCATGATCAGCTCCCTCGCGTGCACAGCAGTGATGCTGGAGCCGGAATATGACGTCACTCTGGCATCACTAAGAGGCGCTGCTCCCTTGCCGCCTGCACGCCAGCTGCTTAGCAGCCCCACTGAACCCCAGTGACCGCTCACCAGCCGCCCAGCAGCCCCACTGGGCCGCAGGGACTCCATGCCAGCACTCCTAAAAACATACCTACAAACACGCACTCACACAAATACACACACTGGCACATACAAACACAGATATACACACCTTGACACACACCGGCACATACAAGCATAGAGACACACACACAGATACACACTGTGCATCAAGGTGTGTGTATCTGTGTGCCAGTGTGTGTGTGTGTGTGTGTGTGTGTGTGTCAGATTCATACACACTGGCACATACATAGATACACACACTTTGACACACAGATACACACACACACACAGATACACACTGTGTGTCAATGTATGTGTTTCTGTGTGTCAGTGTATGTATCTGTGCGCCCGTGTGTGTGTATCTGTGTGTCAGATATACACTCACACACACATACACACACTGGCACATACAAACACAATTACACACCTTGACACAAATATACACACTGTGTGTCAAAGTGTGTGTATCTGTGTGTCAGATATACACACACACACACTGTCACATACAAGCACCGATATACACACCGGCATACAAAAAAACGGCACAATTTTTTTTCCGTGGGGGAAAAATTAATCGGAAACACCTGAGTTAGAGTATAAAATTATGAAGAAGGCCATCTTGGTCCTACTATACTTCTAGTTGGCTTGACCATGAACAAAGTCACAGGATTCTCAAAACCTGAAAGACTGACCCAGCTGTAGATGAAAGCTGTTAAGGGTAAAGCTCTACTTTTTTGTTGACCTCTGCAAATAATTATCTGGTGGATCTATAAAATGATCCTTTATGATTGTTTAGTGTTGGGGGCACGTGGGGTTGTTGCTGATTTTTGGATTGGGTTTTAGGGGGTATATATGCATTTACTGTAATAATTTTTAACTGGGGGAATAGTGATGGGAGTTATAGTCCACAGCATCATGAAGACCGGTGCCATCTAAGTTTTGTCAGTATCTCCATTGGAAGAGAAAAGGGAAATGCATGAATCCTGAACTGTAGCTGGGCCATGAGGACTGGGAACCACTGTTCTAAGTCCTCACTAACTGTTACCACTCCCTAACACTACACCCCTAATCAATTGGACAAATGGAGTCATTTGGACTTTGGAGGTGCCCCAAAATGCAACCCAGATTTAACATTGCTATTCTCAGCTTTTGAAATGCTGTAATGGACAAGTCTCTGATTTGGCCAAGGTACTTACAAAGTGATGCCTGACATTTATTTATTTATTTACATAAAATTATTAAATTAAAGCAGCTTTGTCACTTTTTTTCCCCCTTGCTGACTTGTGCTTGTCTTAGGGTATGCTGAGCACCCTAAGCCACCCAATCATATCATGCGCATGTCCAGTTCGCTGGTCATGTGGGGTGCTTTGATTATGCCGTTGGGATCCCATTTGTGTCAACTCTGGAAGGAGGTGAGCAAGTATTGACCGCCAATGACAAAAGTTGACAAATGATATGGAGCTTGACTAAAGCACCACCTTTTGTCAACCTGCAGTTTCTACATAAGGAAAAGTAGTCCCTACCTTTCCTTATGTATAACTTTGAAAATAAACCAAGTTTTTAAAAACAAAAAGGGAGGGGAACACAATGCAGCACTTTATGTGTGGTAAAACAAATACAGAGCTGCTTTAAGGGTTTTCTTTTTTTGGTTTGGGTTATGTGTCTCACATTGTGTGTGAGGGGTATTGTGTGTGTGTTTGTGTGTGTGTGTGTGTGGGGGGGGGTTTAGTGTGTCTATAGGGTACAGTGTGTGTGTGTGTGTTTGTGTATGGGGGTACAGTGTATGTGTGTGGGGGGGGGGAAGATGTGGTGGTGGTGGGAGGGCAGATTAGTAAATATATATTTGTATTTTTTCTTTAATAAAACAAGAGAGAAAAAATATTAAAACATATCCCTCCTCCCTTCTTACCGTTGCCTGGGAGGTGGGACAGTACAAGACCATCCCTGGTGGTCCGGTGGAGATGCCCTGGCAGTCCTAGTAGTGAGCGTGAACTCTAGTCTGCAGCTCAGGCTAGAGTTCATACTCGTGAGATTTGGACCGTTCCCGTGGTAACCGCGGCAACGCTCCAAGCTTGAGAGAGGAGAACCCGGCGGGGCTGCAGGTTAGAGCTCCCCCGGGTCTTCTCTCCCTCCCCTGTCGGCTGCAGCATTACAGTGCTAGCGGGCCGGTGAGTGAGATCTCTGATCTCCCCTCCGCTCCTGCAGAGCCGGCAGAGGAGAGGGAGGCACGGTTCCCGGTGCTATGTTCATATGATCATAGCACCCGGAAAACCTTTGGCGGCGCCCCTGTGTGCCCAGGGGCGCCACGGCACACAGTTTGGGAACCACTGGGTTAGCACATACTTTTTTTTTTCATTAGAATAGAAAACAAGGCTTCAAAACTACACAGCAAAATACGAGGTTGTGTATGTGAAAAAAACATAAAAATACAAACTTTTTAATGTTGCATTAAAATGTCAGCATGCCTCATGGGGCATTTGCTGTTAAATAACTAATTTTAAAAAAAGTGTCCTGTAGCTGCACTAGTTGTGTAGAAATTATCTGAGTCCAAACTTAATGAAACAATTATTTGTCATTTTTTTTTTTTATCATATATAAACACTTGTAAATAATCCGTTATGTACATTTGTAGTTGTATATAATCTGTTGGGGCACACACAAAAAAAAGAAATTAAGGATGATTTAGCAAGCACAATCTGCAAAATTGCTTGTGTCTCTTGCAAGTCACCAACAAAAAAAAAAGACCTGGTCCCAAAGGGGTTAATATATTATCTACTGACACAAAAGAATGTATCCGTTTTAGCATGGAGTGCCCCTTTAAGCAATCCACAGAATAACTTATTTTGTTTGGAAGACTTTAAGCTGTTGCAGTTTTTATCCGTGCTGCTGTTCTAGTAAGCTGATTAACACCAACGAAACCCAATAAGGAGCAAATATATTCAGGATTATGAGCAAGCAGCTTTGTAAGGCAATTCTGATGCCTCCGCATCAGAATGAACTTATTTTGTAACACTGTCTCGACAAGAGACAGCGTAATTGGAATTAAGTTGTTATGGTGCCAGCAGATCCCTGGTGCCAGCTTACCTTAAACGTTAAACTGTTTATAAATGGTTTAACCCCAAAGTCTTGAATAGAGTGCCATTTAGTTCTGCCCCGTCCTTCCCCTTCTCTGAGAGTCTTGAAAGAGTAAGGCTCAGAGAGGGGCGCTGCTAATTTGTTGAGAGTGTCAGCTGATGCTCTCAGTCAATCAGTAGCTACCGATTGGATTGAGAAAAATAAGTAAATTTCTGAAGCTATTTTGTGAATGGGAAGTTTTCGATTGGCTTAGAGCGTGCGTCAGCTAATACTCTCAACCAATTAACAGTGCTCCTGTCTGGGTCTACTTCTTTAAAGACTTTCAGCAAAGACGAGGGACAGGAGCAGAGCTAATCAGCGCTAGATTGAAGACTTCGGGGGTTAAACAGTGTGTGAACGCAATAATCCCTAAAGGTAAATTGGCGCCAGGCACCTGCCAGCACCATAACAACTTAATGTAGCTAAAGTTTTTATGGTACCCAGAGTGTTCCTTTAATTAATTAAAGGCAGTTTTAGGATTTCGATCCTTCCCAACTGAAGCATCTACAAATACATTTAGTTATCTTTATTTCCTATTTCTGATTTCGTATGACCTACTTCTGTGGTTTCACATATTAGATAAGAATCCAGAAAGTTGTAATTTCAGTAAAAATAGTGTCCTAAATGACACATTTCCATATTCAATCAGAAAACGTGTTGCTTGCAGACAGTTAAAATCTGGGATTTGCGCAACTATGTTCCAATATTGATTCTGGGTAGCATCACTCCCCTCTGCTGAGCTAATGCGAGACTGTTATCGATGACATCTGTTCTGGTTTTAAGAGTGGAGTTTTATCTTTGCTGAAGGCATTCTGAATCAGAAACACAATTTGGCTCTATTGTCATTGTCAAAACAGAACCTCTGTGGTGTAATATCATTTTTATTAGTGCATTTAAAGCTCGCTTTTAAAACTGAGCTCTGACGATAACAAGTTAAGTGCTGTCAACATCCAACAGTGAGGAAAATACTGTACTACTTGTCATTTTACAACACATATTTGTTGCACGTTTGGTGGTGCACTGTATAGGAATGCCATCAACTGGATAGAAAAATTGAAATCTCATCTAAACGGCTGTTGAGCAAATCGTTAACCTCTGGAGAGCTTGAGAAATGTTTGAGTGGTCAGGACAAACTCCAATGCACAAATCTATAACAAGTAAAACACTTCTCGCAACAAATACCATCAAAGCATCCCCAACTGGCTATACATATTATGAATCAGTGAATCCCCTAAGAATTCTAGAATGTTTGTAAATCAGCGGAGGACCGTTTTAGGCCAAAACATCCACCAAGTGGCAAGTCACCTTCTTCACCTGCCATTAATGAGCACAAACATTACTGCACACAATTACAAAATCCTTCTCCGATTCAGCGGTATCTTTTAGATAGTGGTTTTTGATGCAGGCTATGTCTGAAGAACATTTTAAGGGAAAAAGGTGTATGAACATCTTCCTGAAAAATCACAGGTGTCTACTGAGTATGATGGCAAGGATATTTTGTATTTTTTGCTTACAAAAATATATGGCTATTTTCAGTTATTCTCTGTCATATTTTGTGGTGGTACATAAAGGCCCAAAGGTTTAGGTCCTAAGAGCCTTCTTTGTCTATAGTTTAAATAGTTTTCTCAAAATAGATTTGTTTGTTTGTAAAACAAACATTCATAGGACTTACCTTGATCTGGTGTGTATAATTAATTTAATCTTATTCTTGCTGATTATAAGTGTTGTTTACTTAACAAAAGCTGTAGGGTTGCATGTGATATGTGTAATACAAAGCCATATCTTGATTAATTGTATTGTCAGGCCAACAAATTAATCTAATCTATTGTATGTGCTTTTTTGACTTTCTGTTATAGGTTTCAATAAGTAACCCATTCTAATTTAACAATTTATATTCTTGTGTACTACTTTAGCATTGCTTTGAATTGTTTTCAAAATGTTTACATTTAAGAAACTGCATTACTAAAAATGCAGTCAGATTCCTGCACATAGAAACCTGTACAGTCCAAAGAACCAGCTCAATAAAGCATTGTCCCTTATACCAGCTCTCCTTGTCTCCCGAGATGATATTGAGAGCGGGATTTTTTTTGTTGTTGCGTGGAAACAGCGGTGTTTACATTTGGCTGAGAACATCCCCTCTAGTGACTGTCAGACTGAAAACCACTAGATGCACTTCCTCCTTACTTCCTTCATAAGGACAGCATGAATAGCTTTTCAAGATATTTTTGGCAAGAAGGCAACTGATAGACATGTGAAAAAATGTTAAGCACAAGAGCATATATTCCTCAAAGAGTACAATTGACAGTTTTTTTTTTTTATAAGAACACACATTTTTATTTTTATTCTTCATCCTGGAAAATGACCATAGTCTCTCTAGAATGCTTCGGGCTGTGTGAATGAAATAAGAGAATATATATGTTAATATCTATCTGTGTTTATTGTTTGTTAAATAATATTTTGGCTACTTTTTTACTGCATGAACCTACACCCTGCCCCACACTCACATGCCACTGATGTACACCAAACTAACCACATATACATACCAAGCCACTCACAATTAAATAGAAATACTCGCACATACATGGAGATACGAGGCAACACCGATACAAAAACAATCTAATCCATCACTGGATTAGCAAAGTGTCACTCAAAGTTATGTGAAACAGGTATATGTTATTCCTGTTAGACTCATTTAGAACAGGAAATGTATCCTAAAATTCATATCGAATTTTTTTTCCTGCCTCTAGCACTGCTAGGACAGAAAGTGGAACACTCAGGGTTATTCTCTAAACGCTTTTTTTTTTTTTTACAAATTATATCTGGATAGAACTGGGTCAAAAGGTCTCGACTATTGTTGTGTTAGAGATTTCTTTTTCTGGATCAGCTTTTTGTTTTGTCTCATTTTTGTTTTTCCAATTGGATTTAGTTTGAGAAAAATTTGATTTTACGGAATATCCTTAACTATGTCCAGGACTTTAGGCAGGTACTTCAATCTGATAATATTTTCTTTAAAGACAAGTAGATTGTGCTACTGTATTGAGTCCTTTGGACAAGTAGATTTTTATTTTTAATTTCCACACCCCTGCATCATGTAACTAGTCAAGACTGAAACAATTCTCAAGGAACCCAAATCCACATTATATATATCATATATATATATATATATATATATATATATATATATATATATATATATATATCAATAAAAAAAAATCAGTAAGATTATTAAATGGACACTATATGCACCAAAACAAGCTTAATGGAGCAGTTTTGGTGTACAATTTCACTGCTCTGCCATTTTAGTTAAATAACTTTGTTTATGCAGCCCTAGTCACACCTCCCTGCATGTGACTTGCACATCCTACCTAAACACTTCCTGTAAAAAGTAATCTAATGTTTAAACTTCTTTAATAGCACAGTCTGTTTAACTTAGAATTCATCTCCTGCTCTGTTAATGGCTTTCTAACCCTGTAGGAGCCTCCTGTGTGTGATAAAATCTCAATTAACAGAGCAGGTAAAATACATTTCTAAAGCAAGTGAACATCTAGAAACCAAAGTGATTTAACTCCTAAATGGCATAGAACTCAGCAGTCCACCAAAATTGCTATATTAAACTGAAGTTGTTTTGATGCCTGTAGTGTTCCTTTAAGTCTGCAAACGTGAATGTCAGTTACAATAGGTATTGCATTTCAAGATAATGAAGACAATAATCTACAACCACACGGAAAGCCGTGCATGCAGATGATCAAATGAAAAATGGATACATTGCATGGAGCTCTAATATAAGAAAACACAATAACATAAAGACCATGTGGACTATGAGAAAAACTGGCAAAACTAATAAAGAAATATCAGAACTTTCACATCTTCCATACCTACTTAGTTATATAATACAAATAAATAATCTATACAAATCCCTAAAATACAGGATAGTAATGTGTTGGTGAATGACATTTTAGGAAAGAATGAGAAATACTCTAGTAGCGCAAAATCCATGGGTATAGATGGATAATTAGTTTAATATTCTAAAAATCTACATCTACAATGGAAAAATAATTTCTCTCTGTCTATGTACATAAGTATATACTTTTGCCAGTACCTTGCACTTGTTGTCTTTTTTAAAGTTTCTTGCCCGGGTGCCTCGCTCCAACCATAAAAATATACACAAGAGAAAGTGCACTCACACAACTGCATAATTCATACTTTAAAGTCCTTAATTAAAATCGTTGATAAGGATCTTGGATTCAGCTCTCACCCGAGACTTTTCTCAAAATTGCAAGGTACATGCAAGCGTATCCTATGAATCCATGGTGTCTTGCAGACTTGTATGTATAGATATTTATTCCAAAAGTACTGTTGTGCATCACCGGCACAGTCCGACCTTGGGAATAGACATAAACTATTAAAACAGAGTATTAAAGGAACACTATAGGATCAGGAACACAAATGTATCCCATAGCCTATAATGTTAAAACCCCAACAAGCTTCTCTGCCCCTCTAAATATAGTAAAAGCTTACTTTTATTCCAGTCTGCTGCTGCTGGCTCTGCCCCTGATCTGCCTGTTTGGCTAACATCAACAGATGTGGTGTTTTGAGCCAATCACAATGCTTTCTCATAGGGAAGCATTGAATTGGCTGAGCCTGTCAGGGAGGCAGATCAGGGGCAGAGCCAGCACAAGCCAAACACAGCCCTGGCAAATCAGCATCTCCTCAAAGAGATGCATTGATGTAATGCATTTTTATAAGGAAACTTCAGTGTCTACATGCAGAGGGTGGAAATACTGTGTCAATGCCCCAGGAAGCACCTCTAGTAAGCGTGGCCATTTCGGGTATCCCCAGGCTGTAATGTAAACACTGCATTTTCTCTGAAAAGACCATGTTCACTGCAAAAAGCCTGAAGGAAATGCGTATACTCATCAGAACTAATACAATAAGCTGTTGTTGTTCTGGACACTATAGTGTCCCTTTAACTAAAGGGGATATGGAGTATAATTGACAACGGAATTGCAAGTTTTAGGACAAAATTGTTGATTTTAAAAAAAGTCTTCAATTTCATTTTCTTTTTTTCCCAGGCTATTTTAGGCTACAAATTCCCTTGTCAATTCTCTGATTTCTGCCATAGTGAATAAACTTATATTTCCTACATTTTCTTATTTTCCCAGTTTCATTGTCAGAAAATTGAGATTGTCACATGCATATATACTTTTTTCTTTGTACTGTTTTCTGAATGCAAACAATTGAATGACTGGTGCAATTTTCCACGGAAGTCTGTTCTATTTTCATCTTTCCTTTTTATCTAAATATTTTAACATTATCTTTAATATCTGCTACAAAGTCCCTTTCAATCAAGCCAATTTCCTTTGTTTAGTTAATTCCGTGAAATGGGGCTTAGTTGATTTACAAATGTCAGCGGTCTTTCATGTTCAAAGTTAATTATTTTTTCTCCCGTAACTTTAAAAGTTACTCTTAAAGTTTATGAAAAATAAAAATCTAAGAAAAGATATAGATTATAAAAGCTATTATTATAGAAAAGCAACAATCTTCAAATATCAGTTGTCTAACAATATAAAAGTATAGATATAGCAAACTGTGGCACTGGATGCAATTTTACAAAGTGGAACATAATTTATTAAAACGTAACAATGTTAGAACAGTAACAAAGCTTTCAGCTCATATGTTAGGATGAATATCTGACAATAAATAAAGCTGCACGATATTATAAACATGGAAATGCAAATAATGGCTCTACATAAGGGATTAGTAGATCCTTAAATCCAGACAGGAGCCTTCAATGGGTGAGCCTGCCCATTGTGGGCAGTGCCATTGATGCCTTTCCTCAGCTCTATCCACCCATCCTGATCTTATATCTCCAAATGGTAGGAGGTATGAGAGTCCTAATCAACGTCAACAATTCCTACAAAGTATATCTACAATGCTGGTATCCAGGGCCAGAAATTTTGTTTGGCCCAGGCATTTTTTAATCATAGCGGCCCAGTTGGATGGCATGGGACCGTAGAGAAGGTGTTTTGTTTCATTGCCAGTGACAAACATGCCCCCCTCAAAGTTAGCATGTTGCTCTTGCATCAGAAAAAGGCTGTGTATGCTGTGGAGGACAAGCAAATTTAAAGACATGATTCAACTGTGTGTGCTTGTTACATGGCTCTGGTGTCTCCATCAGTGCGATACCAGATGACAAAAGGGTCAGGGAAAAGTTTTTGTGCATGTGTGGTGGTGGAATTGTGAGTGAGCTGCTTCATGATGTGGTGGTTTTGTGTAAATAAATCTGTTTCAGTTGTGTTGTGTCTGTGGTGTAGTATGTGTGGTTAGAGAGTGTAGTGTGTGTGTGCGCACGCGCAGGGGCTGTAGAGAGTGTGTATGTAGGGTGTTTGTCACTTCACTGTGCACTTGAAGATATTTTGGTAGGTCCACCACTTTTGGGAAAACAATTTGTGAATGCTGGTAAGGAGAGCATGACTATATATTAAAGCTGACCATTTCTTTATTTAATTTTTTTTAACCTGCTTGACCACAGTAGCCTTGATCAGGTTCACTGTATGATAATTACTGTTAGAAATTAAATTGTCACTGTGATTATTACTTTATAAATAGAATTGCTTTGTATGACCATTTGATGGATTTTTTTGTTTTTCCATTACTGCAGATGATACAAGAGAGCAAATTTCTTATTGAGGCTGCGGACGTAATTCACAACAAACTCTTGCAGTGCCAGAAGACAGGT
Source organism: Pelobates fuscus (assembly GCF_036172605.1). Classification (NCBI taxonomy): domain Eukaryota; kingdom Metazoa; phylum Chordata; class Amphibia; order Anura; family Pelobatidae; genus Pelobates; species Pelobates fuscus. The sequence goes on along the minus strand of NC_086324.1, from coordinate 58,131,175 downwards.
AAGCTCTCAGCTGGCTTATTCCACGTGCAGATTAATAAATGAAAAATGCTAACTCTGTGAGCGGCTTGGGAATTAACAGATCAATGCGTCCACACAGTCAGCCATAAGACTCATGCAGTACATTGTACATTCATATGAAATCAATTCAAAGATTCTATTGAAAGGGCTACACTAATCACCATAAAAGCTACAGTGTATTGTTGTAGTTTTCCTTAACGTAGTCCAGCAATGTCAAGCGGTAAACTGTCAATACACTTAAAGAACACGCCTGCCAAGTCTGTTGAGTTTTTATTTAGCAAATAAATGTATGTTTTAATATAGTCCTTGTTTGGAATGATCTGACAAAGGTCTCTGTTTATGGCTTTTGTTCTTTAACAGCTCATATTGGATTTGCAGATTGCGATTATTCAATTATGCAGTTTCGTGTTTGCAGTAAGACTGCAGGTAGTGCAATCAAGGATCCTAGCCCTAGTATCTGATATTGGGGAAAAAAAAATATTTTGATATGCAACCTAGGTGCTAAAATCGAACATCAATAGATATTATATAATTTTTATCTAAACGTTGAGCCAGTGGCGTACACACAACCCATGGGGCCCCGGTGCGAAAACTGATCCGTGGGCCCCCCCCCGCGCTTACTGTGCGCGGGCTGGGGCCGCAACACATGGCGGCGAGCACCTGGTCGCAGGGCTGTGACCCGTGCGACCGCGGTATGTACGCCAGTGCATGCATAAACACACACTTAAAGGACCACTACAGACACCCAGATCAAATCAGCTCAATGAAGTGGTCTGGGTGCCAGGTCTCTCTAGTTTTAACCCTGCAGCTGAAAACATAGCAGTTTCAGAGAAACTGCTATGTTTCACTGAGGGTTAATCCAGCCTCTAGTGGCTGTCTCATTGACAGCCGCTAGAGGATTTTCTGCGATTCTCACTGTGAAAATCACAGTGAGAAGACGCTGAACGTCCATAGGAAAGCATTGAGTAATGCTTTCCTATGGGCGGTTTGAATGCGCGTGTGGCTCTTGCCACGCATGTGCATTCGGAGCTGAGAGGCGGATCGGGACGGAGAGATCCCCGGCGCTGGAGAAAGGTAAGTGCTTTAGACACACACACACACACACACTCTCTCATGAACAGACGCACACATTTACTGACAGACACACACTCTGTGACAGACGCACACAAACATACTCAGTAACAGACACACACTAACACACACTCTAACACACACACTCACTAACACACACACTCACTAACTCACACGAACACACACACACACTAACACACACAAACACTAACACACACAAACACTAACACACACAAACACTAACACACACAAACACTAACACACACAAACACTAACACACACTAAAACACTCACTAACACACACACTAACACACACACTAACACACACACACACTCACTAACACACACACACACTCACTAACACACACACACACTCACTAACACACTAACACACTCACTAACACACTCACACTAACACACTCACTAACACACCCACTAACACACTAACTAACACACTCACTAACACACTCACACTAACACACTCACTAACACTAACACAATCACTAACACACTCACTAACACTAACACACTCACTAACACACTAACACACGTTTACCTGTAGGAGAGCTGAGGGGATTCCCTGGGGTCCAGTGGTGTTGCTGGCCCTGCTGTCACCCGGCTGCTGGGCGCGCGAGGGAGCACTGTCCCCTGAGTGCTCCCTCTTCAGCTCCCTCGCGCGCCGCGTACTGATACCGGACCCGGAAGATGACGTCATCTTCTGGCTCCGGTATCAGTGCGGCGCGCGAGGGAGCTGAAGAGGGAGCACTCAGGGGACAGTGCTCCCTCGCGCGCGTGCCAGCCGGGTGACAGCAGGGCCAGCCTCGGGGGGCCCGGAGGTGGCCAGCTCCTGGGTCCCCCAGCAGAAGAGGCTGGCCCTGTGGGTACATACCTGGGCCGCAGGGCGGCCGGGCCCCCTGGTGGGCCGGGCCCGGTCGCAGCCGCGACCCCTGCGACCCTGGTATGTACGCCACTGCGTTGAGCGATGGGAGCATTTAAGATCTCATCTTTGTCTGTACATATATCTATTTCCTTTATTTCTTTTTCTATAACTTTACATCCAACAATATGCAAACTGTACAAACTCCCTACTCCCATATATTATTTGTTATGGAGATAACCAAACTACTATTACTTTTTTGGAAATTTTACTCCACTCTGACCATATATCTTTATATTCTGTAAGTTTCCCTGCTCTCCTAAAGAAACCTTCCATTCGAATCTGGTAATTTATCTGGTTTACGATATCTGACCATAAGGGCGATACAGGGATTTTCCATAGTAGCCATAAATATATGAATTAATAAAATTAGAAGTCCTTTTCTATTATTTGGAAATTCGATATGGAATAGAAATGTTTGGGGGGATAATGTTATGTTCTGAGAACATAATACTGAAAGTATTTTTGAAGGCTTTCTTTTTATCTCAGCCAGTCTCACATTCCCACCACATATGATATAATGTTCCTACAGAGGTTAAACATCTCCAGCAATTCTCAGAATAATTATATTTACATTTCTTTACCCTACATGGAGTCAAATACCAGCAATGGATAATTTTATAAAAGGTTTTGTATAAACTTAGGCTATGAGTAGGTTTATTGACTTTACTTAGTGCTTCTCCCCATTTTTCCACTGAAAATAATGTATTCATATCTCTTTCCCATTGAAATATAGTTTGGGGTTTATCTAATATTCTATAGTTATTTACTAGCTGTTATGTTCTAGAGATAACTTTACTTTTGAAATGTTTGTTAATAAACTTTGCAAAATCCGGATTTTCCTTAATTTTGATAGTGTTAATTAGATGATTATTTCTAACATAACTATATAGTTCTCCATCTGGTAAACTAAATTGTATTTTTAAATCATTAAATGTCTTTATTCTCCCATGCGATACAATGTGAGATATCTTATAGATGTTACAATATTTCCACTATGATAAATCAATATCGTGGGTATAGAGTTAAAGTTCTTCCAGTGGTGTAGAATTGTTAGAAATCTCCATGTTTTTTTTTTTTAAGATTCTCATGGATTTAAATATATATATATATATATATATATATATATTTTTTTTTTTATTCTTTATTTTTGGTCGTTCATAAGGTTAACAGGCGGAGTTGCACAGGCACAATAGCTGGTGCGCTCAAGTTCGCATACACGCTTAATCACATGGCAGTAATAACATTGCACTTTTTTTCTCAAGTAGTTATATAAACAGGATAATAACTTACGCTTATAGAGACAAGTAAAAGTAGTATTTTGATTCACAGATATGTGCCACTTAGTAGTCATATTAAGATTAAGATTAACAGTCAGGCTAGGACATTGCATTACGGATCATAGCTATACGCTCTCATCTTAGTGTTGGATTAGACAGTGTTATGCGTTTAGTACAGTATGTCTGGTCAGAGCTGCGATTTTAATTGTGCCGCGCTAGGCAGAAGAAAAATGAACATTAAGAGCCGTCCCCTAAGATTAGCGGCAATAAGTTGAGTAATGCATATTGAGAAGTAAAGAGTGTAAACTTCACCAGTGAAACTAACTGGGTGCTTAACAACTGAAGGTACTCCTGCGAGGTGGTCCGAGGGGACACATTAGGACTATGTTAGCTGTACAGCTTAAATGCTTCGCTGAGTATGGAAATGGGCCAGCTGGGGTAGACTATATTCAGGCTGTCCGGAGCAAACATAAATCCCCCTGGTTATGTGGTAGGGAACACTTAAGGTCATGGTTAATGTGTGATTGGGGGTTGATGGCCCGCCAGGCTTAAGGTAGTAGGGTAACGTTGTGGTGCTTTCTATTTTGCATATGGCAAGGTCCCAGGTGATATCCTAAGAAGCTACCTGCGTCTGCTAGGTGCGATTTCCCTGTACCTTTCTGGGTAACAATGTTATATGGGAATTCTTGCTTAGGGGTGCTTGCTAAGGAGGCAAATATTTGTATATTAGCCATCGCTTAATATACCACACATGGAGCTCAGTATAGAGTCTCATTTTAAAGAAACAAAGGCTACATAATATAAAAAGGAAAAAGGGAGAAACAAAGAAACAGGGAAAGAGGGAGAAAAAATAAAATAAATAAATAAACGGAGAAAAATAAGTTATGTGCCTTATACGTATGAAGTATTAGTAGATTAATTATTAAACAAACAGTGGCTGTGTGCGTGTTACTGCAGGTGAACAACCCCAAACTTGCCAAACAGAGCAACAAGGTCCCCTGGTGTTCTCCAGGCAAGAGTCCTGTATCATGTACTGGCATATTTAATGAGCGATAAAAGGGAGAAGAGAAAAGTAGAGTCCCAAAGGTCTTGATAGTTGATCTCATCAACCGATGCCTTGCGGGGTATTGGTGGCACCCCGGCGCGGTACTCCCTTTCTCGGCAGTTCGGTGTAGGCAGGTCATGGTGTTGCGGATCTTGGAGGGTGCGCCCTTCGGCTCCATCTATGAGGTAACTGAGGCGTAGGTAACCGGTGTGGTGTTCCGTGGTCTGAATGGGGCACTTTTTGCTGGATCCCAGCTGTGGTTCGGGGTGGTGGGGGCATAGGGTCCCGCTTGGGGGAGTGAATCCTGTGGCAGTCCCAGGGTTCGGAGAAGGGCCGCTGCATCTTGCATGCTGTAGATTTGGTGTGTCGTTTCACCTTGCTGTATCAGGAGCGTGTGCGAGGACCGCCAGCGATACGGTATGTTGTTGCGCTGGAGCGTGGAGGTGAGAGGCCGAAGTGACCTGCGCCACGCCAGAGTTCCACTGAACAGGTCGGCGTAGAAGGTTAGTTTAGCATTTTCAAATTGTATGGGGGCTTTACCCCGGACGGCTGTGAGGACCGTCGATTTGTCAGTCCGATTTGTGAGTACGGTGTCCCTTGTGGCCATGTCTGGGGCCCCAGCGGGTTTCGGAATCCGGAAGAGATCTGTGGGTGTTATGGCTTTAGCTTGGTCTGTGGGCAGAATGCTGGTTAGCAGGCGCTTGATCATGTGCGGTAGGTCAGTCTCCCACAACCCCTCTGGGAGTCCCCTGACCTTGATATTGAGTCTCCGTCTTGTGTCTTCCTGGGTGGCGAAGCGCCGTTCATACAGCATATTTTGGTTGCGCAGGTCCTGCACGTCGCTTCGCAGTGAGGCGATAGTGCTCTGCTGTTCTTGGGAGGAGGCCTCTAGTACTGCATTGCAACCTGTCAGGCCCTGCAGCTCTCCCCTTAGTGCGGTGACGTCCACGAGGATGTTTTTTTGTAGGTAGGCTAGCAGGGTCTTTAACACCCCAGTGGTTACCAGGTCGGCGTCTGGGTCCTTGGTTTGCTGGGTTTTTTTTTTTGTCAATCTTTGTTTTATTGAGGCATGTTAGGTTTCGGGTACAGAATAAAGAGGGGAAGACAATAATAAGTTGTACAAGTCGGGAATGTCACATCGCAAAACATATTATCTTAGAGATTCGACAGCCTCATTTTTTTTTTTTTTTAAGAAAAACAAGTATATAACGGCATAGCAAATGTAACCATAAACAGTGCCTATCTAGGTGAGTTATCAAAATAAAGAGTCTGTAAGCTATATAACACCATAGATATGCTGTAGGCGATTTAAGTGGCAGGTTGAAATAACGTATAATGAAGCAGTTAAGAGGGTAGGTTTGCAAAAACCAAACGGTTAATCTTGAAACCTGAGTAACATCCAGGTTTAGTCAGCAAGTTAATTGCATGTTAGTCTGCGGGCTGGGCAGGTGGATGCTCGGAACTATGGCTAGGTGCGATCCTGGTCGCAGAATTTAAAAGAATGGACGCAAGCATAGAAAAATGGTCATACGACGGCCTAGGCTGCTGAATTTCGAGTTAGCTTAGTTTTAGTCTGGATGCAGTAGCAGTCCAAAGTATTTACCCCCAGCAATATGCCTATTTGAGTAAGTCAGGGGTGCGTCACATACTATTACAGCGGAAAGACACTAGAAAATGCCACCTGGTGGCTGCATGATTGAATTACACAACTTAAATAACTAGTAAAAACGTAAGTGTAGCATTTGGTAACGCAAAACCTGAGGACTATCATATCCCTTAAGTAGGTTGCTGGGGTAATATTGCGCCATGTTGAAAGTGTCCGTCAGCTTGTGGTCTGGCCTATTCTTTCTGAGTTCTTGGAATCATTCAGCCGATGCCGGTCAGGATCAAGGTTGGTGTTGGACGGAGGGATGGTCGGTTGTTCAGCAGTGTAGGTGTCAGTGGGGTAAACGTGAAGAAGGATTGAGTGCGGTGAGAAGCTTCTCCCCAGCTCCAGGCTTTACATTGGGCCCACACCTCGTGTCCACAGACTCGGGTACCTCTCTGGGCCGGGTCTTTCCCTTTGTGGGCGCTGTGGAGGGATCTGATGGTTCTCTGCCGCCGGCGGCGGTCGACCCTCCTGCGGTGTGGTCGGTGTTTTGGAGAGATTCTCCTGTTGGGCCTCTGCCTAGAAGGGCACTCCGCCATTGAGTAAATGGCGGCCATGTCCGGGATCTGCCCTCTCCGGCTCGCGGCCTCCCGCTTCCCCACTACTGCAGGTTGGTTGGGGGTTCGTTGTAATTGACGCTGCTCCAGTTTCTCCCAAAAACTGTTCAACAGAGCATCCAGGCGTTCATGGAGGGGTTGAGTGGCTGCAGGCTCTGTGTTAAGGGTTGTGGTCGCCATTTTGCGGTTTACAGCCTGCTGGTGCAGAACCTGTTGTGGAGTGTCGTCGGTTTTTGCATCATTTGTGGGCTGATGGTACATGTTGATGGGGACCGGGATAACCCCCGCCGGTCTTGGGGGGGGGGGGGGGGGAGGGAGGTCCGATACTGCGGGTGCTGTGAGGTTCGGTGAGCTGGGAGAGCGGCCGCCTCTCTCCAGCTCTGCGAGATGTAGGCCTCGGCCCTCCGGTTCAGCATCACAGCGGGCATGTAGGCGTTCAAGGTGTCCCCCGGTACCCCTGCTCCTGTGTGACAAGGCAAAGTGAACTGGGGTGCAGAAATTGTCGATTACCCACTGATTTTTGCCTAAAACCGGGATCAGGCTCAGGAGCTCTCAGTAAACGTGTCTGTTCAGCTCCCCGGTCAGGCTCCGCCCCCCCGGTTTGCTGGGTTTTGCCCTTGGCTTTGGGTCTGGGGTAAGGAGGCATTCATCTTCAGCTCCCTCTGAGTAGTCATCTGAGAAATCTGAGCAGCCTCCGTGGAGTGCCGCCATATTGGATCCGCTCGGGGCGCATGCTTGCCGCCACATTTCCCCTATTGTGAGTCCTGGGGCTGGTTTATCCGGCATCTGTTTCTTGTGTTTGCGTCCCATTAGGGCTTAAGGGGTTCCCGCTTTCGGTTAGTGGTTGTTGGGGGTAGTATCTGTCGATTTTAAGTAATTTTCTTCAGTTTTTGCTCGGAGCTCCTTAGACTTGCGTCTGCTTGCCTCCGCTGTTAGGCTCCGCCTCCTTAATTATATTTTTAACAATTATAATAGATGAAAAATCACTATTATATTTATCGAGTCCAAGCCATATTAGATTAAATAAGGGTATGTTTAGACTCCTCTTCCATTTATTTCCAGCTTGGGTTAGCACTTCTATTGTTATCCTATTTCAAGAAATGAGTAAACATGACTGTCATGCAATTCTATTATATCATGAAAGTTTATACCAAGATTTTCAATTTTCCTAGTTAATACTCTATATGCAATTCTAGAAGTTTTCCCTCTCCATATAAATTCCATAAATGTTTTTTTAAATTGAGAAAGGATATAAAGGGGTACTCTAATGGGTGTTGAACAAAACATTAGTTTTGGTAATACATAGGCGAAAATTGTATTTAATCTCCCTATCCAAGAGACTTTCTTGAAATAATGCAAGTATTACTTTATAATTTTCTTCTATTATATTATTTACATTTGATCTTGTAAAAATACCTAGGTATTCTATTCTTTGTCTATCCCAGGCCCAATTATATCCTCCTTTCAATTATTCTATACAGTCAGAAGAAGTGTTAAAAATTAGAGTTTGAGTTTTTTTTTGCATTCAGCTTATCCTGAAAATTTACCAAATTCATAAGTCAGATTTAAGACATGCGGAATAGAATCCAGTGGGTTTGCCAATGTAAGCAGAATGTCATCAGCGTACAATGTGATTTTATGATGCTTTAGTAAAGATCGACTCACTGCAACTGCCAGTGGTTCTATGCTTAAATTGTACAAGAGTGGCGCCAAAGGGCAACCTTTTCTTGTACCATTGTTAATAATAAACCATTGGAAAACTATACCAGGGCTAATGACTCTTGATTGAAGAGATGTGTATAATGTCACTATAATGGCACTATATTTAAAAAATAAACAATCAGGCCAAAATTCTCCATCACTAAGTCCAGGAATCTCCAGTTCACCTTGTCAAAAGGCTTTTCCGCATCTAGTGCTAGGAAAACTGACTGATCTTTTGGCTGATTCAGGTGATTTATTATGTTTAAGATTTTTCAAGTGTTGTCTGCTATATCTCTTTGTGACACAAATCCAGTTTGATCTTTATGTATAAGATCTGGAATGATTGTCTTCAGTCTGTCTGCCAATGTATTAGAAAATATCTTAATATCTGTATTTATCAGAGAGGACGGTAATTTGACCCTGTCTGGGTCCTTCCCGGGTTTGTGTATTGGGAGAATATTGGCCTGAAACAACTCCTGTGGACATTTTTTTTTTGTATTTTTTTTTTGTAAACTCATTAAAAGTTCTACATAACATTCGAAAATGTTTTATAAAAAAGCGTAGAGAACCCGTTGGGGGACCTGGGGCCTTTCCATTTTTCAGCCATTGTATAGTATTTTTAACTTCTTTGATATTAAAGGGTTTATTTAAATACGCCAATTTTGTTATGTGAATTTTTTCTTAATAATACATTGATTACATTCATCTGTGCAGTGTTTAAAATTGCATAAAGAGTAATATTAATTTTTGAATGCTTCACTAATTTGTTTTGTAGAAAGGAAAATTTTGTTTCCTATTTTAATTTTATTAATCTGATCTTTTTCAAAATTATTTTACCAATTTTGCTTTTAATGAAATCAAATGTCTTTCTATTTTCTTTTGGAGTTTTATTTTTATAGAATTTTAAATATCCGAAATAATTTTATATGTATTTATATTTGGCGTAGATTTATTAATTTTTTCGTGTTTGGCTAATGAAATATAAAGGTTTGTTAGAGGTTCTCCACGCTTTTTTTTTTTTTTTTTTAAATTAGAACCTAACTTAATAAACAGGCCTCACACATAACATTTAAATGTGCACCATACTGAAGTGAGTAACGTCTCCCCATTATCGTTAATCTCAAAAAAATCTTTGGTACGTTCCTTTTTTTTTTCTGTCTCTATTCCCTGAATGCTTAATGATTAATTTAGGTGCCAATTTCTATGCGTATGGTACTCTATGTTATTTTTAATCTTTAAGAATATAGGTGAATGGTCTGACCAAGTTATTGAGCCAATCTCTGAGGAGGAGACCATTTCCAGCATTTGTGTTCTAGTAAAAAACAAGTAAATCCTGGAATAAGAGTTATGGACCTTCAAAAAGAAGGTGAAGTCTCTCTCCTTAGGATGCTGTACTCTCCATATATCATAAAGGGAGATTTTTGCCATTAGATCTTGGAATCCTTAGGTTCTGTCCATTATCTTTTGAAGGACTCTAATTGGAGATTGGAGATTGGTTAGGGCTATACATGTTCACCAATGTGTAAATTATATAATTCATTTTGCAAATCAAAATAATATATCTGCCATTATGACCTGCTTCCTCAAAGATTGGCTCAAATTTAACTCTACTGGAAACCATAAACACGACCCCTCTTTTCTTGGGTCCACCGTCTAAATTTGCTTGTCACTGTCCTTAACTACATTGCTTGTCATGACCCACAAACCATTCAGACACAAAACACTTAATTAGTTCATACTTCTTTCATTCATCAAGAAAATCCTAGTGAGATTAAAATTACCATTTCCGATCTAGACCTAAAAACGCCTTGGGTTACAATCAAGGTGTAAGCGGTTCTATGCTGTGGCATTTTATCTTTCCTTTTTTTTCAAAAACTTGCTTCCCATTTTATGCGACTCTATTTTCCACTTAACCTCTCCTTTCCTTCCTTGATCTTCTATCTAGTACACTTTAATTTTCTTTAAACTTTATCCAAAAATTGTCACTTTATCTTTATCATTTTCTACACAATTTTTTTTTTACTTTTGTATGAGAAGTAAACCATAGTTCCTGTCTGTATTGCCATTTTTTTTCCTTTCTCCATCTGGTAATAAAAGAAACGAAAAAAAAAAAAACCCTTTCCATTCCCTTACTTTCATCCATTTTCTTTGATTACTTCCTACCCATTTTCCTTTAGAGAAGGAGTATCACTAAAAGTTCAAGTTAAATATTTAACCTTAAATTCTATCGAATAAAATTAAGCTTGAAATTTCCTCAAATTCAATTTGTGCTTTTCCATTTATTTTACTTACTGTCTTTAAATATCATCTATTATATCTCTTCTGTTATAGTTTTCCGTTCTTTTCCTCTCCCCTCCCTTAACACCTCTTATATACAATCATTATTAGTGTATGTGATTATGTGTTATTAATATATCTATATATTGGGTAAATTAAATTATTTTTCAATTATTAGATTCAATTATTTTTATATTTTGTGCTTTTAGATTTTATTAAATACCTTTTTGTGCTTCATAAAATTATTCTTCTCCCGCTTAACCATTTACTTTGTGACAAATATTCTATTATTTTTAGGTCTACTCATCTTTACAGCACTGTTTAAAACTTTGTCATAAGTGTAAGGCTTATTTCTAAGTCTATATCTTATATTCCTAAAATGGAAGGGAAAAAAAAAACAACTCTTATCAATTTTCCTGTTTTCTTTCTTCGTCCTTCCTTCCCTTTATCTATTTTTTCCTTCTCTTTTGAAAATCAGACTTATGGTATTCTATAATACCCCATTTGATCAATTGTCCTTTAACTTGTACTGGATCAGTAAAGGGATCAGTAAAGTTGTAGCTTTTTTCTTCGTAGGATACTATTAATTTAATTGGAAAGCCCCAGTCATAACTAATGTTCTTGCTTCTTCGAATTCTTGTAACCTCTTGAAAGCGTATTTTGGACGACAAAGTAGATGCAGCGATGTCTGAAAAAAAGCTTTCTTCTTTAACTGAATTATTCCTTAATTCTCTCATTATTTTTTCTGTAAGATGATAATTTGCAAAACGTACAATTGTATCTCTTGGCTCTGAGATCTCGTTGGTTTTCTTAACCTGTGACATCTCTCTAGGGGATTTGGACTGTAGGATGTTATGTCAGTAATTGATGAAAACAGGTAAGTTTCTAATTGCTGATACGTATTACTTTCTGGGATGCCTCTTACGAAGATTTTTGCGCCTGGCGCTGTCTTCTAAATCAGAAATTTTCTCCTCCAGGAAATTGATTTTAGATTTGAACTGTGTATGCTTGTATCTCAGATAATTTTTTCTGGAATTTGAATAGTGTATCTGATTGTTGGGACAATTGTTGTCATAGAGTGGCAACTTAATTTTTCAACTCTGTTGTATTAGAGTCTAAATCTCTTTTAATTTTCTTGTACAGGGAGTGCAGAATTATTAGGCAAATTAGTATTTTGACCACATCATCCTCTTTATGCATGTTGTCTTACTCCAAGCTGTATAGGCTCGAAAGCCTACTACCAATTATGCATATTAGGTGATGTGCATCTCTGTAATGAGAAGGGGTGTGGTCTAATGACATCAACACCCTATATCAGGTGTGCATAATTATTAGGCTACTTCCTTTCCTTTGGCAAAATGGGTCAAAAGAAGGACTTGACAGGCTCAGAAAAGTCAAAAATAGTGAGATATCTTGCAGAGGGATGCAGCACTCTTAAAATTGCAAAGCTTCTGAAGCGTGATCATCGAAAAATCAAGCGTTTCATTCAAAATAGTCAACAGGGTCGCAAGAAGCGTGTGGAAAAACCAAGGCGCAAAATAACTGCCCATGAACTGAGAAAAGTCAAGCGTGCAGCTGCCAAGATGCCACTTGCCACCAGTTTGGCCATATTTCAGAGCTGCAACATCACTGGAGTGCCCAAAAGCACAAGGTGTGCAATACTCAGAGACATGGCCAAGGTAAGAAAGGCTGAAAGACGACCACCACTGAACAAGACACACAAGCTGAAACGTCAAGACCGGGCCAAGAAATATCTCAAGACTGATTTTTCTAAGGTTTTATGGACTGATGAAATGAGAGTGAGTCTTGATGCGCCAGATGGATGGGCTCGTGGCTGGATTGGTAAAGGGCAGAGAGCTCCAGTCCGACTCAGACGCCAGCAAGGTGGAGGTGGAGTACTGGTTTGGGCTGGTATCATCAAAGATGAGCTTGTGGGGCCTTTTCGGGTTGAGGATGGAGTCAAGCTCAACTCCCAGTCCTACTGCCAGTTTCTGGAAGACACCTTCTTCAAGCAGTGGTACAGGAAGAAGTCTGCATCCTTCAAGAAAAACATGATTTTCGTGCAGGACAATGCTCCATCACACGCGTCCAAGTACTCCACAGCGTGGCTGGCAAGAAAGGGTATAAAAGAAGAAAATCTAATGACATGGCCTCCTTGTTCACCTGATCTGAACCCCATTGAGAACCTGTGGTCCATCATCAAATGTGAGATTTACAAGGAGGGAAAACAGTACACCTCTCTGAACAGTGTCTGGGAGGCTGTGGTTGCTTCTGCACGCAATGTTGATGGTGAACAGATCAAAACACTGACAGAATCCATGGATGGCAGGCTTTTTAGTGTCCTTGCAAAGAAAGGTGGCTATATTGGTCACTGATTTGTTTTTGTTTTGTTTTTGAATGTCAGAAATGTATATTTGTGAATGTTGAGATGTCATATTGGTTTCACTGGTAAAAATAAATAATTGAAATGGGTATATATTTGTTTTTTGTTAAGTTGCCTAATAATTATGCACAGTAATAGTCACCTGCACACACAGATATCCCCCTAAAATAGCTAAAACTAAAAACTACTTCCAAAAATATTCAGCTTTGATATTAATGAGTTTTTTTGGGTTCATTGAGAACATGGTTGTTGTTCAATAATAAAATTAATCCTCAAAAATACAACTTTCCTAATAATTCTGCACTCCCTGTATAGATTTCCCATCAATATATTTAATGAATCTTGTGAAAAGGATTGATTTGATCCCTCTTCTTCTGTAACTATTCTGGAACTTTGTTCCACCAGTTCCTTATTTGTTCTGAGCTTCTGGAATGTGTGTTAGCCGTTTTTTGTGATTTCGGTGAACAGAACGGGCTAATTGATTCGTTTTTATCTACAACAGTAGCTTTATCTTTCTTGGGAGCCATCTTTTATAGAATTTTGTAAAAAGTGTAAGGAGAGAAAAAACAAAACAAAAAAACACAATTTTTCTTAAAAACCCAGATTATTAACACGCGTCTTACTGTTTTTCTGTCTGGTTTCTAGACAGACTTTTACTTACCGGGTATGTACTTTCCGATGATTCGATGCAGTCTATATGGTAGCGGAAAAAAAAGTTCCAATATACAGATCACAAATTATCAATTATCTTTAGCTTTTCCCCCTTCTGTTTCACATAGAAAGGAACAGAATTTATTCTCTCCTTTCCTCCCTCCCCTTACCTCCTTTTTCCCCCTGGTTTCTTTTAAAGATTTTATAGTTAAATGTTGTTTCCAATGTTTATACTCAGTCTTTTTTCACTGTTTCTGTAGGAAGGAGATTATTTGCACTGCAACTTGTGGTTTATGTCCTATTTTCTTCAGGTGCAGCACTTCCACGACTGCCTCCTTCCCTTAAAGCTCACTGTCGTCTCAGAGCGCCATCTGTGCAGCACCCCGCTCTTGGTGCTTGATTCAGAGGTTTTTTCGATAACCTGTCAAGGCTACCTTAACTGTCCGCAAAGTTGCGGTATTACTTTATCGGGTACAGTATAGTCGAAGGGTGTAAAAGCTTTTCCGGAGAGTGGTGAAGGAAGGGGACAAGGATAGATTATCCGTTCATACTCGGAAAGCCGTTACCGCTGATCAGCATGTCACGCAACATCCACACATGAAGCTCGTACGCGCCTCACGTCATCACGTACCGAGTATATGACATTCATGCAGAAAATACCATTCATGGGTGCTAACCAAGGCCTTCAGCCTGGGATTCCCAAAAAAACATTAGTTTTGATTAAAATTTTGCTAATTGTGAATGCCACAGCTGGCCTGGTATTTTTTAACAGCCATTTGGCCACAAGATTGTTATTGGGCAGTCACAGAGCTGCAGTGAAATAACAGCTGGAGAGGGGCCGTTTGGTCTGGTTCCTCTCAAAGTAATTTGTTTAACTGCAGTGCATCCAAATAGCTTGGCATTCTACTAGCTCTGTTCCCATAAATACACTTCAATATCTGAATTAGAACAGAGAAACAAGCAGCAATATCTTTCATCATGGAACAATGGACCCTACATAAATTTGCAAGTAAATAAAACCAGACAGACTAAATTTTCTAAAGATGTGAAGGTAATCTTCTCTATATTTCAGATTCAATACTCTGTTCATGTATAAATAGGGTGTTTACAGTGGCAGGACTAATGCAGAGATGGTCCTGGTGCAAGAATATTTTTGGGCCCACTCTAGCACAAGGGTGGCCAAAAGGTAGATCCCCATCTGTCAAACTCTCACGATGCTATGCCAGCTGTGGATTTACCATTTGCCATTCATGCAGGGTTGTATTTGTTAGCACTGTTTGTGTGTTTCAATGTAACCATGTTTTTGTATAGTGTGTGTGTGTGTGTGTACATGTAGGAGTGTATTTGTCTGTACTGCTGCCATTGGAATGCAGTGGTGTACTTGTGTGTAGTGTTTAGGTTTGGATGTAAGGGTGTGTTTGTGTGTAGTATTGGCTTTTAAATGTGGGGGCAGGGCCTGACACTCAAGGACACCAGACGTGTATCTGCATAGCTCCGACTCTCCTAACACTAATCTACGGGTGAAATTGCGTTTCTGAGACGTTGAAACCTCTCCGACACAGCTGCGGACCGACACTATACTAGCCTGAACCGATTATTTGTGTGGAGTGTTCCGGTCCAAAGGGCTTTCACAGGGGTTTCGTCTCACGGCCTAGTGCACCAGATGACAGGGAGAGGCGGCCGATCTCCCAGTCTGAAGAGCACTTCTCATTTGGTCCCGGATCGAGTCTCGCCAGCAGCAACTATCACTCACCTCGACCGCAACAGGGGAGGTCCCCAGCGGCAATCCAGCTCTCTGTCTCTCCTCAGGGCCGGGAGCCAAGATGGAGGTACTATCCATCAGCTGTCCACAGCCCTATGGGATGGCCTGCGGAGCGGGAACCCTGCAGAGTCCACATACCGGATATTGCAGGATCGGAGTGCGGAGTGGAGGTTGCACCCCCAGGGGTACAGCTCAAATACAAGCGGCTGCTCCTCTTAATACTCCCCTTCCTAGGTTGAAGGCAACTAGGGGTTACCCCCCAAAGCATCGCCCACGTAAGTGGAGACTCATACGTAGACGACGGCTACAGTCTGCACCGACCCTCACAAGTTTCAGAGCCCGTGGTTCCAGGATGCCTGCCTCTCTTCTGACATAGGGCTTTGGGACTGTCAAGCCTTACTACTGCACAGTTGCCAACTCCAGCAATCTCTTGGCTCCCCTTTCCAACTTTCCGAGTGAGGTAATAGGCTGAACCTGGACTCCCTAATGCATACTGCCCTCTGTGTCTACGTTTATATCACAGCAAGTTGCAAACGTTAAGCGTACTATCTATTGTTATAATATCTGCTGACCTACTCTGTCTCTTCTTTTTAATCTTTACCTTCTCTTACATTGGTGCTGTGATTAACGAGGTGTTGGCATGGCGACCTAGGCGCAGTGGAGCTAACATGAACAGTTGTATTGTCTTCAGGCATTAGTCACAAGCTGGCAGCCCCATGGAAAGTGCACCTAGTGGCAGGAACTATTTAGAATTAATCTGATGTTAGCCTGATATACTCCTGCGTTTCCACGACATTAGCTCTCAATATGCCTTAAGATGCCATGAATGCATGGGTGTTTTGCCATTTAGCTGCTCCCAGTTTCTGTTAACCTAACTTGATTTCAAAAACCTGTAAAAAATGTGCAGATTCTTCCAATGTCATGTGGATGCTATATCACGTCTGCTTCTTGTTGCTACTGTGGCACTACGAGCTTAGATTTATTTGTATGCACAAAAAAAAAAAGCACACAAGATGCCTTCAACATGTATGTAGCACGTTCACCTACACATACTCTACATTAATAAATAAGCTTACACAATATGCCATCCTCAAGCTCACCATGTGCAGTCTTATGTAAAATACCAGGCTACTGACACAAGCATGTAAGCGCTCCACTTTACATTTGACCACTTTAAAGTTCAGCAATTTTCACGCATGTTTATCATAATATAAAATTGTGCACGTTCATTCTACTACCCCAATTGTACAGCTTGATAAGAGGCCAGAGGGCTGCCGGTGGGGTACCTCAGGCTTGTATGTACCTATCTTATGTACTGCAAAAATACAAAAAAAAAACAACAACAGAAAACTTTTTTGTGCAGCAATAGTCAAATCTCCCTGCATGTGACTTACGCAACCTTCCTAAACACTTACTGTAAAGAGAGATCTAATGTCTAGAGTCTGCAGGGACATTTAACAGTGCTTCTTTCGTTAGCTCATTGCCCTGTCGTGGTTCTAGCTTGTTCTAGTCACTCAGTGCTCGTGTTTTCTAGTTATCCCTTTTGGTTTTGACCCGGCTTGTTTGCTCTACTCTGCTTATCTCTGTTACCCTTGATTCGGCTTGTCTCTCGCTTACCTGTCTTCTGTTACCCTCGACCTCAGCTTGCCTTTGACCATTCTCTACTGTACTACTTACATTAGTCCGGCCATTCTAAGGTCCGGTATACGTATCTGGCTACTGTTTGTACTCTGCGTGTTGGATCCCTGTCCCGATCCTGACATTACGACAGGGCCAATGGATCCTGCAAGTACAAACAGTCAGCTTGGTTCTCCTGATCCTAGGTTTGAAGCCATGGATCACAGAATGGATCAGATGGCGCTAGCGCTACAGGCGTTATTATCTCGTGCCAATAATCCACCAGAGGAGTTACGTACTACCCCTATCTCTCCTGTAAGTTCAGGCCTAGAGGTAGCCACTGTAGGTGCTTCTTCTTGCATTACCCCACCAGTACGTTATGGTGGTGCCCCTGAGAAGTGTCGTGGTTTTTTAAACCAAATTAGTATCCACTTTGAATTGCAACCTCGCTCCTATCCTACGGATAGGGCAAAGGTGGGATTTATTATCACCTTACTCATTGAGAAGGCTCTGAGATGGGCCAACCCACTATGGGAGAACGATAACCCGTTAGTATACAATTATAACGCATTTGTAACTGCTTTTAGAAGAACTTTTGACCCTCCAGGTAGAAAGGTTAATGCAGCCAGATTACTGTTACGCCTGAGACAGGAGAACCGAACACTTGTGGATTATGCACTAGAGTTCAGGTCTCTGGCGTCAGAAGTCAAGTGGAATGAGCAGGCGTATATGGATGTATTTTTGAATGGGCTATCAGATGTAATCCTTGACGAGGTTGCTACTAGAGAACTTCCTGAAAATTTAGAGGATTTAATTTCGTTCATTTCTCGTATAGATGAACGTTTAAGAGAGAGACAGAACACTCGAGAGAGGAACCGGAGACCTTCCTTTAAGTTAGCTCCCGCATTTCTAAGTCCTGACTCCACGGTCTCATTGCTTCCTGAACCTATGCAGATAGGCTATACCCGTCTCTCTGAGGAGGAGAGACAGTACAGGAGAAGGGAGGGGTTATGTATGTATTGTGGAGCCAGAGGTCATTTACTCTCGAACTGTCCTAACCGCCCGGGAAACGCTCGCACCTAAGTTTCTCTAGAGGACAGGCCTTGGGTGTTTCTATTTTGTCCTCTACTCCTAATTATAAAGATCACAGGCTTCTGCTACCAGTTTCCTTAACTTGGGAGAGGGAAGTAATAGAGGCTATGGCTTTGATAGATTCCGGAGCTGCTGAGAATTTTATCGACCAAGCCTTTGCCACTAAACACAATATCCCATCCCAGTTAAGGGAGACACCCTTGGCCGTTGAGGTCATAGATGGTAGACCATTACTGGACCCTGTTATCTTTCGTGAGACCATACCCATTAACTTAAATGTTGGGATCCTACACGTGGAAAATTTATCTCTTATGCTCATTTCGTCCCCTTCTGTTCCCATAGTTCTGGGGTATCCATGGTTGAAGAGACATAACCCTATTATCGATTGGGAATTAGGGGAGATAATCTCGTGGGGTCAGAGCTGCCAGGAGAGGTGTTTACGCAAGGTTTCTCCATTGGCTAATATTAACACACCAGGTAGTTCTACCCAGTCCACAGAGAGACAGATACCGTCCCTGTACCAAGACTTAAAGGCAGTCTTCGACAAGAAGAATGCCGATTCATTACCTCCACACAGGTCATTTGATTGTAAAATTAAGCTTCTACCTGGTACTATGCCCCCGAGGGGTAATGTATATCCTTTATCTGTTCTAGAGGAATATATTCGTGAGAATTTAGAAAAAGGATTCATTAGGAGGTCTTTTTCTCCTGCCGGGGCTGGTTTTTTTTTCGTTAAAAAGAAGGATGGCACGCTGAGGCCTTGTATTGATTACCGAGGTTTGAATAAAATAACTATCAGAAATGCCTATCCTATTCCATTGATTACCGAGTTGTTTGATCGTCTTAAGGGCTCCAAAATCTTCACCAAATTAGATCTCAGAGGGGCATATAATTTGGTGAGAATCCATCATGGACACGAGTGGATGACGGCGTTCAATACTCGGTATGGCCACTATGAATACACAGTTATGCCATTTGGACTTTGCAATGCTCCTGCAGTATTTCAGGATTTGATTAATGAGGTACTTAGGGAGTTTCAACATGATTGTGTTATTGTCTACCTGGACGACATACTGATACACTCTAGGGAGATTGAGACTCACCATAGACAAGTCAGAAAGGTACTACACAAACTTCTGCAACACGGTCTATACTGTAAATTGGAGAAATGCAGCTTTGACCAGTCTCAGATAGACTTTCTTGGTTACGTGATTTCTGGGGAAGGCTTTAAGATGGATCCTGTCAAACTCCAGTCTATTTTAGATTGGCCGTTGCCTAAAGGACTCAAGGCTATTCAGAGGTTTATTGGGTTTTCCAACTATTATAGGCGCTTCATTAAGGGATACTCTTCTATCATTTCGCCTATTACCAATATGACCAAACAAGGGGCTGATACTAAGACCTGGTCTACGGAGGTTCTTGTTGCTTTCAAGACTCTCAAAGAACTTTTTGCTTCTGCTCCCATTCTAGTCCATCCTGATACGACTCTGCCGTTCTTACTCGAGGTCGATGCCTCTGAGACGGGAGTTGGCGCTGTTCTGTCTCAAAGGTTAGGGGTGGACAAACCGTTACACCCTTGTGGGTTCTTCTCTAAGAAATTATCTGGTCCTGAAAGCAGATATGACATCGGTGATAGGGAACTGTTAGCGGTCATTAAGACTTTAAAGGAGTGGAGACATTTACTAGAAGGGACATTACACCCTGTTACTATTTTAACGGATCATTAGAACTTGTCTTACATTGGGGAGGCTAAGCGCCTGTCCGCCAGGCAAGCTCGTTGGTCCTTGTTCCTAACTCACTTTAATTATGTACTTACTTATAGACCTGGTTCTAAGAACTCTAAAGCTGATGCTTTGTCTCGTCAATATGAACCGTTCATTATAACTGAGCCAGTCCTTTCCTCGATAGTTCCTAAGGGTAACATCATCGCTAACACGAGTCTCAGGATTCACTCTCCGTTGCTTGCTGAGATCATGAAATTACAGCATCTTGCACCCAAACAGACTCCTGGGGATCGACACTTGGTTCCCGGCACTCTCCAACTAGAAGTGTTACGCTGTTTCCACAACAGCAAGGTGGCTGGGCATCCTGGCATTCGCAAGACGTATGCTTTGATCTCTAAAGATTTCTGGTGGCCTGATCTACGGAAAGATATTAAAGAATTCATCGGGGCGTGTGAGGTTTGTACCAAGACTAAGCAACCTCATTTGCTCCCATGCGGATTTCTGCACCCTTTAGAGGTTCCTGAAAAGCCATGGTCCTGTTTAGCTATGGACTTCATTGTTGATTTGCCTATCTCTAAAAAGCAGACTGTTATCCTCACTGTGGTGGACAGATTTACTAAGATGGCTCACTTCATTCCCTTACCTAAACTCCCATCTTCGCCCGAATTAGCAGAGATATTCGCTAGGGAGATCTTCCGTTTACATGGGATACCTTCCCAAATTGTATCTGACAGAGGTTCCCAATTTGTTTCCCGTTTTTGGAAATCCTTCTGCTCTCAACTAGGCATCAAATTGAATTTCTCTTCTGCCTACCATCCTCAGTCCAATGGAGCTGCTGAACGCACCAACCAAAAGGTTGAACAATATTTACGTTGTTTCGTTTCTGAACACCAGGACGATTGGGTCGGTCTGATTCCTTGGGCGGAGTTTGCACACAACAATCTCGTTTGTGATTCTACGCATTCTAGCCCCTTCTTCATGAATTATGGCTTTCATCCTTCCATTCTGCCTTCGGAGGCTTCTTCCCAAGGGGTACCGTCGGTTGATGTTCATGTTGCCAATTTAAGGAAGTTGTGGGACCAGACTCGACAAATTCTTCTGCACAATTCTATGCTGGTTAAAAAACACGCTGACAAACGTAGAAGGGCAGCACCGGTGTTTGTTCCAGGCGATAGAGTATGGTTAAGTACTAGAAACATTCGGTTAAAAGTGCCTTCCATGAAGTTCGCTCCTCGGTATATTGGACCTTACAGGGTGTTGACTCAAATTAACCCAGTTGCGTATCGTCTAGCTTTGCCTACTACCTTACGCATTCCTAACTCGTTTCATGTTTCGTTGCTGAAACCACTAGTATGTAACAGATTCTCCTCCACGATCGCCCCTCCTCGCTCTGTTCAGGTGGAGGGTCAGGAGGAGTATGAGGTCAATTCCATCGTCAATTCTCGAATCTCCCGGGGGAAAGTACAATATCTGGTCGATTGGAGAGGATATGGTCCTGAGGAGAGAAGTTGGGTACCTCAGGAGGATGTTCATGCTCCCCGTCTCCGCAGGGCATTTCACTCTCGCTTCCCTTCTCGTCCTGGTTCCTTCCGCCCGGTGGGCGTATCTGAGAGGGGGGGTAATGTCAGGGTACCTGAGGTCTCTACCTCCGAGAGAGGTAGAGACTTAGTCGTTCATCCATCCGGACGGCCTGTTTTCCCTCTTCCTCGCGGTCCATCCGGTCATGCAAAGCCGGCCGCGAGGGAGTGACTCCCTTTTATAGCATGACGCCCGGAAGTCGACGTTAGGACGTCAAACCGGAACGACCTGTCACTCAATTGGTTCAGGACCAATCAGGACTCGTCGGAGGTGTGTCTACTTATCTGAACAGGGCATTTAACAGTGCTTCTTTCGTTAGCTCATTGCCCTGTCGTGGTTCTAGCTTGTTCTAGTCACTCAGTGCTCGTGTTTTCTAGTTATCCCTTTTGGTTTTGACCCGGCTTGTTTGCTCTACTCTGCTTATCTCTGTTACCCTCGACATCGGCTTGCCTTTGACCATTCTCTACTGTACTACTTACGTTAGTCCGGCCATTCTAAGGTCCGGTATACGTATCTGGCTACTGTTTGTACTCTGCGTGTTGGATCCCTGTCCCGATCCTGACACCAGTTACCTGTGTTCCAAAGTATAAAACTTGACTTTTGTTTACACAGTTCAATAAAATGTCGACGTTACAGTTCCAATCAGAGAGATTTCATCAGGACAACAGGTTTGTAAATAAAAGTTAAGTCACTGGAGTGCGGTTTTTCTATATATACATATATATATGTGTGTGTGTCCGGGAACATAAGCGAATAGAATATATATGAACAGGAAAATAATTGTGTAAGTAAAGTTGGTTGAGGTGTGCCGAAACCAACAAATGGTTAGGCCAATAATTTTTCCAGACACCCGAATTTCAGGATAATGACAATTCGGCTTGGCAGAATGTTGGAATTGTGATTAAGGTTCAGGCCAAATCTGAAAAACAAAAAAGGATTGATGATGGGCCAATCAGTGTGTTGCAAAATATATACATCATATTATGTATTTATTTTGCAGTACACTGAGAGGAGTATTATTCCACCATTTGGTTCACAGCTCAAGTGCAAAGAAGTAACCAATAAAGGAAAAACAGAGGGAACAGTAAATAAAATAATCTATATTTATTAAATATATCATATATAAATATAGGGTTTTATAAGGTTTTGAATAAGATTACCATTTAGTGACTGTCTTCTTGCCATCAATCTTCTTTAGAATTTAGAATCTCAGTGTTGCACAGTTTGGTTTGTTAGAGATTCTGTACATTTTAGTTCAGAGTTCGGGAATTCGGCCGAATTACATCCAGTTATGCTGCAAATTAATTTGAGGTATAATTTGAAACCACTTTGCTTTTAGCGTTTTCCTTTTTTAGATTAACAGCAGAAACTGTGAGGTTGAGCCTGATGGACTCAAGTCTTTTTTTTTTGTTTTTTTTCTTCAACCTATGTTATTTGTATGTAATGTATAGATTGTAGCAGTAACAAGCATTTCCTTGCCCTAGATCTGAAAATGTTAACTTGCAAATCAACTACCTTTCTCTAGAAATATAGAGATGGAACTAATCAAACACACACACTCACAAAATAAATAGAGAACATTTAGCATACTTATCGTCACGACTGTGACAAATATGTATATAACATATGAAGTAACAGCTATTCGTACCATATAGAAATAGAAACAAAAACATCTGTTGTGTTTTCCACAAACGATTCTTTTTTTGGTGCACTAGTGAAGAAATTCTGAAACGCTAGTAACAGCTTTAAACCCATTCTGAAAGAAGATTGAATCTCTCAGTCTGTGCATCATTCACTTTTTTATTTGAGAAACAAAACTAGCAAGAATTACCATATGTTTCTTTCCCGCACAATGTGAAACAGTTATGATGCCATTAAAACATTGATCCGCTTTTTTTGTGAAAGATGGACTCTATCTTGGCCATTTGTCTTCCAGAAGAAGTGTTTTCATGGTTTTGTGCCACAGAACTAATTTTGGCTTCTTTTTATTATCTTGGAGTCTTTGTTATATATTATTATTCTTTTATTTTTTTAAATTTATAATATAAGGGATATAAGTCCTGGAAGAGTGATATTTTATGATCTTCAAATACGAGGAACCTATTATGTGCTTGAGCTTATTCGCCAATTTTGTTGGTCTTTTTTTCTGATCTGTGGTTCACTGTGGCCTTTAAGAACCCATCTCCCACTGTACCTTTCAGATACCATAGAAAGCTTGCAACAAGGATTTACTGTACTCTTAGTAGCAAGGGAGGAATGTATTTAGCCTATGGTTCCACTGGATAACCATTGTAGTGCAGCTCCAGTGCCATCTAAAATTGCGGGGTACCCTCCAGCCTATTAAATGAACAGGAAGCTGATATTCATCTACATTCCACATATTCTAATTTTTCTTCCTCGTTGTCGCACCAAGAAAGGAGATGTCTATGGGCTAAATCGATGTCAATGACCTTAAAATAACAAGTCCTACATGTCAATTGAAGGTCTTGTTGCACATCAACCACACCGCCTCCAGAGATCAACCAGACCCAAAAATATGTCTTCATGTTATTTCATTGGGTTCCTAGCAAGCATATCCTTTTCAAACTGCTCACAGCAAACTACCCACAGTAAGGAGTAGATTATGACATTTCTGCCTTTTTCAGCGCAAATGAGACCTTACTGATACTGTTTAAAGTCTAATTAATTAATTTTTATGAAAGTTTTTTCACCGTTATATTGCATATAAAGAGTGGTCATGGAGGTTGTTTTACAAATAATTTACAACAAAACTTACGAAGAAAAATGTTAAGAACCACTGGGCTAAGCAGAGAAGTCAAAGAGATTATACATAGTGGGTGTAAAATCTCCTGGAGTGTCACACTTGTAGAACTTAATGGGACCACACTGAATATCATAAAATGACAATTAATTGGTTGTAACAGCAGACTTTCTCAAGCCTAACACAAATATACATACACTGCTTTTTATTCTGACTAAACAAGTTTAAATGCCAGACAAAAAAAACCCCCAAACAAACGTACAGTCAGGTGAGACATTGGTGGACCCTATGGAGATACACTTCAAAGGAAATGGACAAAAGACTTGATATAATGTAAAGCAAAAAGAGCGAGCATTCCACTACAGTATTAATACTCATATCCCAGACTATCTGTGTCTCTATAGAAACATTTAAATAGTACATTGTTTGTGCATAAAGTAACAATATGGTTATAAAACCCAAAGCAGTAAGCTATTACATTTAACATAGCCCTTCACAGTAAAACACAGTAAGAACACAACAAAGTGCATTAAATAGTACATAAACTGATATGGAATTTACCAGGTTTAAATACATTGTAAATATGCACATTTTGCCAACAAGACTGTTACTGGTGAAATGTTTCAAATGTATTCCTGAATAAATTGCCATTTTAAGTTGGGAACCAAACAATAAATTCACAGAAAAACAAATTGTAATTCTTTTATCATTTCAATATAATTTTTCAGATTTTTTTTTTATTTTATTTTTTAGACAAAACAAAAAGTACATGAAGTACTTGTTTGAAAGTGAAATAATACTTTAACTAGCGATTATATATCCTTAAGTTCATTTATGTGATCTGTGCAATATTGCTTCCAGGAAAATGTGTTTATGTTTTTGTCGATTATGTTATGTGATTGTTCAGCTATTCATTTATTCTTTTTTTGATTTGTGTAGGGATGGAATTTCATGAAGAACTCCATAGTCTGGGGACAAAGGAAGGACTCAAGGGAAGAAAACTCAGTAAAGCCGTAGAAAGTTTTGCCTGGAATATGACCGTGTTAAAGGTATGTTTCAAGGGAGCCCTATCACACAAAATGTGTTTGAGCATAATGTAATACTTTAATTTGAGGTTAAAGTTTTGGCTATACTTCACTGTGCAGTTGGTCCCAGTTTTCAACTTGGTGTACAAGGCACAGAATTACAAAAATCCAATGTTACAATGTACCTCTTCCCCGATAAAAACTAATTGAGAGCCGGAATGCGGCATAGAGGAGGATTGGTAACATAATGTACATGTGCGGCAAGTGCTGTGCACACATTTGAAGATCCCCATAGGGAAAGCATGGTTTAAGTTTTTTTTTTTTTTTTATGAACCACTTCGTCACGTGAATGTGTTTTTCTCTGTCAGTGTAGCGGAAGTGCCTCGTCTAGAGCCTGACATACTGACAGCCACTAGAGGTGGACCTTTCCCTGCAAATGTAAACATTGCAGTTTCTCAAAAATGTTAATGTTTTACATTGCAGGGTTAAAAGGACAGGGACACGGCACCCAAACCACTTCATTGAAATTGAATGGTCTGGGTGACTCTATGTTCATTTAAAGTTAATGTTACCTTGGCGTCTGAACTTTATGAAGGTAAACCAGTTAAGATTGATCTGCTTTAAATTACATTCTTTTATTTTAATCATGCTATAGTAAATAATTGAAATGACCCTCATGAATAGGTGATGATCTTAAATTTGATTGCAATTATTAAACATTCAGAGACATCAGAACATTGAGATGTCTTCAGTTTTGTGAAAAAGTATCCAGCGTCCAGGGAAAAGGAAATGTATGCTTTCCCACATATATATATATATATGTTTTTAAAATATTGTTCTAGAGTTTTTACGCATAGTGTGTTGCTGACAGTCATGGATCTGCCTATATCTCTTGGGACTACCATGCGTTTATACTTGTGTTCTTCTTGTATACGGTAGATGAATTTGTTAAGATATAATGAAGTAATAATACATACATGCTTACAAGTATTGAGAAAAAAATATTAAATCAACAGTTGGATTTTGTGTTATCATTACCAGAACTGTTATACACGTAGTGAGGCACCACAACCATTGGCGAGATTGTGATGGCTGCCCAAAATTATTATAACCAAAGAATCGATACACTGATATTAACCAACATTTTCAGTGTCCTTGCATTATTGAATCAAAACTGAATATTTGACATTTAATGAATATTTAATTAAATTAATATTTAGAACTGATTCTGCCTCTGCTGTCCAAATTTAATGAAGGCAGTCTTAGAGAACAAAAGGCCTTCTTTTTGGATATTTTTATGTTTTGAAAAAATTAGTTTAAAAGTGTATCTAAAAATATTTAATTATTTTAAAAATGTATCCCAAAATATTAAATTGAGGCCAAAGTGAGTGAAATACATGGCTGTCCTTAAACCACATTTAAAGTCTCCTGATTTTTTTTTTTTATCTTTTTTTTTTTTTTTTTTTTTTTTTTTTTTAATACCACAACAAGGATGCTCACCCCAGTTAAATGCAGATAGTCAGTATTTTATAGGGCAATACAGAAATAGAGTTTTGCATTGAACATATACTATACATTCTACACATTTATGATATGGGGGCTAATCATATGGTACTAACATTATATTAACACATTTAAAAATAACGCCTCTTTCTATATAAATACAATTTTGAAATGGCAAGACATCTGCTGTACATATTGCAGTAGACTATTTAAAAAATGAATCCGTCATATGAATGTTTCATTAAAACTTTTTTAAAAATTCTTGACTTTTTAGTTTAATTTTTACATTTTTTTTTTTTTAAACTTTTTAAGAATTGTGAGCTCTGATTTTTGCATCAGCTCGGTTTTACTGCTTTAGCGGGGTGAGATGGGCAGCAAAGGTAATTGTGACGTATATTTTGGCGTGTTCAACACCATCATGTTTTTACGGTACCCTGCAAGCACAAAGGACTTTGCATCATATTCAGAGTGTTCTCAAAATATTATAACCATATATTTTTACATTAGATACAATGATGTGTTTTGCATATGATGTCAATCAGACAGCCACTAGAGGTACTTACTGGTGGCTGACTTTCAGACACCTAACTGACGCTGGACATCCTCATGCTTTGCATGAGGACATCCATCGTCAGTAAAATCCCCGTAGGAAAGCTTTGATGCAATGCTTTCCTATGGGGAGGTCCGAATGAACTTGCGGTGCATGGACATTAGCCCCTTCCCCTGTCGGATGATGTCTGAGGAGGTGGGATGCTGACCCAGCGCCTAGTGACACCGATGCTGGAATCAGGTGTGTACACAAAGGTTTTGTTAACCCTTTATGAGTCGGGGGGTCATGGAGGAGAGAAGGGACTAGAGGGCTCTATAGTTTAAGGCAGGCTTCCCAAAACTCCGGCCCTCCTGATGTTGCTGAACTGCAACTCCCATGATTCTATGAATGAAATAGATAGACTGAGAATCATGGGTGTTGTAGTTCAGCAACATCTGGAGGGCCGGAGTTTGGGGAAGCCTGGTTTAAGGAATACAACTTTGTTTTCCTTACACTATAGAATTCCTTTAATACATTAATTTGTGCTGCATTTGGTAGACAGTTATAAACTGTATAGTTAACACAAGTAGAAAGATCTGTTACAAAACCTCAGAAATGGGTATTTCAATAGGCAAATTAACCTAATTTGCATCCAAATATTTTGGCTTGAAATTTGGCAGGAGATTGATTGACATCTGATAACTTCAAAATTCTTTCATATTTCCATTTTTAATTGTATACAACCTGAGTGTGTCCACTTTAATTTGAACAGTGTAATAAATCATTATAGTAAAAATAATATAGAACCTTTAATATAAGGAACAGAAAGAGTACAGTGAGATGGCCTGAATGCGCAAAATTTAGCCAAGAATAAACCGCTCAGCCTAATACATTGTGCAGATGAATTTATATTTTTGGATTGTCCCATCACCATGCTACATTTTTCCATATGCCTTTTGCTAACCTTTCTCATGGAACTCCATGTTTAAAAAGCTTGTGCTGGTTTATGTCTGATATTTATATTTTAAGCAGTCACCATAGCGACTCAGTGAAAGATGACAGACGAAAGTCAAGTTTTTATTTTTAATAATTGCAGAGACCTTCAGCTTACAGTTCCCTTCAGGTAGAACTAAGTTTCTAAACTATTTAATGTTTTCTTTTGTCAGGAAGATAAAACTGTTTTGAATCATATTGACGCTCAAGGTAAAATAACTATGATATCTTACCTATTTTGAATTCTATGCTCATAGTTGTCCTAATTTGGTGGAAAGAAATAAAGCAAAGAAGCCTATTTTCACCAACCAGGCATTCCGGAACCTTGCCAGTTGTAGGGTTCTAAAGGACATCTTGTCATGCTACCAGTTAGGAAGTTAAACCATGTCCATACTCCTGCACCTTCCATTGGAGCCATGTGGCTAGCATCTCTTTCGATCATCAAGTACCAACCATCTCCTGTTTATTCCAGTTCTGTATGGTGTCACTTGGCTGTCAAACAGTCCGGTATGGCATCGTTATACATACACGCAACTTTGTGCAATGTTAAACTAAGACAGCTATTGACACTAATTAAATGTCCCTGTTTTAACGCCAAGGTACCCTTTTGCAGTTGTAAAATCGTCATTGGCATTTCTTCTGTTTTTCTTTGCTGTGTGCTGGATTTAGATTTTTCCAAGTTTACTTTTTTGTTTGTTTCATTTATAAGAATAACCGCAATAGTACGGTCAAAACCTTCCTACCAGCCTGACGGTGAATATTTACATCTGTTGGTTTTAATGTGGCCAGTCTTCACATTATTCTATCTTCTGATATACCTGACCAGTTCTGGTTTTCAAAGTGCTTTTTAAAATTTCTTCTCTTAATTTTTTTGTTTGTTTGTTTTTGCAATCTTGGAGGTGTTTTGTAACCCCCAACCATTAGAAGAACTGGTATTAAATTGTTCTGTCCATTTCTAGTTGTCATATCATCCTAGATAAATACTGGACAATACTTTGCTCCTTAGGATCTGGTACGTTCCTGACACCCCTATGCAGTATTTTTGCATTAGTAAACATGACCACTCATGTATGCGCAATTCAGTTACCAGTGGCACATCATTCAGATGTAAAGAAAAGAAATGAAAAGGTTAGTGTTGCACCAGCCTGGTGTTCCATTTTCTTTTGGCAAAATTAATGTAAAGTTAAGCTATACGTTTTAAAGCCTGCTCTCCAACAACCTGGAATAACTGTTGATCAGCTGTCATTTCAGCTAAAACTGAGAGCATGCTCTTAACCTTTCCTGTACAAAGTAAATCAAATAGTGCTTTTATTTACCTTGTAGAGAAAAAAAATCTATATTCTAAAATAGATGATATAATATTGAATTAATTACCTGCCGAATTACTCAATATGCTTGTGCTCCTCAACCATATCCCGCTATGTTGGCTTCCTTTAGGGTTCTCTTTTTGGAGGCACTGTCTAATGTGCTGTCAACATTGGAAGGTATGAATTGAGACGGGAGTAGACGGGCCTTGGGAATGCCAATCATGCCACCTGTGTCACTGGCTAGCCTTGAATTAGACCCACCTTGAATGGGGTTGGCACATCCAATGAAGGGGCATATCAGTGTGGCAGGATGTCCGACTGCCTCTCTGACAGTCCATGCACAGACGGCTGCTGAAGCTCTTTGCAAGGTCATAGTGTCCTGAAACCATTAACTACAACTTTAGTGCATGAATGCAACAGTGCTACAAGACCCCCGCAATCAAGACGGGACGGTCCCATTATATCTGTGACTTTTGGGAAGTATGACAAGGGACTATGAAAGTCCAAATGAGAAGACGGTTGCAGCTTGCCTTGTCAACATTTTTTTAATGTCACTGTCCTTTTATGTGCTATTGGCACAGTAAAGCTATGTAGGAGTCTGACCTAGATAATGTAGCATTCCAATCATCTGTTCTTAATTGTGCTTTCTCCACACTTGGGATTAGTGAGATTATGCCATTAACCATATCTCATTAGCTGCCATGTTAAATATATATTATATATGATTTTAATTAGCGTTAATTATAATAATTACAAGAAAAGGCATTACTTATATAATTATAAGTAATGATAACAGGCATTACTTATTATATATTGATCACGTCTGTCCGTACTCCCACATCTGATGCTCTATCCTCTGTCAGTACTCCCACATCTGATGCTTCTCTCCAAAACTTCTCCAGGGCTGCACCTTTTTTTGTGGAACTCCCTTCTCCATTAGCTTTGGGTATATTTGTATATGTTTCTCCCCTCTTTCTGCATCACAATTCTTCCGGAGTACCTGGTGAATTGTGATACTGGCAAGGATTCTTTGAATTTTCTGGGGTGAAAGCTTGTAGCGTGTAGAATCGTGTTCCGGTCTGAGGACTTTGAGTATAAAGTGTAGCCCAGCCGGTTGTCGGTGACAAAGATGTTGAAATCTAAGAAGTAGATCTGTGTGGTATTCATAAGATATGTGAATCTGACAGGTGTTTATAGTTCAGATCATTCATCATTGACAACCGGCTGTGCTACACTTTATACTCAAAGCCCTCGGATTGGCTAACTAATCTCCATATTTTCTCTTTAATTGGTATTGGGATTGTATATACTTTGTCCTTTTTAACTTTTTTTCTCTCTGGTCACATGTTGTACTAGCACAGACATGTTGTACTAGCGTCATGAATGACATCACTAATCTCGTTTTCCCTCTATTCACCCTCCAATCACAAGTTGAGGCACATATTTAACGGTTTTCATTCCATCTAATACTTGTCTTGATAAAAGTCTGTATTGACTGAAACGTGGACGTTACCTGATTGCTGAATAAAAGCACTATTTACTTACTTCATTAAGACTCCAGAGCAGTGGTGTATCCTGGTTTTGTGCTGCCCTAGGCAGGACAAAACTCCGGCGCCCCCCTCCCACCCACGCCACCCTCACCCAACCCTCCCCCCCCCACCCGCGCCACCCCCACCGAACCCTTCCCCCGTCCCGCCTTCTAAATACACACACACACACATTCACTGACAAATACGCATACACTAGGTAACAGAAACACACTCACTAGCAGACACACACACAGTCTAACAGACACACACACAGTCTAACAGACACACACACAGTCTAACAGACACACACTTACAGACACACACACTGACATACACACACACTAACACACACACACACAGACCCACACACATACAGACACAGACATACACACACACACACTAACAGACACACACACAGACACACTAACAGACATACACACACTAACAGACATACACACACAAACACACACACAAACTAACAGACACACACACAGACCCACTAACAGACATACACACACTTACAGACATACACTTACAGACATACACACACACACACACACTAACAGACATACACACACACACTAACAGACATACACAGACATACAAACACACTCAATCACTCACATATTTAATACATTTTTTTTTTTTTAATTTAACCCCCCCAGCCTCCTTACCTTTGGGAAAGCTGGGGGGGGGATATCTGTCTCCCTGGTGGTCCAGTGGCTGCTGGGAAGTGCGGGTAGGTGGGCGGCCGGCGAGGGAGCACTTCCTCTGAGCGGTCTGCTCAGCTCCCTCGCGCGCCGCAGAGTGATGCTGGGAGGCGGAGCCGGAATATGACGTCATATTCCGGCTCCCAGCCTCACTCTGCGGCGCGCGAGGGAGCTGAGCAGACCGCTCAGAGGAAGTGCTCCCTCGCCGGCCGCCCACCTACCCGCACTTCCCAGCAGCCCGCCGGCCGCCCAGCATGCCTTGTTAGCCGCAAGGCTAACAAGGCATTTGCCCTGGGCATTTGGGGGCGGCTTTTTTTGCCGCCCCCTGAAAAATGCCGCCCAAGGCAAATGCCTTGTTTGCCTCGCGGCAAATACACCCCTGCTCCAGAGTGCTCTCTTCATGGAAGATATATTGAGCTAGAGATTGCACGGGAGCCATCTAAGACCAGGAACGTAGAGTGCTCTGGGATCGAGAATATAAATATATATATATATGTGTAAAAAACAGATAAAATGTGTATCTTGTAATACCTTTTTTATTGGACTAACAGACTTTTTTAATGACAAGCTTTCGGGAGAACCTCCCTTTCTCAGGTCTAAAGCATTTCTGAGCAAGACGACACATAGAATTCAAAGTTGAGTTGTGATATAGGGGTTAAAGCGACATGAGTGCAGATAAGACACAGGTTTGTTACAAAATAGACACCATTTCTGCAGAGGGTCATAAATATCTATCTGAAGAGCAGAGTGAGGGGGGAGAGGGAGAAAAAAACAAGCAGACAGTGCAGAGGATGGTAAACTTTATACATACACACACACAAATATGTATATGCAAACGCATTAACACATGAACACATATACATACATGTACATGAACTCATATACACAAATATAAATGCACAGTCATATATATATATATATATATATATATATATATATATATAAGCATACATGCATAAGAGTATGGGGAAGCATAGGTCTACACATAATACTTTGTATATTGATAGAATAAACATATTGGAATGCATTTTAAAGTGTTGGTACATATAACATTTTATCTGTTTTTTACATCTACATCACTGTACTAATACGGCTACAATCTCTACTCTACATACCTGTACAGTGAGGGAAAAAAGTATTTTTATCCCCTGCTGATTTTGAACATTTGCCCACTGACAAAAAAAATTATCAATCTATAATTTTAATGGTAGGTTTATGTTAACAGTGGGAGACAGAATAACCAAAAAAAAAAAAAAACCTGAAAAACGCATGTCAAAAAAGTTAGAAATTGATTTGCATGTCAATGAGTAAAATACATATTTGATCCCCTATCAATCAGCAAGATTTCTGGCTCCCAGGTGTCTTTTATACAGGTAACGAGCTGAGATTAGGAGCACTCTCTTAAAGGACAGAAGCAATCAATCCAATTCCAAACTCTTCACCATGGCCAAGACCAAAGAGCTGACCAAGGATGTCAGGGACAAGATTTTAGACCTACACAAGGCTGGAATGGGCTACAAGACCATCGCCAAGCAGCTTGGTGAGAAGGTGACAACAGTTGGTGTGATTATTCGCAAATGGAAGAAACACAAAATAACTGTCAGTCTCCCTCGGTCTGGTGCTCCATGCAAGAACTCACCTCATGGAGTTTCAATGATCATGAGAATGGTGAGGAATCAGCCCAAAAATACACGGGAGGATCTTGTTAGTGATTTCAAGGCAGCTGGGACTATAGTCACCAAGAAAACAATTAGTAACACACTATGCCATAAAGGACTGAAATCCTGCAGCGCCTGCAAGGTCCCCCTGCTCAAGAAAGCACATGTACAGGCCCTTCTGAAGTTTGCTAATGAACATCTGAATGAGTCAGAGGAGAACTGGGTGAAAGTGTTGTGGTCAGATGAGACCAAAATCAAGCTCTTTTGCATCGATTCAACTTGACGTGTTTGGAGGAGGAATGCTGCCTATGACCCCAAGAACACCATCCCCACCATCAAACATGGAGGTGAAAACATTATGCTTTGGGGGTGTTTTTCTGCTAAGGGGACGGGACAACTGCACTGCATCAAAGGGACGATGGTCTGTGCTATGTACCATCAAATCTTCGGTGAAAACCTCCTTCCCTCAGCCAGGGCATTGAAAATGGGTTGTGGATGGGTATTCCAGCATGACAATGACCCAAAAAACACAGCAAAGGCAACAAAGGAGTGGCTCAAGAAGAAGCACATTAAGGACCTGGAGTGGCCCTGCCAATCTCCAGACCTTAGTCCCATAGAAAATCTGTGGAGGGAGCTGAAGGTTCGAGTTGCCAAACATCAGCCTCGAAACCTTAATGACTTGAAAAGGATCTGCAAAGAGGAGTGAGGCAAAATCCCTCCTGGGATGTGTGCAAACCTGGTGGCCAACTACAAGGAACATCTGACCTCTGTGATTGCCAACAAGGGTTTTGCCACCAAGTACTAAGCCAAAGGCGTGAAATACTTATTTCACTCATTGACATGCAAATCAATTTATACATTTTTTGACATGCGTTTTTCTGGATTTTTTTTTTTTATTATTGCACTCAAAGGTCTTCTCAAATCAAAAAATTCATGTTTAATATAGTATTCAAAAAAACTCCATGAAATCTGTACATGGGGAACATCATTGTACTCCTAAGACATCATTGCATGCAAATGTGTATTTTATTGCAGTAAAAGCTAACAACATTATAACAACCACACTTCAAATGTGATGCAGAACTTGAAAAATAGCATTTCTTTCTCACATTTTGTTAGATTTTATTCATACTAAATAGTTTTGTATATAAATATTTGATGTGAACTGAATGCTCTATTTCTCCTGAGCAGAATGATGTGTAATAAGTGTGGGTGCACTTCATAAGAAAGAGATAATTTATGTTTAAACAGACGTATAGCGCAAATTCCAGGTTTTGTTTTGATCATAACTTGTACAATTGCCTCCGTCCTTAAGGGGTTAAAAAAAACCATAAAGTTCTAGGAGATGGAAAATGTCTTCAGTGGTGGCTATTCCCCAGCTTAATGCACCTTACCATAATTCTCCAGATCATGGGACACTCTTTATCCATTTCCATTTCTATGGTTATTTTCCTGGTCATTCTATAATTCTAGTGACCTGTGACCTACAGCACATGTCCAGCAATTTTATGAAGAATGTGACAGAAATGACAACTTGTTTATTTTATAAAATATATTGTGGGTTTCTGTAGAATAGTAGCATTTCATCCTATTCGTATTAGAAGCAATTTTAAGCACAGCTTCTCGGCTCTCCTGACAGAAGTGATCCGTGTGTGGGTGGAATACAGCATAATCCTATATCTATTTTACAGAGAATTAAAGGTCGATCTTAAAAGTCTATTCTGTCTAGACAACCTGCTTTAGATCTTTCTATTAGTTTTCCTCATTTTATAGATATATTTGTACTGGACACAATTCTATATAGAGTGAAAAGGCTGTAGTGTCGGAGAAATCGTTCTTTACTTTATTATGTTTATATATTTTCTGCTGTTATCCTTTTGCTCAATTGTTACATTTGTTGTACATTATTTTAAGCATTTGTGTTATTTCTCCAATATTATGGATCACCATTAAATACCCTTTTTGGGGGGGGGGGGGGGGCTTATTTGATTGCCACAAGATTACTACATTGAACATACCATATCTTAGATCCCTAAAAGAGATATCTTATACTTCCCAATATATCATATTGGTTAAAGAGGAAGCGTTTGTTTTAGGCTTTGTGTCTGGTGGACTGGGCATTTTCATATTTTCAAGGAGCACTCCATTTTTATTTTATGTTTGGAATGTTTTTGTATTTTTATTTTTATTTACTAGATATACACTTTAGAAAACATGCATTTATGTTTCCTGTGGGGGTAAATAAAAAAAACTCACAAAAGCTGCAGATTTTCTAACTGCAGCCTTTATGAACAAACTATCAAAACCACT
Organism: Pelobates fuscus; assembly: GCF_036172605.1. NCBI lineage: Eukaryota > Metazoa > Chordata > Amphibia > Anura > Pelobatidae > Pelobates > Pelobates fuscus. Next base: position 58,095,509 of record NC_086324.1, on the reverse strand, counting down.
GCTTCCCCACATTTAAATGCTAAAACGATAGATTTTTCCATATGGGACAGGCAAATAAATATATCTCAAAAAGGTATATTTTTTTAGATGCACACAAAAGGGAAACTCCAATTAATGCAAATTGCAACAATATAACCAAATATACTCCACCATGAGAAAGACATGTGGAAAACGGAGTAACTTTAAAGCAGTCTCCTCTTTATTCTATGTTCTATCGGAATTAACAAACATGTAACAAAATCCGCAAATGAACTGGCAAAATCGGCAATCTGGGCATACAGTAGGAGGGAAGGAGACATACCACATGCCTGAAACTAAACATGTTTTACATCTACAACAGATGCTTTGTAAACAGTAACCAATTTGCTTTATGTTACTCCCGTTTGCCACATTTTTGTCATGGTGGAGTGAAACATTTGGTTATATTGTTATTGTCTGCAACTTTTGCAAGCCCTCCCCTCTTTCCCAGACACAGGCTTTCAGTCTGTGCCTGGGAGTACCCCAGTCAGAGACTTGAGCTTCTAGCAAGCGTGCGATTATGGCTTTCGGATGCTTCTGAATGTGCTGTAGACTCAGTGGGGCTAACAGAAGCAGAAGATAACCTCCCTGTCTTTCTGATTGACAACCAGGCAGGTGTATCTGCACCAATTATAAAAGTGATGATTTCTAAAACAAATCTGCACTTTTATAGACGGCCAATAAAATAAAACTCCAGAAATACAAAGTTCTTTAGTAAGCTGAATTGCTTAATGTGGGTGACGTGTTCCTCTAAAGGTACACGCCAAGTACTAAAACTACTACATTGTATTCAAAGTGATACACAATCAACACAAACATGGCTGATGGTTCTCCTAGAGAAGCACTGGATTCAGTGTCTCTCGGTAAGAAACGTTTGATTGGTGGGGTGCTGCGATTGCTGGACATGTGCTGTAGGTCCTCATTATTTTTCTGAGAACCATTTGAGTAGACCAACCAGAGGTCATCAGGATTAATGTCACAGAAGCTGATAATGTGACCATTTGAAAAACTAATTTACTTTTATTCTGCTTTTGAAATATTTGGATTCCTCTGCTTCTTTGAAACTCCAGCTTCTGTATATTTACTGTGAGGCTGTGGAGGTTAATATGATGGCTAAGGATGTCTTTGGATATATAATGTGTACCTTTCAACAGAAAGGAGCGATTAATATAGCGGCTATGACACCTCTGTCTGGCAAAGGGCATTAGAAAATGGAATCTAATGATGGATCTTTGCGAAGTCACCAAGGTAACACAACTGGGACTTTTACTCAATATCAACCAACCCTTATTTTTCCTGTGAATTAAACTTACAAATTACAAATGATCTTGTCTGTTTCTCAGGCCCGTAATCCAAACAGCAGTTAAGCTTCTTTGTAAAACCACAAACTCCAATCTCTTTACCTGATGCGTCTCTAATGAATTCGGCTTAATAAATCCGATTTCATTAAATGGAAAAAGCTGTATTGGCTAGTCCCTCCTTTTGGACTGCCAGAAAATGGATGTCTGCAAAACACTGACATATAAATATAAAGTTTTTTTTTTTTATATTTGTATAGAAATTAAGCCTTGGAGAATAATTTATTTTAGCTTCATCCTATAGTCCTTTTGACATTCTTATTTGCCTTTTTGGAGTTTTGTATGCTCCAGTCTGCCCCTATATTCCTGTTGCTCCTCTCTTTTACAATCTGTGCATGTTTGTCCCTCCTGGTTCATATCTGTGCTTTTTTTTTTATTATTCCCACTCTCTGGTGCACTTCTGTACCCCTCTTCCATGGGGGTTTGTGTTCCCCATCCAACCATTGAGTTTTTCCTGCATACCTTCCACATACCCTTTACCATTCTGGATTATGTATGTGATCTGGATGTCCCCAAAAATCTCTGCCTCTACCTGCATTTCCATCCAGCATTAATACAGTCTATTAAAGGGACACTATAGTCACCTGAACAACTTAAGCTTAATGAAGCAGTTTTGGTGTATAGAACATGCCCCTGCAGCCTCACTGCTCAATCCTCTGCCATTTAGGAGTTCAATCCATTTGTTTATGAACCCTAGTCACACCTCCCTGCATGTGACTTGCACAGCCTTCCATAAACACTTCCTGTAAAGAGAGCCCTATTTAGGCTTTCTTTATTGCAAGTTCTGTTTAATTAAGATTGTCTTATCGCCTGCTATGTTAATAGCTTGCTAGACCCTGCAAGAGCCTCCTGTATGTGATTAAAGTTCAATTTAGAGATTGAGATACAATTATTTAAGGTAAATTACATCTGTTTGAAAGTGAAACCAGTTTTTTTTTTTCATGCAGGCTCTGTCAATCATAGCCAGGGGAGGTGTGGCTAGGGCTGCATAAACAGAAACAAAGTGATTTAACCCCTTCAGGACGGAGTCAATAGTGCACGTTCTGATCAAAACAAAACGTAAACAAAAACTGGTATTTGCGCTATATGTCTGTTCACCCATAGTTCCCATCTTTCATATTAAATGCACCCACACTTATTATATATCATTTTGTTCAGGAGAAACAGGGCTTTCATTCCATATCAAATATTTATATATGAAACCTAATTTATTATGAATAAAATAAAATAAACTGTGAGAAATTTTAAATTTTTTTTAAAATTTGTAGTTCCGCCTCACATTTTAGCTGTAAATGTCATAATACTGTTAGGTTTTACTGCACAAAAATGCACATATTTGTAATCAGCGATGTCTCACGAGTACAACAGTACCCCCCATTAACAGGTTTTATGGTGTTTTGGAAAGTTACAGGGTCAAATATAGAATGTTCCATTTTTAAATTGAAATTTGCCAGATTAGTAATGTTACCTTTGAGACGGTGTGGTAGCCCAGGAATGAGAATTACCCCCATAATGGCATACCATGTGAAAAAGTAGACAACCCAAGGTATTGAACGTGGGGTATGTTTAGTCTTTGTTAGTAGCCACTTAGTCACAAACACTGGCCAAAGTTAGCGTTCATATTTGTTTTTGTGTGAAAAAAGCAAAAAACTAATATTTGGCCAGTGTTTGTGACTAAGTGGCTACTAAAAATGACTGGACATACCCCATTTGCAATACCTTGGGTTGTCTACTTTTGCAAATGGTATGCCATCATGGGGGTAATTCTTATTCCTGGGCTACCATACGGTCTCAAAGGCAACATAACTAATCTGGCAAATTTCAATGTGAAAAAAATGAAATGCAAGCCTTATATGTGACTCTCTAACTTTCCAAAACACCATAAAACCTGTACATGGGGGGTACTGTTATTCTCGGGAGACTTCACTAAACACAAATATTAGTGTTTTAAAACAGTAAAACATATTACAACAATAATATAGTCCATAAAAGTGCCGTTTGTTTGAAAAAAATGCAAAAAACTTCACTTTTACTTAAAATATCATCGTTGTAATATAATTTACCAGTTTTAAACAGTAATATTTGAGTTCAGCGAAGTCTCCTGAGTAAAACAGTACCCCCTATGTACAGGTTTTATGATGTCTTGGAGAGTTACAGGGTCAAATATAGTGCTTGCGAATTAAATTCTCTGCACTTTCTCCCTGTGTTGTCAGGCATGTCAATCAAATTTTAATTAATCAAATGACATAATTATGTTAAAAGATTACTTAAATATACACGTAGAATTTTAATATATATGCATTTATAGGTATTTAAATTCTACGTGTATACTAATGTAATCTATTATGTAATTATATGTATTTATCTCTCTATATATATTTGCGGTTATTTGTATTTTATATATAGATAGATATATATAGAATGTCATTCTAAGTGTATTTTGTTACCAATATATATTTTTTAATAACAAAATACAGTTAGAATAAAATTACATATGAATATATAATTTATTTTAAATTTTGTTTCAATATTTTATTTATTTATTTAATAATTTTATTTATTTATTATTGTAATTATATGTATATATATATAATATATGTGTATATATCTATTATATATATAATATATATACATATTATATATATGTAACGTCACTCTAAGTGTATTTTAATACTAATATATATACTAATATTACTATTAAAATACATTACGCATGACGTTACATATATATATGTATATATATTATATATATAATATATATACATATATTATATATATAAAAATGCATTTATTTTAATTTTACACATGTCTAATTATTTTTTTTAATTCTTCCCACCAGCAGGGGGACTGTCTGATAATTCAGACAGCCCCCCTGCTGGCAGATCCACAGCCAGCTATAGGGGGCCATGTGATCGCTCTTTGAGAGCGATCACATGGCCCCCGGGGGCCTGATTTGCCGTGGGGGGGCTGCCTGGGCTCTGAGGCAGCCCCCCAGAAGAGGATCGCGGCGGAGGTGAGTACCGCCGGACCTCCTGGGCTGCAAGCCGTTACGGCGTTCTATGCCGCCGCAACGGCTTTAAAGCCCTTTAAAGCCGCGACGGCATAGAACGCCGTAACGGCGTTAAGGGGTTAACTCCTAAATGACAGTGATTGAGCAGTGAAATTGCAGGGGAATGATCTATACACTAAAACTGCTTTATTTAGCTAAAGTAATTTAGGTGACTATAGTGTTCCTTTAAGGACATCACACCCTGTGATATTAATGTGTGTGACTTTCACAGTGTTCTTTGTGCTGCTCTGCTGGTTTTTTTGGGGTTTTTTTTTTTTTATAGCTTGTGTAAAAGTGTCTGACTCCTTGGAAGTGAATACACCTGGAACATATTCAAACTTTGAGTGTAATAAATCGCTTTATAACTTTCAAAATTACAGAACGGAAACCTTTCTCTTTAACGGTTTGCTTATAATATTGCAGTGTTTCAGGCCAAGGATGATCTGACCAGGATATTCTTCAGCATAGAGAGTCCGCACAGTGCATCCACATGTCTTCTATCGATAAGAAGCAGACTAATGACAAATGTGTCTCTGAGCCCAGACACTATGCTGAATTGTAATCATGGAAATAAAAAGGCATTAAAGTTTTCTCCCAAGCTTTATCCCTTATCCTATTAACTAACACACTGCTAGATCGGTTTGCAACAAGCAATGGATCTTATGCAAGCTTCGTCGCCTATTTATTTTAGATGGGAAAATCTGTGAATTTAGTGTCATTATGTAGCACTCTGCTTTGCCTGCCAATTTGTTAGGTGAAGTCGTATCTCCATTGTATTACTTGCATTGGATCATAGATAATGCTGTGCTAAAAAAACACCTTAAACCATAACCACTGCAACTTATTGCAGGCACAATCGTGATGAATGTAATCCAAACCCATAGAAACCCATAGTATCAAAATGTGCCACTACCTGAATGTGGGAAAATTCTATAGAATCGTGTCAAAATGATAGATACCTTTTATTACTCACTCTATGTTCGCACTAGATGTTCCCAAGGTCCTTGGTGGTAGTAGTGTAGTTTTGCAAATCCTGAAAATCTCAACCAATCTAGCACCACCGCACTCAGGAGAGGTTGTGAGATAAATCCATATAAAAAATCTTTCTTAGTTTGCAGATTCTTAAAAAAACATTTAGAACACGCCATGCCCACCAAGGTAGGTAGCAGAAATTATACAGAAAAAAAAATCCCTCGTTCATGTATCAGGGCATTTTACAATGTTGATAAAACATCAAAGAGAGCGTGACACACGTTCAGTTTTCCTCTGTATAATTTCGGTCATTTTTATTTTCTCCCACTCTACCCAATGCCCTGTGCAAAGATTTTTTATTTTATTTTTTATGTATAATTTTGTTTGTTCCTGCTACCTACCTTGATGGGCATTCCATGTTCTAGATGTTTTAATATAAGCATCATAAGGAAGATTTTTCTATGGATTTTCAGTAGAAACCAATGTGGGTGTATCATTAATGGAAAATATTTTATTAATGTAAAAAAGGGAGGAATTAAGGTGGGACTCAGATTTTTTTTTCTCATAGTTTTAGAAGCATTCAAAATAATCTTGGAATACCGTACTTATTTAAAAATGAATTGAATTTTGTATTCTATTAGATATGGTGTCTGTAATGCTCATTTAATTTATGTTTTTGTATCTAAAGATCTGCAGGGCTGCAAACAAGACTCCTGAGTTAATAAGGATTAGCAAACAAGTTAAATATTACATAAACAAGGGAAGTATTTTCAACGGATCATAAGATTGTCTCCCTCCCATCCTTTTCACTGGGTCAGTGATCCATTGAATGTATCACAATAGCGCTTTATATTTTTACAAGCTGGGTAATTTTCCAGGCATTGCTCTGCGAATGGTTTCCAGTGCTTTAGGCAGTGAAGGGGTTAGTCAGAAATCATGTTTATTCAAAGCAGTCTGCAACATCTGGGATGGACACCCAGTTCCACTGTTATAAAGCACGTTATTGTACTCACATATCCAAATGTTAGCTCACCATCATCACTTGGATTGTTCTCTTTGAGCGGAGGACAAGGAGATGGCATACTCAAACACAGCCCATGCTTTATATGGCATTGTCACCAGTTAGCACATCACCACCGCGTGTTTATCTCTTTCTTTGCCGCATTAGGAACATTTGTTACTTTTTACAGTTGTGTCCCATTCATGTTAAACTTTGCGTCTTGATTTTGTTGTTGTTGTTGACGGTTTGATGTTATTTGATTTACTAGAAACACGTTTACCTCTGTGACATACGTTAAGCCAGGTGGTGCTTTCGTTTATAAAGTCTGAATAATAGTCCATTTAAATGATCTTAGCTCACTGTGACATTCAAAGTAATCCAGCTCTTGAATCCAATCATGAACGTTCACTTGATGCATTATGTATATGTAAAAAATTCCAAATCATCCAATAAGCAGGTTAGGGCATGTGCTATAACCAGAGGGGTGCCATACAGCCCACTTCAGAGCTCTTAGTAAGACTCATACCTCGTGTATAGAATACACAAATGTAGGGCAGATATTTTTTGCCTGAAAACTAGTATTTAAAGTCTGTCAAAGTTGCCGTGCGATATCCATTAAATTCTGCACACACATTGTATTTGTTGAGTAAACAATGTAAATTGTTTGAAATTTAAAAAACAAAACAAAAAAAAGATGTAGGCTCTTCTGTGACTTCTCTTTGTAGCAAAAACAATCATAAAACTAGTGGAAATCTAAAATGGTGTTTCCACCAGAGCTTTTGGCAAGGTTGCATATTATGTTACAGGGTACGTGTGGGCCACCTTACACATCATAGTGACATGTTCATTCTTACTGCATACACTATTGATTTTGGCTGCTAGTTTTGTTTTGCCACAGAAACCACTGCTCTGCAAGTGTGCCATTGCTTGTTCAAGTAGCAGAGTAGGGCTCTGGCTGATGGTGCTGGAATTGCTCTCTTTTAGTTTTTTGTCAAACCACTCAAATAGTTTGACAGAAAGTGGAGACACCCACTACTCTTTCCACCATAACCACTGCAATAAGCGGTTGTGTTTATGGTACTTGAGTATCCCTTTTAATGTAGCAAATTAGATAAACAAGCCTTCATTCAAAACACTTGATATGTTCATGAAAATATGTGGAACATTATTAACGATATGTCATTTAGTACTGTAGACAATCTTTACATCCCCTGCCTCTATCCTTGAAGGAACACTATAGTCACCCAGACCATGTCATTGAGATGGCCCTGCTTGCTGTGTAAAACATTTCAGTTTAAAAAACTTTATAGTGTTCCTTTAAAGGAACACTGTAGGCACCCAGACCACTTCAGCTCAATGTCCCATGTCCCTTAACCCTACAGGGGTAATTTCTGAGAAACTGCAATAATTACCTTGCTGGGTTTAGTCCTCCTCTTGTGGCTGGCCAGAGGATTGCCACTAGTGGGGACTTCCTGGTGCTTAGACGACTTTTGGTTGCTATGCTCGAGGACCTCTAGCATCACCGGACTCCCCATAGTAAAGCGTTAAATAATGCTTAATGGGAATAATGGGAAAATCCTAATGCCGCACATGCACATTAGGTCTACCCCACTGGCTGACGGCGGGGGAGGTGCGTGGACGGAGCCTGACCCAGCACCGATGGACATTGCACTGGGTTCAGGTAAGTCACTGAAGGGGAAGATTAATGCAGTAATAAAACATTTGTCTGGATTCTCTGATGGATCTTCGTGTCTCTCTCCATTGCTGCCGGTAATATTGAGTGGTCGTCAAACGTTCTCTTTACTCTGTCCCATTTCTTCCAAAAATAAGACGAGGCACAGTCAGCCCTGGAATCAAGTCCTCAGGATATACTGTGTGTGTCTCTTATCTAAACCTATAGTACATTTTTTATTATCTAATCAGCCACAGCAATAATTCACTATTTGTAACTGTGTGTATTTATAAAAATCATTTGGTATAGTAAAGTAAAGAATGAGCATTCAAAACATCATAACACGGGGCGTGGCCTGGCTACTCACGGAACTGGACGCGTGAGAGATCAGCTCCGTCGGGGGTAACCAATAATCAGCGATTATAATAGCATACCCGAAGAAAAAACCCACTCATACCAGCACTGGTGAGCTCTACACCGACCATGTCACACCGCTCAGCAAAAAAAACGAAACTCCGACCGGCGGAACTGAGAATCGCGGCACTCACACCACCGCGAGGTAAGCCTCAAAATGGCGCCGAAGGCCCCAACTCCCCTACAGCTTACTCTGAACGGAGTGACAGCACCTCAATTTCACTAGATCCCACGATACCGGCATCAGAAACAGCCATGCACCGAATGATGCAAGACCTACAGAATAATCTGCAGGCTGAATTTTCTAAATTGGCCAGAGATGTCCGCACGGACATAAAAGCGATATGTGAACGCACTTCCCAATTGGAAGAAAAGACGGAAGAAATAATCGCTGCACACAACAACCTAGCCTCAGGCTATGAAGCATTTGACACAAGACTGAATGCACTCGCGGCAAAAGTAGCGGATCATGAGGACCGCGACAGACGGAACAATGTCCGCCTGCGCGGTATACCAGAAGAGATTACTCCCACTGAGCTCCAAAACTTCACCTCGGAACTTTTCAAAACTTTATGCCCAGATCTCAAGGAGGAAGAACTGCACCTAGACAGGATACACCGCCTACCGCGCCCTAAGTTTCTGGCCTCCACCGCTCCGCGAGACGTGCTAACGCGGGTACACTATTTTGTGGCCAAAGAAAAAATTATGAGGGCAGCGAGGAATCCGGGCACATTACCAGATAAATTTGCGGGTATTCAGCTGTTTACTGACCTGTCAGCGGCCACATTAGCGAAGCGCAAAGCATTTACGCCCTTCACAGCAGCTCTGCGGAATGCAGGAATCCAATATAAATGGGGGTACCCCACCCGCCTCATAATAAGGAAGAATGGAGTGGAACATCAAGTCCGCACGGTACAAGAAGGTCTCCATCTTCTCGAAGAATGGAATCTCCCTATACCTGCGCAAGGACGGGACGCCGAGGACGGGACTCATCGCCAACCACCAAAGATGGTATCCAAAGACTGGTTCACAATATCCAATCACAAGTGAAGGACATTTCTCGTATTCTCCAGTACAGCTAACCTGTATTCTCGCAAACATCACCTGAGGATACGTGAGCATATACAACTGCTTGATCGCAGTATTTACACTTAGAAATCGTATTGATTTATTGTATAGTTTTGTTGACCTATGTTTTTAATTCTTTCTATGTATGTTAATAATACTTGACGGGTTGTGATAAGTGACTTAAATCCGGGAACATAGTGAGCTCGAGAAAGTAGGGTAAAACATGTATAACGTATACCCTCCCCCCACTTGGCTCTACAGAGCCGCATACCTCTAACAGACGGCAGACGCTTCAGATCTGCAAACCATGTTGTATATAGTTGCTTTCGAGCATTGGTTTAACCTACACCCCTCCCCCCCCTCCCTGAATCCCCCGAGGTATCCTAATACGACTTTAAGCTTCCAAGCCAGACGACACACAATAAGAACAGTGTATGATGTTCAACCACATCGACCACACTTGATTTACACACGCTATAAACGTACCCACGGAAATACCCCATGGTGGAAAACCCATATAACAGCTAATTTTGGAATTTTTCGTATAAGGCCCAACATGCCAGATAACATAAATGCAGAGGCAACACATAGTCGCATTATCACCTATGACTGGTATCTGCTCAATAATCTCCGACGGCGCATTATGGTACCTTCAGCGGCTTCTAACGCCCACAGATGATGACCCTAACTATATTTTCGCTAAATGCTAAAGGTCTTAACTCCCCTCATAAACGGAGACTGGCTCTGGCTGAAGCTACTAAGTTTAAAGCCCAAATTGCGTTTTTTCAAGAAACCCACTTCCTTAAAACCAAAATGCCCAAATTCACCTCCGCACAATTCCCCCTAGGGTTCCATTCTGGGTACACGAAGAAAAAGAGGGGCGTTTCTATTCTGATACACAAGGATGTTACCTTTAAGCTCCAAAAAACAATTAAAGACAAGGAAGGCAGGTTCCTTTTACTATGTTGCACTATAAATGAAGACCCATACACACTACTAAATGTATATGGCCCGCATAACAATCAAAAAGACTTTCTGTCCAAAATCATATCCTTAGCTCATAAATTCACCTGTAATAACCTAATCATAGGAGGTGACACTAATTTTATTCTCGACAGCACTGCCGACACAACCTCCACCCACAGTGTAAATCGAACGACCTCACGAAAACGCACTCTCCTTACACAGCAAATACGACAGACAATAAATGGTGCAGGCCTTATAGACATATGGAGGATACTACATCCCTCTGAAAAGGATTTTACCTTCCATTCGCATGTGTATAATTCATACTCCAGAATAGACAGGTTTTTGATACCCACTGCTCTGACCCGAAAAATTATCAATTCACAGATAGGGATAATGACATGGTCAGACCATGCACCTGTGCTACTCACAATACAGGAACACTTCCCACACAAGGGTCAAGGCACATGGAGACTCAACGAAACGTTACTACACGACCCACACATAGTTAAAAGCATTGAAGACGATATCCACACCTTCTTTGATATAAATGACGCAAGAGAGACTTCCATAGCCACGAACTGGCAGGCCCACAAGGCCGTAATCAGGGGTAACTTGATCAAACATGCCAGCTATAGGAATAAGCAGAGAACTGCTAAATATACAGACCTCATACGACGAATAACGGAGTTGACTCACGCGAACAAGTTGAACCCTTCACAAGACCACTATGAAACTCTTAAATCTCTACAAACACAACTAAGTGATATAGAGACAGAGAAAACTAATTATATTTTACACAAATTCCGACATAAATTTTTTGCGCATGGTAATAGATCCGGCGCTACACTAGCGGCGAAACTTAAAGAGCGTTCACCGAATGCCAAAATAGCCTACCTCCTAACAGCCGACAAACAAAAAATACTACACCCGCAAAACATTGTGGATGAATTCGCTAAATATTATAGTACGTTGTACAACCTCAAAGACTCAGAAGGAACACACGTCCCCACCCCCGCCCAAGTTCAAGATTTTTTGTCCAAAATGACCTTACCTACTCTCACAGACGAGGAAATAGCAATGATCACGAGCGAATTCACAGAATCAGAGGTAGCGGCAGTGATAAAAAATCTGCCCACGCATAAATCCCCAGGCCCAGATGGGTTTACAAACCTGTACTATCAAACATTTGCGAAAGCATTACTCCCACATATGACCCTGCTTATAAATCACTGTTACACCAACGGTTGTATGCCAAAAGAGATGCTTCAAGCACATATCTCCACATTACCGAAGCCAGGCAAACCTGCAGTTGTATGCCCAAATTTTCGACCCATATCCCTTTTGAACTGTGACACTAAGATATATGCAAAACTCATAGCAGAGAGACTGAAAGGGATCTTAACACGCATTGTACATAATGACCAGTCAGGGTTTATTAAATCGAGGCAAGGGTCAGATAACACTAGAAAAATTCTAAATATCTTAGCCCATATGGACACAAACAGATTGGAAGGTCTTCTCTTAGCGCTGGACGCGGAGAAGGCCTTCGATAGACTGAACTGGTACTACATGGAACAGGTGATGCTTAAATATGGTTTTCCATCATCTTTTATAAGGGGGATCATGGCATTGTATCGACAGCCTTCAGCCAGAGTCACAAATGCAGGCTTTGTCTCGTGCCCCTTCACCATCACGAATGGGACGAGGCAAGGATGCCCATTATCTCCATTACTATTTGTACTCTCCCTCGAGCCCTTAGCACACATGATAAGGAACCATGCCCAAATTAAAGGGATACGGGTGGGAACAGACGAATTCAAACTGGCTATGTTCGCTGATGACATCTTCATAACCCTTGCAGACCCCGATGAATCTTTGTCCTATCTCATAACTGCCCTCGAAGAATATAGCAGAGTTTCGTACTATAGACTGAACCAATTAAAAACCCAGGCCCTACCAATTCGGCAACAGCACGAGTTAGTACGGTCGCTAAAACAGCAACATAAGTTTGACTGGAGAACTACACATGTTATGTACTTAGGAGTAAAAATTGCACCCACACTTAGAGGAATCCACACCCTCAATTTCTCCCAACTCCCAAACCTCTGCCTGCACACATTACACAAATGGAAAGATGTGAGGTTGTCTTGGCTTGGGAAAATTAATGCAGTAAAAATGGTGGTCCTTCCCAAACTTCTATATGTATTTAGGATGCTGCATCTCCCTTTATCACCATCACTGAGCAAACAACTCCAACGCCTCATAAACAACTACATATGGAATAACAAGAGACCACGCCTTCCATGCGTGCTTCTACAAATGCAGGCAAACAAAGGGGGATTAGGCCTCCCTAACATCGCACTTTATCACAAAGCTGCGATACTAGAAGCAGCGATAAAACTGCACACCCCTTCACAGCTATTTCAATGGGTAGATATGGAAAACAGCTACTCCCCAAACTCCTCAGTGGCAGACATGCTATGGACGCCCAAACACCTCAGGGATAAAAATACCTCGGTGCTTCCTACATCCAAACTCACGATCCAGATGTGGGATTACCTCCACAAAAAACGTACGAACACTACACAATTTTCCCCGTGGGCCCCAATAACAGCTCTTCAGTCCATATCACCATGGTTGTTTTTCCACAAATGGAAAGAAAAGGGCATCTCACATATAACTGATGTGTACCGACATGGGACCATAGTGCCATTCCCTGATCTCCAACTTAAGTATGCTCTACCGTCAAACTATATATTCCCGTACCTCCAACTTAAAAGCATAATTATAGACAGGGTACATAAACCAAACCAAGATGATAACACTCTGAACACGGAGCTTATAGCCATGTACAATAGGTGCCACAAAGCACCACTCAGGACCAAGGCTTTATCCTTAGGATACGCCGCATTACAGCAACATCCTCCTCTGACGAGTTTTGCTTTTGCGACTCAATGGCATAAAGAAGGTCACCCACAATTCACTAATGACCAATGGTTGCAATCACTTGGTGCACTCAAAGGCGTAACATCATGCTATACACATGTAGAGGCACATAAAAAATTAGTGTATCGATGGTATCTCACTCCACACAAGCTACATAAGATTTATCCGAATAGCCCACTAACTTGCTGGCGATGCACCAATGGGATGGGAACCATGAGTCACATCTGGTGGGAATGTTCCACTGTCCTACCATTGTGGACGGAGGTCCAACATCTGGGTAACTCCATAGGACTTTTAAAGGAAATACTTACACCCACCAACGCTTTATTCCTAATATTTCCCGATCAGGTCCCTCCACAGGACAAACACTTGTTAATTATGCTAATTCTAGCTGCACGGAACCTTATTGCCTGCCACTGGAAGCAACAGATTTGCCCGACATCAAAACAGTTACACCACAAAATACAACAATATTTGAAACATGAAACATTGACCTCCTCTACGACCAAACGTAGAGACATAGCACACAATAACTGGCTGAGATGGAGTCGTTACATAACCGAAAATCACAGCTCCAAATAACTTGCCGTACAGGTCCAGTTGGTACTACATAGATAGTAAGCTTTATCTATAAACCTGGCATACAATGCATAACTGATAACAAAAGGTTGCTCATCCATGTTTGTCTCAATCCCACCGTTAAATACCATTTATAATGCTGTATGCACATGGCGCTTCAAGACAGATTTATTTTCCTGATCGCAATCTTATGTTTTAAATTTCTATTTTCTGTTAAAATGTGTTATCTTTATTATGTAAACGCAATGTACCCACATTTAACCTGTAGGTGCGGAGCAACTGGCTAGAATGTTATGCTTTCAGTCCCTATCTGATACACTGAACATTGTGTACTGTTAAGTGTTAAATCAAATCTACTTATGGGTTCTCTCCATAACCCTCCCAATCTGCCCACTTGTGGCTAATATAAGTTTTAGCAACTGGTATTTTGCTCTCTGGCTTCGTCCAAACTAGTTCTAAAGTGTTTCTGCATCAACAATCAAGCGATATATTATGTCTATACTATATTATGCTTGTATAATAGACTATGTCTGTAGAATATCACAATTGTAACGAACTATCTGTATCTACCATAACACAAAACTTGGATATTTATGTTTGTGGATACCCCCCTCCCCTTTTTCCTTTCTGTATCCCCCTCAATTTCATACTTTGAAAACTCAATAAAATACGAATTTGAAAAACATCATAACACAGCTGTATCTGAGGGATTTACAAACTACTGTACTTCTTTTAGCATCTGGGTTCCATAGGAGTTTTGCTGTTAGAATCCATGTTTGACCAGTAGGTGACGTCAGAAGATAAATGGCAAGTAAAGAAGAGTTTATCTAAACTTTTTACACATGTATATTATTATTATTATTATTATTATTTTATTATTATTTATATAGCGCCAGTAAATTCCATAGCGTTGTACAATGGGTGGACAATATACAAGTTAATAACTGACTAAAGTTGATGCTAAGCAATGCTTATTGTAGATCCCATAAGTATAACCATGTCTTTTCGAGAGGGAGCTGGCAAAAGCTTATATTTTTGTCGCCCAGCACCTCATATTAACCAGAAAGAAAATAGTTAATTCTTCTCCCATGCTCATCGTGTGTATGAGCAAATTCGGTTTTAAAAGCCTTATACGTCTTAAATAATAATTATCACTAATAAAAAAGGCAAAAAGTCTCCTTACAGTTGCGCACTTAATATGTATCAAATTTGTCAATACATTCACTGCTATATCTAACGAGGAATACATTTGATGTTGAAATGTTAGCAAAAGTGGAGCAATTTTATCTAGGTACATTTTATTTTGGTTTTGGCAATTATTGGTGATTATCTGTAATTTCATTTACAATACTTTTATTTTATTTTTTTTAAAGACTCAATGGGAGGAAATTTCAAAAGGCAGACACCGCTGTTACCAGTACACATTTCTGCTAACACCTCCATTTGCAATATTCACTTCTCCTCTGTTTAATTATATGTAGAATTATTGGAGCATACAATATAGTAATGTCTGGTCTGAGGAAATCATGTGTCCATTATAAATTCTGTGCACATTATATCGGTATGAGAGAAAAGGTTTCTGCAAAGGTATAATGGTCACTACAAAAAAAGTTGTTGTTTAAAAAAAAAATAAAAAAAAATAAAAAATTATTCCTTCTTCCCACAGATTTACCAATGGCAATTTTCTGTGCCCTGCTGTAAATGTAATAGCTGATATTACTGCTGAGAAATCCATAATTGAACATATTATGACCACCTGATTTTGTTTGGCGTAATTGCAGTCTGATATATTCAAATTGAATTTCACTGAGTGTAGGATTTGCGTTTCTGCACATTTGTATATCTGAAAGGGCTCAAAGCGGATTAACCATATCCGTGCCATATCTTTTTGCTTTGTAGAGGGCTCTCAAATTGAAAGGGACTCTTAGTGTCTGTTGCTACTTGATTTAATTGTCTGTTCTGATATGTATGTATTTAATAGTTTGATTTATTATTATTTTTTTTAAATGGTATTAATATGTACTAGCTTTAAGTGTTCAGTCCATCTTCATATTGGTACTTTATTTGTCTGTAGATTACTTTACGTAAATCACATATTTGGATTTATTGGTCACACTAGAGACTGCTACAACTAGCTCTTCTGCTGTTCCTGCTGTGCTGGTCGGTATAGATTGTTGCAGATAGCTTCCACATTGTCCTTTATTGGTTTGTCTAGACTGCTCAGGTAGTTCCATATTATTGTTTATTGGGCGGTGTAGAATTCTACAGGTAGTTCCCAAATTGTTGGTCTTTATAGAATTTTACATGTAGCTGGCTCTCAAGTGTCGTTTTATGGAGCTGTACAGACTGCTTCAGGTAGCTACCATATTGTTCTTTATTGGGATGTACATATTGCTAAAGTAGCTCCACACTTTCATCACCTTTTTTGTCAGTTTTCATGTTTTTATTCCCTCCGTAGTTATATTTTCAGCTTTCTACTCCCCCATTTACTTTTAAGCTCTCACTCCTGTTTGAGCTGCCCTGTATTTCAAGCAATATTTCTTTATTTTCAATACAACCCTTATACTTCTTCCTGCATCTGTCCACTGATATCGCTTACTTTATTTTCACTGCTCCACCATTTTGTTCAAGCATCTCTTACTTGCTGAGAATTCTAAGTGAATTTAGGAATTTAGGTAAAAATAGTAAAATTGGAAAAATGTGTTTTCAGTTTGGCTACTATAGCCTTCAATTTGAAATGCACTCTAAATTAATGGCAATTCTCACTTTAGTGAATACTACTGAGAGAGCTGTGTGTGTGTTCCTGTTTTGTATTTTGTAACCATGAGAGTGCGGCATACTTTGGTACTGCCAATGGAATTGTAATTCTCCTCACTCTACAGTTAGCCATCACCTTCTTCGACCAACCTGTGGCATTGTTGCTGTTGTATTGTATCAAAGGATGTTAAAGGAACACTATAGGACCAGGAACACAACTATGTATTACTGTCCCTATAGTGTTAAAATCACCATCTAGCCCCCCTGGCCCACCTAAATATAGCAAAATCTCACTTTTGTTCAAGTCTGCAGCTGCTGGCTCTGCTCCCGATCTGTCTGCTTGGCTGACATTATCAGAAGTGTTGTTCTCAGCCAATCACAATGCTTTCACAAAGGATTGGCTGGGACTGTCAAAGAGGCAGATCAGGGGCTGAGCCAGCACAAGTCAAACACAGCCCTGGCCAATCAGCACCTCCTCGTAGAGATGAATTGAATCAATGCATCTCTATGAGGAAAGTTCAGTGTCTGCATGCAGAGGGAGGAGACACTGAATGGCAGTGCTGCTTACTCTGCAGCACTGCCCAAGGAAGCAGCTTTAGCAGCCATCTAAGGAATGGCCAGTGGAGTTATCACTAGGCTGTGATGTAAACACTGCATTTTCTCTGAAAATACAGTATTTACAGCAAAATGCCTGAAGGGAATGATTCTACTCACTAGAACAAATGCAATAAGCTGTAGTTGTTCTGGCAATTATAGTGTCCCTTTAAATTTTAGCAGCTCAAATGGTGACCGTGACCGTGTTTACTGAATAAAGCTTGAATAATAGTTGTTATGGTGACTATAGTGTCCCTTTAAATTCACAAAGGTTGCAGTGTCCCAGAATGATAAATCTCACAGGCCCAAGAAGATAACTGTAGCCCGACAAAAGCTGGGATGGCAATCTAAAAATACCTTCTCGTGTTTAACCCCTTAAGGACCAAACTTCTGGAATAAAAGGGAATCATGACGTGTCACACACGTCATGTGTCCTTAAGGGGTTAAGGTTGCATTCAGTCATACTTTGACAGAAGCTCTGGAAAATCAAAGATAGTACTATGGGTTTTTGTGCTTTTACATTTACAGGAGTATAAGGTCTGCAGATGTAAAAATAAGGAGTCCAACTCATTTTGCACTGCAGATGCAGTAATGGAGTAGCAAATAATCTGTGTTCATACGATGACAAGGAAACCATGACAATACGTAAAGATGTGGCCAATTACAACTGTAAATGATAAACTTGTATTACCCATTACAATGGTGCTCTTGCTGTGTGGTTGCACCCAGGATGGTGGTTTCTCATACATCTGCCTTTGTGTTCCTCACTAATCCCCTCAGTCGCTCTCTGGATTGTGAGCTTTTGTGTATTTAAATTGAATTCAGTAATACTGCTTAAGTACTTACCGAGCACTAAGTAAATTGATGATGCTAAATACATGTACGTTAATTGTAATGATCTTAAACACATACCATTTTTAAAATTGTTTCTTTAATACCCACAGATGTTAATCACAGATTGCTCTAGGTTTGAGAGAATATAGCTTGTGCCTTGTCATTATTCAAGTAATGTTGTGCTTGATTGTGATATAAGCATTCTGCTCCGGCTGCCATCAGTCATTCACGTCTACCTCCATCCGTATGTGATAAATAGAGAGAATCCCAACTATAGGTCCATTGCAATGCTTATGTATAAAAATGATGGTCTCTCACATTGGGAGCTGGTGGTTGGCTGGGCTCAGCGCTTATGAAGTCTAGAATAAATGACTTTATTGCTTTAAAGAAACACTTCAAGCACCATAACCACTCCGCCGACTTGTCTACCATTTTATCACTAACTTTGACCAATATTTCTTTGTATTTTAGTTGTGATTATTATAATCTGGATGAGAGATAATGCGGAAAAAAAAAATCAACAAAGCCAAACAAAACACATTGGGTTCAGCTACAACGCCTGAGTACAGCAATACCCTTAATTGTAGCTTGCCATCATTTTCGTAATGTTATGGATTAAATTAAATTCTTTCTAATTTTAGAATGTCTGCCAAATTTAGCAATGAAATGTTTTTGTTTTTTTTTCATTTTTCATTCACACAATCTATGTTGTACTAAGCTGTTGTGTATAGATCATGCCTCTGGTGTATCGCTGGTAAATTCTCTGCTGTTTAGGCGTTAAATCCCTTTTGTTTCTTACCATACAGCCCTAGCCACACCTTCCCTGGCTGTGACTCACACAGCCTGTATTAACAAAATAAAGAAAAACCAAAGGTACGAAATAATGTGAATCACCAAAGTGATAATATGTAAATAAATATAATACCAACTGTAAATTTGTAGAGATATAAAAGCTCAGAATGGTATCTTCAAAAAATATGAACAATACATAGGGTAATATTGTAAAGGACCACTAAGAGATATGGGTGGTGGAAAACTCACAAAAGTAAGATGAATTCAGGCATATCTCCCTCTGTAATTAGGGAACTGGACAGTATAGGAAACCTCCAGCGATGGTTCTCAGTATGAGTGGATGACAAAATCTTCTAATACACTCCAAACAGAGAAAAGACAATGGATAGTGCAGATTGTATTAAAAAATAACAATTTCATTGCATATATTGCACTTACAGTGTATCAGAGTAAAAACAGCATGTCTCCACACTGGGTGGTATTCAAAAGCAGCAACTGGACCGATCAGGATACAGAATTAGGAACAGTAGTAGCAGCACCAAACAAAGTACAAATAAAAGTTCGGTTTAAAAGCAAAATAAACAGATTATTTTCTTGTCACAATTGTTTCTTGAGTGTTTATAAGGGTACACTTATAAACCTAGGGTACTGCGTGCTATATAGTATTTGACGGTTAACTTTGTTGTTTTTCTCTTTGTATTAACAAAATAGTTTGATTTTCAATCAGATGTTAACTTACTTTAGAGGTTTTTATCTCCTTCTGTAAACTGAACTTTAATCACATACAAGAGTCTCCTACAAGGTTAAGCAAGCTATTAGCAATGCAGGAGAAACAAATTCTAAATTCGGCAGAATTTGCAATAAACAAAGTGTAAACTTTAGATCTCACTTTACTGGAAGTGTTTACGAAGGCTGTGCACATTACCAGCTGTTATTTAACTCTGAAATAACAGATAATTGAGCAGTGAGACTGCAGGGGCATGATCTATACACCAAAACTGCTTCATTCTGCTAAAATTGTTTTGAGGACGAAATGTCTCTTTTAAGGCTGAAACATTGTCTGGGTTTCAATGAAATTCCAATGCGGTCAGCATGCGTATTTCATAAAGTACAGCTATTAGAGCCCTCTTCTGGTTGATCACATAATTAAAGTGAAAATGTGCATTGATGGGTCCTGGTCACCCTTGAAGAAATTGAGTATGTTCTGTTTGGACCTATTCCAGTTGTGTGAAGTCTTACTGTCTTTGTTTATGACTAGCATGCTCACTTAGGGCAGGTAGAAGTAGCTTTAAAAAAAACTATTTTAAGTTTAATTTTCAACGAGAAAAATGAAATTCTCAAGGGACACTATAGACACCAGAACCACTTAGCTGAGATCATAAAGATTTATGATAAAAGACATGGAGACAGGACCAGCCATGGCGAATCTGGCCAGCATGGAGAAAATGGTGAGTAAAAACACCTTCCTTGTGCGATTGGAGGAGGGCAGGTACCTGAACAGACGCACACACTGACAGACAGGCGCACACACTAACGGAGACACACACACAATTTCTCACACTCACAAAGGGACATTTTTATTTTAATTGAAATCAACTCTGCCTCCCTACCTTTGTGAGAGCTGAGTGGATATTTACCTGGGAGCCAGTGGGGCTGCTCTCTTTCTGCGTGCGAGGAAGCAGTAATCTTCCTGCAGCTCCTCTCTCCTCCCTCGCGCTGTCTGCAGTGATGTCGGGGTCAGAGTGACATCATATTCCGGCTACCAGCATCATTAAACCGCGTGCAAGGGAGCAGAGAGAAGCTGCAGGACAATTATATCTCCCTCGCCGCCTTCTTGCTGCCTCAGCCGGCCACCTCCATTTTTACCAGGGCGGCTGGCTCCAATTTTCTCACTGTGACCAGAAAGGTATCACCGTACTTCACAGATGAAGCTTATCTCAAGTATTTCTTTGTGGTTACTGGATCTCAGAGCAGAACAGAGACATATTTCAGTTCCATGTGGTTAGAACCCACATATTTAAAACACTCTGTCATGGTAAAACAGCTTTTTTCATGTCCCCCCCCCCCCAACTGTACAGCTTCCTACAGGAAGTACTCGTTAAGGATTTTTTTCCCCTTTACCCTAAATTTCTAAATCTTACCCTCTATTCAGACGCCTCCATCTTCTAGTTACTGGTAGTGATGTAACGTAACTGCCTTCATCTACCCCTAGTATGCGACTGGACCCAATTTCCGTGCTTGCTCGGTTGACACCAGCTCCATATGGTCATGAAGCATCCTTAAAGAACACCCCATGACCATATTTGGCAATATTGGACATGACCTACTGAACGGACACAACTGGGCATGTGTGGTGCTTGAAAATTATGTAAGGTGATCTTGCGAGGCCAGGGGTAATGACTCGATGTAAAGGTATTGGGGAGAATGTAACTTGACGAAGGAAGTGGAACTTGCCTTAAGCTCCACCCTATGTCAATATTGTCAAGCGTAGGGAAAATAAATAAGACAAAGTAGTCCCTGCTGAGGAGTGAGACTGAGAGATCAGAAAGGAAGAAAATAACAGATACTGAAGGAGGAAGAGAAGAGGAAACTAGTGGAGAAAGGCATGTTTGGGGTCACAGAGCCACTTTAATTTGTATAGGTTTCCTTCAATGACACAAAATAAGCTAAACATCTGAGACCCCTAAAGTACTCACCATAGATCACTCTAACATCCTCTATACTGATAGGCGTTTGTTTTGTCCAGGTATGCCAAGTGTCAGTGACATAATCTGCTTTAAGGAATCCATTTAATCTCAATCTTAAAAACTTGTGAAGTGATTTCAAAGCTCTGGAAGTTAATTACTGGAAGATGCAGATTGCTTTGTATAGTAACATTTGTTCGTAATTGCTGCTTTTAAGTTATGTTGTCGGCTTGTGTTTTGGCAGCAATTCTTAATGTACTTAGGAGCGTGCACAGCAGAAAACCTTCATACAGATTTTTAAAAAATCTTTTCACCTAAAACCCGTGAACGGAAGTGCTAAATCTGCTATCCTAAAACAAAAAAAGCATGTTTATTTGCATAATGCTCTTCAAGATGCTGTATTATACTATTGGTGCCCCCTGGAGTGGCTATGTGCACCCGCAAAATACAAACAAAATAAGTGAGCAACTGGTAATAATCCCATACATGCATTGATTTCAGAAAAAAAACATGAATCCTGCACTTTTATACATACCTAAAAATGCATAAAAGCAGGAAAAACACAGCAGTATCCGCAACAAAGTGTTTATCCGAGTAGTGGTGCACTCCCAATTATAGAGTCCTACAAATCCCAGGTATTGGTATTGCTCCACAGCTTAGCATCTTAAATTCCATCCGACCACTCCGCCCCCTGGCAGGTTGGTCCCAGCTGTCCTGTACCTCAATGCTATATTCCTCACTGTACTAAATCCTTGAGCAGCTTGAACTACGGTGTCTCAACCGTGCCAGCACTTTGTGTCTCTTACAACAGACATCCTCAGGGCTGTCCAACCTAACTGTATCCAGATTTATACCCATTAACTTAAAAAAGTTAAAGCTGGAACTGCAAATACAACCTAAAAAGAAAACAAAATAAGGACTGGGCACCATTGGCGTAGCTAGAGCTTTTGCCGCCCGGGGCTGCCCTTAAGTTTGCCGCCCCTATCTCGCCCCACGTCATGTCCGGTGCAGTCGTGTACGTCCGCGGATGCACCAGACATACCTCTTTTAAGTACTCCACACCTCTAGCCCAACAACCTTTTCAAGCATTTTAAAGATATACACCCAATGAATACATGCATGAAAAATTCATGCATGTGATTCATTGGGGAATATCTACTAAACAGTGATTTTATTGGGGGTGTGTTTGCCCATTTGGGCAGAATGTCCTTATTGTTATTGAAGTGCTTCAGTATATTTAACTTTTTATTGGTGTGAAAAGAAGCACTTACGAGTAAAACGCAGCTTATTGAAATAATTTTTTTTACACATTTTAAAAATATATACCACCTCCCCATCCACCCCCCTTGCTACGCCACTGCTGGGCACAAGGGTGAGGTCTAGAGCAGATTTATTACTCAGAAAGGGACAATGTTTTGGCTCTGTAAGAAAAAGGCTCACTCAGAGCTGAAACATTGTTCTTTTCTGTCTAACAGTTGCACTGGACCTTACACCTAGTCCTAATTTTTGTTTTATTTGAGGAGCCTGGTTATCTCAGGACTGGAGGCACAGTTTATAGAGAATGTGTGCCTGTGCTGTTTCTCTTTGAGCATTCTAAAAAGTGTCAGAGTAAAAAGCAGCATGTATTCTGCCAATGAACATCATTGTAAACCACTTTTGAGCCATAGACCCATAGGCAGAGTAGTGCAGCTAGCATACAATCTACACGTTCCCAAATCAGAACTCAAAATATTTTTGTACAGGTCTGATGGATAAAAATACTGGCTTGATTCCTCCATTACCTTTAAAGTATTTTCCTTAGGAGAAAAGCCAATGCCACTGGACCACCATGGACTGTCATATCCCCCCTCCCTGGCCAGGTAACAAGCAGGGAGGGTGGACTAAAAAAATTAATAATAAAACATTATTAAAATTAAAATAAAAAATGCCTCTCCTCCTGCCTATTTTACACAAATGATGTCCCTTCACAAACACACAAACTATACAAACACACACACTGCATTCATTATATACACACACTGCACACTCTGCATTATATACACAAACTATACAAACACACACACTGCATTCATTATATACACACACTACACACTCTGCATTATATACACAAACTATACAAACACACACACTGCATTCATTATATACACACACTACACACTCTGCATTATATACACAAACTATACAAACACACACACTACATTCATTATATACACACACACTGCACACTCTGCATTATATACACAAACTATACAAACACACACACTGCATTCATTATATTCACACACCACACACTCTGCATTATATACACAAACTATACAAACACACACACTGCATTCATTATATACACACACTACACACTCTGCATTATATACACAAACTATACAAACACACACACTGCATTCATTATATACACACACTGCATACTATGCATTATATACACAAACTATACAAACACACACACACTGCATTCATTATATTCACACACCACACACTCTGCATTATATACACAAACTATACAAACACACACACTGCATTCATTATATACACACACTACACACTCTGCATTATATACACAAACTATACAAACACACACACTGCATTCATTATATACACACACACTGCACACTCTGCATTATATACACAAACTATACAAACACACACACTGCATTCATTATATTCACACACCACACACTCTGCATTATATACACAAACTATACAAACACACACACTGCATTCATTATATACACACACTACACACTCTGCATTATATACACAAACTATACAAACACACACACTGCATTCATTATATACACACACTACACACTCTGCATTATATACACAAACTATACAAACACACACACTGCATTCATTATATACACACACTACATACTCTGCATTATATACACAAACTATACAAACACACACTGCATTCATTATATTCACACACCACACACTCTGCATTATATACACAAACTATACAAACACACACACTGCATTCATTATATTCACACACCACACACTCTGCATTATATACACAAACTATGCAAACACACACACTGCATTCATTATATACACACACTACACACTCTGCATTATATACACAAACTATACAAACACACACACTGCATTCATTATATTCACACACCACACACTCTGCATTATATACACAAACTATGCAAACACACACACTGCATTCATTATATACACACACTACACACTCTGCATTATATACACAAACTATACAAACACGCACACTGCATTCATTATATACACACACTACACACTCTGCATTATATACACAAACTATACAAACACACACACTGCATTCATTATATACACACACTACATACTATGCATTATATACACAAACTATACAAACACACACACTGCATTCATTATATTCACACACCACACACTCTGCATTATATGCACAAACTATACAAACACACACACTGCATTCATTATATACACACACTGCACACTCTGCATTATATACACAAACTATACAAACACACACACTGCATTCATTATATTCACACACCACACACTCTGCATTATATACACAAACTATACAAACACACACACTGCATTCATTATATACACACACTACACACTCTGCATTATATACACAAACTATACAAACACACACACTGCATTCATTATATACACACACTGCATACTATGCATTATATACACAAACTATACAAACACACACACACTGCATTCATTATATTCACACACCACACACTCTGCATTATATACACAAACTATACAAACACACACACTGCATTCATTATATACACACACTACACACTCTGCATTATATACACAAACTATACAAACACACACACTGCATTCATTATATACACACACACTGCACACTCTGCATTATATACACAAACTATACAAACACACACACTGCATTCATTATATTCACACACCACACACTCTGCATTATATACACAAACTATACAAACACACACACTGCATTCATTATATACACACACTACACACTCTGCATTATATACACAAACTATACAAACACACACACTGCATTCATTATATACACACACTACACACTCTGCATTATATACACAAACTATACAAACACACACACTGCATTCATTATATACACACACTACATACTCTGCATTATATACACAAACTATACAAACACACACTGCATTCATTATATTCACACACCACACACTCTGCATTATATACACAAACTATACAAACACACACACTGCATTCATTATATTCACACACCACACACTCTGCATTATATACACAAACTATGCAAACACACACACTGCATTCATTATATACACACACTACACACTCTGCATTATATACACAAACTATACAAACACACACACTGCATTCATTATATTCACACACCACACACTCTGCATTATATACACAAACTATGCAAACACACACACTGCATTCATTATATACACACACTACACACTCTGCATTATATACACAAACTATACAAACACGCACACTGCATTCATTATATACACACACTACACACTCTGCATTATATACACAAACTATACAAACACACACACTGCATTCATTATATACACACACTACATACTATGCATTATATACACAAACTATACAAACACACACACTGCATTCATTATATTCACACACCACACACTCTGCATTATATGCACAAACTATACAAACACACACACTGCATTCATTATATACACACACTGCACACTCTGCATTATATACACAAACTATACAAACACACACACTGCATTCATTATATTCACACACCACACACTCTGCATTATATACACAAACTATACAAACACACACACTGCATTCATTATATACACACACTACACACTCTGCATTATATACACAAACTATACAAACACACACACTACATTCATTATATACACACACACTGCACACTCTGCATTATATACACAAACTATACAAACACACACACTGCATTCATTATATTCACACACCACACACTCTGCATTATATACACAAACTATACAAACACACACACTGCATTCATTATATACACACACTACACACTCTGCATTATATACACAAACTATACAAACACACACACTGCATTCATTATATACACACACTGCATACTATGCATTATATACACAAACTATACAAACACACACACACTGCATTCATTATATTCACACACCACACACTCTGCATTATATACACAAACTATACAAACACACACACTGCATTCATTATATACACACACTACACACTCTGCATTATATACACAAACTATACAAACACACACACTGCATTCATTATATACACACACACTGCACACTCTGCATTATATACACAAACTATACAAACACACACACTGCATTCATTATATTCACACACCACACACTCTGCATTATATACACAAACTATACAAACACACACACTGCATTCATTATATACACACACTACACACTCTGCATTATATACACAAACTATACAAACACACACACTGCATTCATTATATACACACACTACACACTCTGCATTATATACACAAACTATACAAACACACACACTGCATTCATTATATACACACACTACATACTCTGCATTATATACACAAACTATACAAACACACACACTGCATTCATTATATACACACACTACACACTCTGCATTATATACACAAACTATACAAACACACACACTGCATTCATTATATACACACACTACATACTATGCATTATATACACAAACTATACAAACACACACACTGCATTCATTATATTCACACACCACACACTCTGCATTATATGCACAAACTATACAAACACACACACTGCATTCATTATATACACACACTGCACACTCTGCATTATATACACAAACTATACAAACACACACACTGCATTCATTATATTCACACACCACACACTCTGCATTATATACACAAACTATACAAACACACACACTGCATTCATTATATACACACACTACACACTCTGCATTATATACACAAACTATACAAACACACACACTGCATTCATTATATACACACACTACACACTCTGCATTATATACACAAACTATACAAACACACACACTGCATTCATTATATACACACACTACACACTCTGCATTATATACACAAACTATACAAACACACACACTGCATTCATTATATACACACACTACACACTCTGCATTATATACACAAACTATACAAACACACACACTGCATTCATTATATACACACACTACACACTCTGCATTATATACACAAACTATACAAACACACACACTGCATTCATTATATACACTCTGCATTATATACACAAACTATACAAACACACACACTGCATTCATTATATTCACACACCACACACTCTGCATTATATACACAAACTATACAAACACACACACTGCATTCATTATATACACACACTACACACTCTGCATTATATACACAAACTATACAAACACACACACTGCATTCATTATATACACACACTACACACTCTGCATTATATACACAAACTATACAAACACACACACTGCATTCATTATATACACACACTACATACTCTGCATTATATACACAAACTATACAAACACACACACTGCATTCATTATATACACACACTACACACTCTGCATTATATACACAAACTATACAAACACACACACTGCATTCATTATATACACACACTACACACTCTGCATTATATACACAAACTATACAAACACACACACTGCATTCATTATATACACACACTACACACTCTGCATTATATACACAAACTATACAAACACACACACTGCATTCATTATATACACACCTTCGGAATGTTCAAACTCATTTACAAATGTCCACACATTTAATTCATGAGTAATAGTAGAAACAGAATGCATTAGATGGCACTGAGACTAACCAATTCTCAATACAAAGAGGAATACTTGGTTTTAAAAGTTGAAAAACTAGTTGATTGGAATTGAGTTATAATGCCGGGTCTTTACGCTGTAACACAACATTATGATATATCTCTTACATCCAATGCATTAGGCAAAGTAAAAATGCAGTTTCCTCTTCTTAATCTTAGTTGTCAGATTTCATCACAGCTTCTTGAAAATGACTGATAGTGACAGGCAAATATATATATATATATATATATATATATATATATATATATATATATATATATATATATGTATAAATAAATCTCACTTTGTCTTTTGAGGCTAGGACATTTTATAAAATGCTTTGGAAGCGAGATCATTACTAAAGATATATTCTATACACAGCTTGTGGGCAATGTGCTGTTCATTTCATTTTTATAATTGTTCTCAAACAGCTGATGTTGGCTCAGAGTTAAGTGAATGGAAATTCAATTATGTGTCTGCTTGAACACAGGTTGGGAATTAAAGCTATAATTAGGCATTTCTTGATGCTCGCTGATTTAGAAGATGTGCCAGCATTGCATTAATAAAAATATTTCCTTAATAGGAGGGCTATTACTGAATTACTTTTTTTTGTTTGATCATTTTAAACAGTCATGATTAGACTTGTGCATGGAAAAAAGGTTAGTCTGAATTGTTCTTTGAGCATGAATTGCAAATGTGCCCCTCACGTGTGGCAGGAAGGTGAAGGGTTAATTATCCTTCTATCCCCTTGGTTTGTGAAAACAAATAGTTAAATATGGGGGGGCCCTTCATAAGTCTTCTGTGTGTGCCTGATTATTTATAAACCATCAACATAGCACTCCTGAGGAAAACACTATATATATATATATATATATATATATATATATATATATATATACTTAATAGTGGTAAGTCTTGAGGTTAACCTGAAAAATATAATGATGCATACATAGCATAATACTGTATATAAATCATCAAATATACAGTATTATCAATAAAAATATAAATAATTATACATATAAATGAGAATTATATTGATAGAGGCAAACAGTGGCATCAATATATCACAGGAGGTTTTTCAAAAAGTGTAAACAATCATTGGAAAAATACAAATCATAATTAATAGAATTCTCTACAAATTCAAAGTAAAATTACATAAAACTTATATAAGTGCTGCCATCTCAAAGTCAACGTTGAGACCACCAGGAGACAAGGTGTCTAAATTAAAAATCCACCTCCTCTCACAGCGGCTCAACATGGACTCAACATGGCCACCCCTCCAGTGAGTTTTCATTAACTGGATGCCATGAAAAGTGAGCCCAGTGGGGTCTCCTCCATGGACCTTCAAGAGACGTTATGTTTTTTTAAAAAAAAACTTTTAATGTTGTAGATATGCTCACGTATCCTTGTCTTAAGTGCCCTTGATGTTTTCCCAACATATTGTAGCCCACAAGGACATGTGAGCATATATACCACATTTGTGGAATGACAGGTGATAAATGAGTCAGTCCTAAAAGTAGAGGATCCTGTTCTTGAGTTGAAGTTTTCTAACTTCCTGGGTTTATTTTTAAAATTCCTACAGCCCATACAGTTTCCACAATAATAAAACCCTTTATTATTCTCTCTATAAGTATTTAAAAAATTACTATCCTCTTTAGGTTTTTCTAGGTAACTTGAGGTCAAAATTTGTCTAAGATTTTTGGCACCCCTAAAAACTACTTTAGGTTTATTTTCAATATATGGTAACATCCCTATATCTTGCTGTAGAATGTGCCAATTCTTATTTAGGACTTTTTTTAAAAAACTTTGTGTTCCTTATTATAGTTAAAAATCATTGGGATCATCTCATCTTTATCCTTTTTGTCCTTAGATTTATATATTAAAATTTATATATTAAAAGGGATTCCCTATCCATATCTCTCACATTTTTAATTTCATCTTCTAATGTTTCGGAATGGTAGCCTCTATCTAGAAATTGTTTCTTAAGAATATTGGCTTGATTTTCAAAAGAATTGAGATCCGTACAATTGCGTCTTAAACTGATAAATTGACCCTTGGGTATATTGTCTAGCCATGGTTGAAAATGGCAACTATCCCTGTGGATATAACTATTCACATCCACAGGTTTGAAAAAAGTGCGAGTGTTAATTGTCTGATCTTGTATAAAAATCTCTAAATCTAAAAAGTGAATACAATCTTTATCTCCTGAGTTAAATGAATATTCCACTGATTAGAGTTTAAGAAATCAATAAAATTAAGGGCTGAACTAGCGTCGCCCTTCCAAATTAAAAAGATGTCATCAATGTATCTTCTAGATAGGACCAGGTTCGCACTCCAGTCATGCTGTGCAAATACATACCTATCCTCCCAATAGGACATAAATAGGTTAGCATAGCTGGGTGCGAACCTGGTCCCCATCGCTGTCCCTCTGCACTGTAAAAAATACTCATCCTCGATCCAGAATGAATTGTTACGGAGGATGAGTGATATTCCCTCCATGACAAAGTCTACCTGGTCCGCAGGATATAATGCAGAGGTTTCTAACATTGTTTTATTGTTATTTCACTGTTTGTTAGTGTTGTTTAGTGCCCACATTGTTTGTTATTTCACTGTTTGTTAGTGTCTTTTAGTGATTTTTAGACACTGGGGGTAGTTGCTGTCTTGTACTATTTAGCGCCAATCCAGCTACACTTTTTTCTCCTTTTAGGGAATTTTTTTTTTCTTGTTTTATATTCTGTATTTAAATCACTTGGGTGATTTAAAATCCGCATTTAGGCCATCTGGTGTTAATGTTTTCAAATTAAAAACCCATTCCATTTAGTTTTTTCCCAATATCTTTTTTTACGTCTCCTCCTCTCCATGGGGTTGTGCATGTTTGAATGGCTGTAAATTTTAGATCGCAAGGATTTTTTTGGTGGTGTCAGAATATGTTTGGAAACCGTATGATTTTCATAACCATTCTTGATATATCTGCAATGTTCGAATATCCTAATTTTTAAACATCTGGATGTCATGCCTACGTATTGGAGACCACATGGGCACTCCAATAGGAAGACTACATTTTTTGTGTTGCACGTGATAAAGTGCTTTATATTATATCTTTTGTAGTTCTACATATACAGTGGCGTCACTAGGGGGGGCCAGAGGGGGCCATGGGCCCCCCCTACATCATGCTGTGCCCCCCCTTGGGCCCCCCCAAATGCCAGCAACTTGCTGGCCATGTCCTTACATTCTATTCCCTCGGGCTGTAACAGTCTGTTACAGCCCGAGGGAATGCAGGGCAGAGCAGCTGGAACAGTGCTGGGTGTTTTCAGCACCCAGCAGCATCCCTGGCACAGGCCCCGCCCCCAAACAAAGCCCCGTCTCCCGCACATAAGCCCCGCCCCCGCCATAAGCCCTGCTGGAAAGGATAGAAGATGGCTGCCTGACCACCAGCACCAGGCTCCAGTGACAGGTAGGCTTAATGTCCTTGTGTGTGTGTGTCTGTCTGCTAGTGAGGAAGCTTGTGTGTGTGTGTGTATGGACTCTGTATGTGTGTATGGACTCTGTATGTGTGTATGAACTCTGCAGTCTGTATGTGTGTATGGACTCTGTATGTGTGTATGAACTCAGCAGTCTGTGTGTGTGTATGGACTCTGTATGTGTGTATGAACTCTGCAGTCTGTATGTGTGTATGGACTCTGTATATGTGTATGGACTCAGCAGTCTGTATGTGTGTATGGACTCAGCAGTCTGCATGTGTGTATGGACTCTGCAGTCTGTATGTGTGTATGGACTCGGCAGTCTGTGTGTGTGTATGGACTCGGCAGTCTGTGTGTGTGTATGGACTCTGCAGTCTGTATGTGTGTATGGACTCTGCAGTCTGTATGTGTGTATGGACTCGGCAGTCTGTATGTGTGTATGGACTCGGCAGTCTGTATGTGTGTATGGACTCGGCAGTCTGTATGTGTGTATGGACTCAGCAGTGTGTGTGTGTGTATGGACTCAGCAGTCTGTATGTGTGTATGGACTCGGCAGTCTGTGTGTGTGTGTATGGACTCGGCAGTCTGTGTGTGTGTGTATGGACTCGGCAGTCTGTGTGTGTATGGACTCGGCAGTGTGTATGGGCTCGGCAGTGTGTATGGGGGATATGACAGTCCCTGGTGGTCCAGTGCCATTGGCTGTGCAGTGGGAGGGCCCAGCAGCAAGCTGTTACTTACCTCCCAGCAGCTCCCTTCAGCTCTCCTGTGTAAATCTTGCGGTCTGCGTGCCGCGCGGAGCGTTGCCATGGTAATCCGTGGCAACGCTCTGCGGCCGTGGGACTCGCGAGATTTGACATGGGAGCTGAAGGGAGCTGCTGGGAGGTAAGTAACCGCTTCCTGCGGGCCCCTCAGGGTATGTATTATCAGCAATATCGGTATCTATATTGTCCGATACCGATTTTGCCGAAAATACAGAATATCGGCCAATAATATCGGTAAAACCGATAATCGGTCAATCCCTAATCATAATACCCTCTATAGTAAAATTAATTTGGGATTCTGAAATCTTATTCTCTTCTCTTAATATTCTGGTGACTGCTTCACATCCCTTTTGATGTGGTATAGTAGTATAGAGCGACAAATAGGTATGGATTAGCACTTTGAATTAACTCCTGTAGGATACAGGAAGCCAATCTAAGGACTGACAGAGGGGTGAGGTGTGAGAGAACTGACTAGAGGAATGTCATGGGCAATACTGCTTTTGGGAAGACCAATTAGGAGAGGGTTACAATAATCCATGCGAGAAATTACTAGAGCATAGACAAGCTCCTTGGTAGTGTCTTGCGTAAGAAAGGGGCCAAAGAGGGCTATGTTTTTAAGATGGAATCTTCAGGATTTGGCAACATACTGGATGTGAGGCCAGAATCAAGTATGACGCAAGACAGCGCGCTTGCAAAGATGGACTAATGTGGATACCACTGACTTGAAGGGGAAGCGAAAGAGGAGGATCAGTATTAGAAGGAGGAAAGACAAGGAGCACAGTTTTAGAGAGATTGAGTTTCAGAAAGCGGGATGACATCCAGTCAGTGATGGAAGAAAAGCAAGCAGTGACATGTTGCAGGACGGCATGGAGAGGTCTGGGGAGGAGAGATTTATCTGGGTGTCATCAGTGTACAGGTGGTAGTGGAATCCAAGAGAGGCAGTATAAAGAAAAAATAGAAGGGGACCAATGACTGAGCCTTGGGGGACTCCAACCGAGACAGGACGAGGGGAGGAGGTATCATTAGAAAAGGAGACACTGAATTAATGTTGGGAGAGATATTAGACGAAAACCACGAGAGGAAAGAGTCACAGATACAGTGATTGAAGAGTTTGAAGAAGGAGAGCATGATCAACGGTGTCAAAGGCAGCAGAGAGTTCAAGAAGAATTAGCTGTGATTAGGTTGTTAGTAACTTTGATAAGAGCAGTCTCAGTAGAGTGGAGAGGGCGGAAGCCAGATTGAAGAGGGTCAAGGAGAGAGTTAGAATTGAGGAAGTGAGACAAACGGGTAAAGACAAGTCTTTCCAGAAGCTTTGAGGAAAAAGGGAGCAGGGATATGATATATAGTTAGAGGGGGAGGAGAGGTCACGATATTTATTTATTTCAGGATAGGTACTATAGTGGCATGTTTAAGGATCGAGCGGGCAAGTGGTGGGGCAAGAGGAAAGGATATACATGGCTTTACTTCAGGGAAATCATGCCAAACTAATCTTATTAATTTTTTTGATTGGGTAACTAAAATAATAGATATGGGGGGTGCAGTAGATATTGCTTACCTAGATTTCAGTAAGGCTTTTGACACTGTTGCACATACAACGCTTATCAATAAACTGCAATCTTTAAGTTTGGATTCCAATATTGTTGAATGGGTAAGGCAGTGGCTGAGTGACAGGCAACATAGGATTGTAGTCAATGGAGTATATTCAAAGCTTGGGCTTGTCACCAGTGGGGTACCTCAGGGATCTGTACTTGGACCCATTCTCTAATATTTTATTAGTGATCCTGCAGAAGGTCTTGATGGTAAGGTATGCTTTTTTGCTGATGATACTAAGATATGTAACATGGTTGATGTTCCAGGAAGGATAAGCCAAATGGCAAATGATTTAGGTAATCTAGAAAAATGGTTGTGGCAACTGACATTTAATGTGGATAAGTGCAAGATAATGCATCTTGGATGTAAAAACATAAGGGCAGAGTACAGAATATTTTGAGTTCTAACCTCAACATCTGACGAAAGAGATTTAGGGGTGATTATTTTAGATGAATTAAAGGTAGGCAGACAATGTAATAGAAGCAGCAGGAAATGCTAGCAGAATGCTTGGTTGTATAGGGAGAGGTATTAGCAGTAGAAAGAGGGAAGTGCTCATGCCATTGTACAGAACACTGGTGAGACGTCACTTGGAGTATTGTACGCAGTACTGAAGACCGTATCTCCAGAAGGATATTGATACTTTAGAGAGATTTCAGAGAAGGGCTACTAAACTGGTTCATGGATTGCAGGATAAAACTTACCAGGAAAGGTTAAAGGATCTTAACATGCATAGCTTGGAGGAAAGACGAGACAGGGGGGATATGATAGAAACATTTAAATACATAAAGGGAATCAACACAGTAAAGGAGGAGACTATATTTAAAAGAAGAAAAACTACCACAACAAGAGGACATAGTCTTAAATTAGAGGGACGAAGGTTTAAACATAATATCAGGAAGTATTACTTTACTGAGAGGGCAGTGGATGCATGGAATAGCCTTACAGCTGAAGTGGTAGAGGTTAACACAGTAAAGGAGTTTAAGCATGCATGGGATAGGCATAAGGCTATCCTAACTATAAGATAAGGCCAGGGACTAATGAAAGTATTTGGTAAATTGGGCAGACTAGATGGGCCGAATGGTTCTTATCTGCCATCACATTCTATGTTTCTATGTTACTGCTCAGACAGCGAATCAGTATATGAACATTTCTATTACTTTCTGTTAGAAATGAGCCATTGTCTAGGAATATAACATTCTCAATGGGACACAATTTCACCCCTTCATTAGAAATAATATAGATTTATCTTAAACCCCATAATCCGTCTTTAGCAAAGCTGGCTCCTTGCACTGTGCACAAACTGCACTATGACAGATGGATTTTTGCTCTGAGCGGAGAACAATGCTGAGTTCATTAAAACTGCAAAATATCAATTGAAATTACAAATAGAACATTCTCGCGTTATTACTTTCATTATATTTGCTATTCATTCCAGAGATCAGTTCCGTTAGTATGTGGTAATTTATGGGTAGATTTAGGTTAATAATACTTCCCAATGGCTTTTTTGTTATTATTCTTGTCTTGTATATGTAGTAGGACTATCAAGTCCTGCTGTATCTGTAGTCTCTTTAAACTAGAGTCACATCCAAGAATGGTATTTAAAAAAACAAAACAAAAAAAAGACATACTACCGATTTTAAAAAAAATAAATGTGTAATATAAATTAATTTTTTGCTTTAAACTAGGCTACCTCTTGAAAATAAAGAAGGAAAGCTAGGGAAACGGGAAACAACGCTAAATATATTCGGTCACGTTCAAACTCACATGGTAATCCGGAATATTCCCAGGCTCAGATGAAAATGTTTAATTAGCCTACTAAAACAGTTTTATTCTTCAAAAGTCCCATTAAAACTAATGGAGCTTTGAGGACAGTGGACACCATTGTGTAAAATGTAAGAATTTTATTATAAACATACAAATTTAAGTTGTGAATACTGGGTTGTTCATAAATCTTAGAGACATACCAGGAAATGCCCAGACCTCAAGTTATTACTATAGTAGTAGTAAATAATATTCATGCATTACATTCAGATTTTCTTCTCAATATAAATTTTATTTATGAAAAACCAAATGTCCAAAAAAAAAAGTTTTCTATTTCTATTTTATACTAAATCTTCTATCTTGCATTCTAGAACGCTCATGTATCAAACAAGTTATACTCAAATAACCTCATAGTTTTGAGAAGAGTATTAAGTGCTAACAGATTACCACATAACCTCAAATAACCTTTGCTATTAATGGTTCCATTTCTTTGTGTTTTGAGCGTAGTTCTTTCCCTAAATGATTAGCGTCACTGGGCAGTCGCCCAACGCTCCTAACTAGATTAGCCCTATGAAGATTTGACTGTGAGACGCAGGTTCTGAACCAGAGCAAGAGAACATGTATTTCTAACCTTACTAAATTCTAGTAAAGGGAAAAAATAAACATAGGAAGGGAAAAAAACAGAAAAAAATAAAGAAAAACAAAATATTGCATCCATCTGTGAAAAATTAAAACCGTCATATTAGTGCTGTCAAATGCGTAAGTGTCCCTCTTGTGACATGCACATTCTTACAATATCCCTTCAAGAAACATATTCAAACAAAATTTATACTTCAGTGTCCAATATTCAAAAATCTATAAAGTTAGGCAAATACTAAATATAAAAAGGACTCTACAGTTTAGAAAAAGAACACACTATTGTAATGTAAGACTAGGCTAAAAAGGTACAAAAGATAAATAGCCAACATCTGAACTAAGAAGAAATATGTCCAAAAGTCACTTAAAAATCCAAACATGGGGGCGGGGCCTGGCAGCCAAGATGGTCGGACGCACACTCTAAGAGCTCGTGCACTACAGAGAACAAACACGCCACCACTGATCGACCCAGTAACGCAATCGACTCACGGTGACCAGGGAACCACTCACAAACTCATGAGAAACAGAATGGTACCGGTCCGGCACCGATGTGGGGCGGAACGACACAAAACAACCATGCGGCCTACACCAGAGCGGAGCCTAAGGCCTGGGGGTGATGGACGAACCCGCTCACAGGCATGAACCCAGCACAACCCTGCTAACCCCCCCTCTGGACCGGCGGGGGATATCCCGGTCCTAGCTGGGGACGATTACCCCCACACCAAGCTTGTTGACCAAGCGACAAAGTCCAAAGCAAAGTGGGTCTGTCCAGGCCCACACAAGAAGGCGGCACTGCTACAGCCTACTAAAAACAGCCTACTAAAAAACGCACACTGCTTAAGCCTCCCAGGAACTTACAGGAGTTCTTCGACCAGATCTGCGCCAGCCTGTGGATTAGGCTCCGGGCCCAGAGACAGCCCTACAAGATGGCAATCAGAGAGGTGGCGGCGTGGTTCCGCCCGGCAATCCGGCTCCACATGGGCGGGAATCCTCCTCGTACACCCAGAGTGGCCCCCCGACGGGACAGGAGACCAGCGCAGAGAGAAGCAACGCCAGGGGACTGGGGCACCAAAACTTGCGCACCCAAGCCCCGGAGGGGGTCCCACCAACAAGCCCGATCTACCTACACCCCAGCGGCACCAACCGACACCACCAGGCAAAGACGTGCCCCACGTTTGAATAGTCACAGCACCGGCCGCGCCGCTAACCAGGGGGCAGTGAGGCTAGATACCGGCGAGAGACACGGGCAGAGTTCCCCCCAGTGTCCCACAGGGGACAGAACCTCGATCCAAGGGGCCCACGTGCAACGCCAACGGCCCAGCAGAACAGGCGTCGGCTGACTGGGAATAATTATGGGCAGAGGCCTAACCGCCTCTTTTAAGCACCGGGGGAAGTACCAGCACCACTGCACAGACTCTTGGTGCACCACAATACGTTGCCCAGCTGTCTCCTGGACACTTGTATGTACATTTGGCTAGCAAAGGGCTAGGAGCAATGTCTTCGCCATCATTTCTTTGTTTATTTAGTATGCAAGATAGACATGCACCTTACACACTAGTTTGCAGACCACCACATAATGTTATCTCTGCTAGTTTATCAACTGGACATCCCCAACACTATGCCTTAGCAGCAAATGTGTCGCATTACAAACAAGCTGCACATTCACTGCCATTAGCGTAACCAATCCAACTATCAGTGTCCCTACCCCAACAGGTTATCCCGCACAAGCTAACTGTTAAACAATTACCTGGAACAAAAGCATTAGTCAAGTGACGTTACTAGCGAGTAAAAACTGCATTATCTGTACTGTTAATGCTATGCGGCTTATATTGCATACTGCTTAAAAATGTTTACAAAAAGCATTGTTAAATCTTTCTACTTAGACTTGTGCACATAACCTCACTATACCTAATATCCTTCATGTCAGTACGTAGAAGTACACACAGTATATCGTTGAACCAAACTTGTTATAAATATAAAAATGTGCAAACTCTCATGCCACTACCTAACTCTTGTGAACCTTTGAAACACGCTGTTGTGGCGTATGTGATAGCCTGTAACCACCTGCACAATACAAATAAAGAATTAAAAAAAAACAAACATAAGTGGGTCTCAACACACTGCTGGTATGCTGACGTCCATAACCAAGTCAGCTAGTAAATACTTATACCTAAAGGTAGCAGTGTTAAATGTTTTGTGTAGCCTGGAGCTGTGAGTAACCGGCTTCAGGAGACTTTATCATACACCGTGTTTCGCAACCGGAACTTTAAGTCCGTAGTAGACTGTAAGCACACGGTGTAAATGTAGAGTAGGGATACAAATTTACCTGTGCAAGCAAACCTACGAGTTCTAATTTTAGTAAATATAATTATACTGCCCATTAAATCTAAGATCCTGCCTTACTGATTTTATCTTTAAAAAAACAAAAAAAAAAAAAAACATAATAGGACATTTTCAAATTAAAACTACCGGCCACATACCTTTAAATCTAGATTTTACCCCTTGGGTTTTGCTTTAATTACATAGCATGACATTAAGCAGCTGTTCATGATAAGTATGTCTAAGGCATAAGTATAGAAACAAATATGTGACAGTATTACGGTATAGTATGCAGATCTAACTATTACTAGTGATCCAGAATTTCTGAATCATGCGATTGTAAACAAAACCCTCACACACGTAAGTGCAAGTTTATTTAAAATGACGTTATCCTTCTGAAATATGGATCAAATAATGATGTGGTTTACATTCCAGCCTGCTGAGAGCTTCTGGCATGTAAAGGCATATTTAAATATGTGTGTGTGTGTGTGTGTGTGTATATATAATATACAAAAAATATATATTGCAGCACTCGGACATGCTAGTATGTCCCATTCTTGTCCTTACAATAGGCAGAGACACCCCAATTAATCTCTACACTACCCTAACTCACTATTACACCCTGTGCTGCCCTAACACACTACCCCAGTTCATATCCTAATATCAGCTCTACCCTAATGTCAAAGGTTTTGACTGCCAACAGCATATGGTGTGAGTAAATGTGCTGGAGAAGCAGGAATTAAATCAGTTAAAAGGGAGAAAGTTGTAGGGTGCAGAAAATAATTGGTTAAGTGCTTTGCCTTCTTAAGAGGTGGCTTTAAGGCTTTTCTAAAAGACTGAGTGGAAGAAAGTCTAAATGCCCCCCCCCCCCCTTGCCAATCAGCATCTCCTCATAGAGATACATTGAATCAATACATCTTTATGAGGAAAGTTCAGTGTCTTCATGCAGAGGGTGGATACACTGTGTAGCACTGCCCCAGGAAGCTCTTCTAGTAGCCATCTGAGGAGTGGCCAGTGGAGGTATCCCTAGGCTGTAATGTAAACACTGCCTTTTCTCTGAAAAGACAGTACCTGCAGCCTTTTTGCTGTAAACACAGACTATGCTCACCAGAACAAATACAATAAGCTGTAGTTGTTCTGGTGACTACAGTGTCCCCTTTAAGAATGAAGACATTGATTTAGTTGAACTGTACATCGGATCAGACAGAACTATACTTAGGGAAAAACCTAACTGATTTGGAAATTGGCTGTGCGGTGTGAAAAAGAGTCTATGCAGTCACATGAAAATTAAAGCCGCATTGGCTTTTAATATACAAAAATACCCACTATTACATGAAATTTGATTTTAGACTGGCTCTAAGGAACCTCTTTATGGCATACAGTGCGTGATACTCTCTACACACAGAGTACTCTGATAAAGGGTTGAAGTTATTCTGAACATGTGCTTACCTTAGATGTCCCGCTCCCCCCAAAAAAACAAACGGCAGAATCAGAACGCATTTAGAAAACACCTTTAACACCAATTTGGGTGTGTATAGAAAGGCTAAAAGAATATGATTGGCTGTTCTGGTCATATGTTCTCAAAAGAAATCATCAACTTCAATGTCATTCTTTGAGAAAATAGACATTCTGATAATGAGAAATATTGTACAAGATTACTTCATTCTTTTTTTTTTTTTTTTTAAATTCTTTATTTTTGGAGTGCAGAGGAAAGTACAAGCTTGAACAATGACATGTTGAGTACACAATATCATGGCTAACGAGTGGCATACATAGTCAAGGTTTTTGCACTTTTTTTTTTGTAAAGTAAGAACAAGAGTACAACAAGATGTAACATATATCAAATAACCTGCTTAAAGAATAGAGTGTTGTAGTATTAGTATCAAGGTATCGATATGGTTATATAGGGATAGTAAATAAACTGTGCACGCGTATTATCTAGACAGTTAACAGTACATATTGGTTATGTGCACTTTGTGATGTCTATGTAGTTTTGTCATCAGGATAATTAAGATATTCGACGATTAATGAAGCCAAACAACTAAGCTAGCGTATAATACGTGTAGGCTTCGTGATCAGGCTGATTGGGTTATTAGAGGCTAGACATCATGCAGTATAAACTTCAATGAGCTACGTTAGCTAACAAGTGCTTTGGTACATACAGCATTACAACATTTGCATGGCGTTGAAAAATAACAGTAAAGAAAAAAAAATGGGAAAATAGGACGGGTGAAGAGTCCTTTGCTAGACCTTAAGTCCCAATGCTGTGTGGTTCATCCGATGCCTTGTATGGGCTCCCCCTGCGCTGTCTGCTGCGGCTGTGTTGCGGTCTGTGTTTCACCCGGTCGGGCAGTGCGTGGGTGGGGTGTGTGAGCGTGGGCTAGCATCTGCTGTGGCAGGTAGGAGTCCTTGGTGTCAGCTGTCAGCCAGGGGCATGCCGGTGTCCCCCTCCTGCTCCGGTCTTGTGGCAGGGCCAGCTTTGTTTCCCCATTAACTCGGGGGATTGAAGAGGCCGGGTATATACCTGTTGAGGTAGGACCCAGGCCTGTGGTGGTGTGTCGCCGCGTGCCATGCGCAGGCCTCCGCCTCTGCTTGCGTGGGGGATGCGTCTGGGATTTGCCCCTTGGGGCCCTCACCCCGAGTTGGCTCTTGTGGCGGGTCGTGGGTTGTGCCGTCGGGCTTATGCCTGGGAGCTTCCTTGTGCCCCTCCAGCTGTTGCTTACTTGGGTCCTCGGCGTGTTCTTGCCCGCCCGCGGCTGCTGTTGTGTAGCTGTGTGTCTAGCTTCCACCTTCGCCCAGAGGTTTGCCATCAGCCTGTTCAAGCGGGTTTCCAGGTCGCCAGTTAGCTGTGTGGGTTCACAGGTTGCGGGTGGTTGGACCGGGTTAACCCCCACCAGTCCTGAGGGGGGAGGGGAGGCCCGATACTTCAGGTGCCGCACGCTTTGAAGGGCTGGGAGAGCGGCCGCCTCTCCCCTGCACTGCGTCGTGTAGGCCCCAAGCCTCTGATCTACCGATCCAGCGGTCTTTCCGAGTGTGTGGGATATCATTCTGCTCCCCAGCTTTGGTGTCGTCGAGTAAGGTAAGTTGGGGTTCAGGGTCTGGTATTTTCCCCCTGTTTTTCGCTTGAAATCAGGACCGGGCTCGGGAGCTCACAGATTATGCGTCTGGTCGGCTCCCCGGTCAGGCTCCGCCTCACTTCATTCTTTTTAAAGACATAATTTAAAAAAAGTGTAAGCTCTAACTGGATGGATGATTGATTTAACAGATAATTGAGCAATGAGACTGCAAAGGCATGATCTATACACCCAGACTGCTTAATTAAGGGGAAATTACAGTGCTAGCAAAACAAAGTTGTCTTCCTAGCACCATAGTGCCTCTCATCGGCGTTGAAAGGGCTAAAAATCCTTTTGTCACTTTCCTCATTCGCTCCACCTCCCTTCCTCTGCAAACGTCAGCCGAGGGGGGGGAACTAATGTGCATGCGGTGGAAGCACCGGGATTGCAATAGGACTTCCCCCATAGAAAAGCATTTAACCAATGCTTTCCTATGGGGTTTTGAGTTATGCTTGCAAAGCATGAGGATGTCCAGTGTCAGGCGACAAGTCCCCTAACCACCCCGAAGTTCCTCTAGTGGCTGTCTGGTAGACCGCCAATAGAGGTTTATTTAACCCTGCAAGGTTTTTATTGCAGTTTCTCAATGACTGCAATAATTAAAATTGCAGGGTTAAGGGGTCAGGGACACTGCACACAGACCACTTCAATTAGATTAAGTGAGCTGGGTGCCAATAGTGTTAGTTTAAGCTAAAGTAGTTTTGATACCTAAAGTATCCCTTTAATAATGTGCTTTGAGTTTCTAAAACAATTTAGTAATGAATCAATTATCACATGCATTTCTCACAAGAGATGCGCAGCCTCTCGCCCAGCTGGATGCATTACACAGCTCAGGAATTGGTGATGTGACACCTATTTTAGACCAGTACTAATATAACCAATCCTGTGCTTAGAATTTTATTATATTATTTTATTTGTATAGCTTAAAATCTCTGATGAATTATGGGTAAGTTACAGTATGATAATTAAAGATGAATGCGTTTCCCCAGCCTGGCATGGTGATATTAGGGAATGGATACAAACCACTTAGTGTATGTTTCTGAGAATGGAACTTTCATTATAAGGGTGGAGGTCCCTGGGGGAGCAAGAGGAAGTACCACTTAGCAGGAAGGGAGGTAGAGTCGTGCTTACAAGGGAACTGAAATAAAAATAAAAATAAAAACATAGGGTACTTGTTTTCATGGCTAAAGCAAAACCAGGTCTTGAATGTGAAATATTGGCAGTTATCAATGATCTGCCTTGAAAGTGTGTGTGTTTACCATCTGCAATTAATATTTTAGAAACTCTGCAGTGCTCCAAATTGAGAGTTAATGAGCTGGAGAACAAACACTGACCTCTTATCTTTACTAATATTTTGGCGAGGGTAACGCTAAGTATCCATGTGGAAAAACATGCTTCTAATTTGTGTCTCTCATCTTTTGCCAACAAGCATTCTATAGCACTGTGCTGTAACTTGGCGCCATCTCATGGCCGAGAACTTAACAAAATATTTGCGTTCCCTCTTATCTATCTGTTACTAAGATCTATCAAACAGGACCCCTGGAATAAAATGATGAATAAATCCATGGATTAGTTTCCTAATTGTTCTGTGGTTTTCTAGTGATGTATAACAACTCTGAAATATGCAATTTGAAAGGACCAATCCACTTCTAGATTATCTGTATTAAACAAATATGCATTTGTAAGTTGTGAAAGCAAAATTAAATATATAAATCAATAGACTTATAGTGCAACTGGGTGCTTCCCTCTTAGCTCTTTGTCAATTATTGCTATAAACATGATAATAACATACTGAAACACATGGCGATCAGCTTACATGTGGGAGGCAACCTCCGATTTACACAGATTTTTCCCACTTTGTTCTAGAGCCTGACGGAGGGGAGCTCCAGGTATTTATTTAATCCTGCTCACACTACAATCTAGTTATAGGCATTTAAATGTAAAAAATATATACAGAACTGAACACAAGCCCCTATAACGTTGCAGATCCTGGAGTCAGTAGAAATTACAATTAAAAGAAAAGGCACTTTCCTTCAGTAGATGCAACTACCCAGAAGATCTCCTCCGGTCTTCTGAATGCTAAGTATATGGTATATATGGGTAGTTCTACTACAGAAAAAAAAAATACAACATAGTGTAGTATGTACACCAAGCATGTCAAACTCAAAGGCCTAACTGACACTGGACGTCCCCACGATCGTAGGGCTT
Organism: Pelobates fuscus; assembly: GCF_036172605.1. Taxonomy (NCBI): domain Eukaryota; kingdom Metazoa; phylum Chordata; class Amphibia; order Anura; family Pelobatidae; genus Pelobates; species Pelobates fuscus. Next base: position 58,051,039 of record NC_086324.1, on the reverse strand, counting down.
CAAAGTAAACAAAAGAGCAAATTTATTTTAAGGAGACATGCATTTGCATATAAAGAATTTTTCAGTCCAACTACCTTGACTTATTATGATAATGGGACTGAAATGGTGAATGTATGCTGTTGCACAGCCGTAAAAAAACAAATGCTATTTTGTTGAGTTTGAGGTCATATGAGTGTGTTCTTCACTTTGGCTGAGGTCGTCAAACTTGATCTCAGCCAATTCAATGCTTTCCTATAGGAAAGCATTGAGAGGCTATTGTACATGTGTGACAAAAAGCTGTGCGGCCAGTCAGCATCTCCATGGGGAGCGTCCTGCCTCCTACCCCCATTCTAATATACTGGCAACAAATCAAATACATTGCCTCCAAATCCTATAAATCCCCCCCCCCCACTCTAATACACTGCCCCTCCACCCAATCTAATACACTGCCCTCCACCCAATCTAATACACTGCCCCTCCTCCCTCCACTCTAATTGAATCCACTGCCCTCCTCCCCAATTTAAAACACTGCCCCCTCCCTCCTCTAATTTAACACACTGCCCCCCTTCCACCACTATAATACACTGCCCTCCCCTCTGCAAATGAATACACTGTCCTCCCCCCAATTTCACACACTGCCTCCCCCCCACTCTAATACACTGACCCACTCCCTCTGCCAAATTAATACAATGCCCCCCCACTCCAATTTAACACACTACACAGGAAGGTCCCCCAAGTCCCTTTTCCCCTACCTTAAGATTAGCCACCTGTCCCCAAGTTCCAGCCCTGCTCTTCTCTGCTCGAGTAGGCCAGACGCTCCTCTGGCACTGCGAGCAAGAGGAAAGAGGGAGTGGCTGGCCTGCAGAAGCACGCAATCGGCCGTGGGAGGGAAGTCAAGAATCAGACAGGAAATAGCTTTTCTGTCTTACGGCTGGTTGCAGCCACAACACAAAGTGGCCCCAGGGCAGGTGGGCAGCAAATAATCCATTGTGGGCCACATGTTTGACATACTTGTTGCACACAATCGCCACTCAGTACGCAAGTTCCAATTAGCAACTCACTATTATCCAGTTAAAATGGAGCCTTCATACTATATACCATATTGGCATTTAAGTGCCTGTTTAAAGAGCTACGTGCCATGCTAACTTCCAGCACTGCATATGGCACATCAAAAAGTGTGGGGCCTCAGTGCTTTACTCTTCATTATTAGCGACTCCCTGAAAAAGACACAGTGATACTCTGTAAACAATTAGGATGTGATGATGTGAAGAGATTGTCCTAATAATACTTTACTATTTTAAGTTGTGTATTCTATGTGGAAATTGATCTAACGTTTTACATTTGTGCTTTTGTCATTCAGGGTCAGGGTGATCTGCTGAAGAGCGCCAAGAACGAAGCTACGGAGAACATGAAACAAATTAACCAGGCTTGTCTTGCTAGTGGTCTGGCCAAACCTGTACCTGCAAGTACGGCACCTGATGCAAAGTCCAAGAGAGGGCTGGAAGCAATAGAAGAGAAAGACACAGGGGAAGAAAATGGCCGTCTGTGAAAAATGGCAGATTTAGTAGCATTGGGCCTTCCAGGGCTGCTTCTAGATTTTTATGGGGTTGTCCTCCTACAGATTTTAGTGCTAATAACCTCTATTAAAGTTAATATTTTAATGTATTCATCAAACTCATACATATATATTTTTTTAACATGAATGAGACACAATTAACTTAATTCATGTGTGAGAGAACAAAAAGAAAGAGTAGTTTTAAACTAACGGGCACTTTAGAGCTTCAGGGATTTTTTTTTTTTTTAAGGTAACATACAACTTTGAAAGTACCATTTCTTTTCTAGTACATATTTCATACATACGCATGGGTCTAATAAACATTCAGTGGGATACTATAGGGGTTATCCTAAAATCAAAAAGGTTTCACTCATTTGGTGGAAGCAGCCCTGAGGCCTTTACGTGGATGACAAAGTTGTATCAAAATGTTTGTCTCTCATTTATTTTTCTGTTCCCAGCAGTGATTTCAGTGAGTGCTGTGTATATGTATGTCTTTGACATTTATAGGCAAATTTACTACTTAGAGCTGTTAAAGACCCATTCTGGGCCCCAAGGGGATTTAATAACATAGTGTACTTAAAGAATCTCTTTTAACTTTTCAACTTGTGTTAAGAAATAACATGGTATTAACCCAAAAAATAATAATCTAATTAACAGAGGACTTGAACCAAACTAATCTCTTGTACAAGCCCAGGAGAAGTGTAAAGATCTCAGGTGATAAGGAGCCAAAGGCTTCTGACTCTAGCTTACAAATGCAGGTTTTTAATGGGGACATTTGCAACAAGGTTATATGACACTGTCGAGATGTTTTGTACTTGTAAAATCATGATCTAGTGTTCTAAGAATTCCATTCATAATTTCGTAAGAATGAGCAGACCTTTCAGAGCGGGTCAGCATTTTAAAAGCTCTTCAATAAAGTTTGCAGGTGTACAGAATTATTGGATACCCAGTTCTGTTCACCCCCCAAATAATGTTTTTATTGCTTTGAGGAGTACAAAAAGAAAAGTGAAAAATAGCTCATCAAAATAATCTGTAAACCTGGTCAGCTCTGCTAACACACGTTACCATCATTACACAACAATTTTGAAACTGATTGTGGGATTTTTGTTATAATCTTTATAGCAGACGCAGAACAGTATTGTAAACAATGTATGTTTGAAATGTGTACAAATGATCAAACTTTATTTTGAAGTAGAATTGTGGCTAGGCTATGTATGATAAACTTGATTGGAAGTATATAGATTAAAAAAAAATTGTCAGATCGTCTTTTATGATGCCCATTTACTGATCCTTCAGCAGCCTTCATTTAGTGTATCACCTAGACGGAGCTCACAGCTCTGCTCCATGTTCTAGCTTGGCATTTCATTCCATACGCATTCGGATATGTTTTGTAATACTTGATGTGTGCTATATATTCATTTATCTGTAGCTATAGTGCATACGAAGAGAAACTCTCTGTGCTCTAGGTTGTTGTTTCCTTTATTCTCTAAAATGAAAGCACTACACGGTCTAATTTTTAATCTTATTTGTGTACAAATTATAGACGCAGGAAAATTCACACCGTTTGTAAGTAATGATTTGGGCACTGTATTACTGTTTCTCACGATTTAGTATCCAATCCAAGTATAGTATAGATACATTATTTAACATTGTCTGTTTGCTGAAGGCTGCTTGAAACATAATCCAATCTGGTATATATTTTGTATCCACTCCTACAAGAAAACAAAAGACTTTTAACTTGAATGAGAGGGACCACTGTCATTTTACTATTTAATTATATGATGTCTCCTTTGGATTTAGTGTAATTGTTTGTGTTTTATTTAATAGCTGCTCTCTCTTTAATTTTATTTTTATTCTTTATTAAAAGGTTTTTTAGTATCCATCACCATAATAAGCAATATTCATGCATACACAAATGTACAAATGATTAAATAAGATTCAAATAAATAAGCCAAAAGGGGGAACAAATACTGCAAAGAACAGCATCCTATTTAAACTAAAATCCAATGATCAAACATTCTTTCAAATCCTGTTTTCAACAGTACTACTCTTGCTATCACGATTATAATCTGAACAATGTGTACAGTATTGCTTAATTAGCAAAAGCTATGCAAATATTATCCAAAACTATTGTATGTGATCAACTGGGAAGAGTGTCAACTAGGGTGAGTAACTCGATCCCATCGGTAGTAAATACGAAATAAACCAGTAATTTAGAAACAACAGGGGACATGAGAAGAGGAAATTGGAAAATATGAGGAACAACCAACAGTATACAAGAGCAGGATTGGGAAGATGAGGAAAAATAGTAGAAAAATAGCTTAGTTCATCAAGGTAAAGCTAAGGTGCTGTGATAGAAGAGTGGTCAATGTAGAGCCTTGAGATCTTTGGGTCCCAAATTTTATGGAAGTTTTTGAATGTTTGTGACTGAGAGCCGTACGTTTGTACATTTCCACCACGTCCCCTTCTTTCGTTTGTACCATGACTAAGTCTAGGGTCTGGGCTACCCCCCATTTTTCATTAATAGCTCTTCTGGCAGCTAAGGCCATTAGCATTTTATTTTGCTCTAGTAAGATTAGTTACTGACTTAGATAATAACCAGGTCTATGGATCTTATGGGAGTGTTGTTTGGAGCAAATGTGATGTAATTCAGCTACTTCTAGCCATACTTGTTTGATTATGGAGCAATGTCACATAAGTGAATATAGGTACTTCTACTAGATCCACATTGCTTCCAAAACACACCTGAGGCTATCCAATGCTTTTTAAATAAGAAAACTGTTGTGAGATACTATCGGAATAGTGTTTTAAATCCCTCCTCTTTATGGCTTACGTAGACATCAACAATAGATGTAGACTCTCATATGTTGGAAGAATCAGAGGCTTCCTCTGGGAAGGCCAGATCCTACTCCCAAGCAGGCACGTATGTTAGTGTGTTAAACGTATTTGCCAGTATTATTTGAGAGTATATGTCTGATATTTGGTTAAATAATGAACTGGTGGTTTTAAACATTTCTTTTCAAATGTACTAGCCATTGTGAGACTTGTTGATGTATTCTGTAGGAAGCTTAGGAAACTTTGAATTTGGTTGTATCTAAAAAAAAAAAAAAAAAATCATGTTATATAAGGGACCTCATGGTAATTAATGAAACTGTATCAGTTGGTCTTTAAAAAAATAATTTAAAAAATCATTATTCTCAAATTGTGTGAACAACTGTGGAGTCATCCCTGGGGAGAACTATCACGCAATAGCTGCTTAAGAGTGAAGCAGAGTTGATAATGGGAATTTTGTAGTACCTTGTTTAACCCCTTAAGGACCAAACTTCTGGAATAAAAGGGAATCATGACATGTCACACACGTCATGTGTCATTAAGGGGTTAAGGCTATGGAAGTGGTTGGAAATGGGAATCACTCTTGCTTTGGAAGATATACATCAAAGAAAAATCATGCCCAAAGATGCACTGTTCCAAATCAACCCAGCATTTGATACCAACTGGAGCATGTAAGTCTTGGATTTTTGTTCGTTGCATGACAATAATGAAGGAAGTTTGGCAACCCCAATCCTCCTCTTTTGGTGGGCACATAAAGAGTTGTACCTTTTATTCATCCATATGAATTGGTCTATTTGGGATTGTAATTTTTGAAGTCTGTCACACTTGGTGTAATTGGTAATGGCTGAAACGAATATAAAAACCTAGGCAGTAGTGTAATTTTAATAGAGGCTATCCTACCCAACCATTAGAGTATTTATGCAAAGAATGTAAGTGTTGTTCTGCTTTTCTTAGTAGGGGCAAATAGTTTAGTTTATTTAGTTTACTATTTGGGTCTGAAGGCCAATTAATCCCCAGGAAGTGGAGGAGGGAATTCTGCACCTGAAGTGTGTATCTAGAATGTATAAGTTGCTTAAGCTCTCCCGGTATATGTAAGGCTAAAGCTTTTGTTTTATCCAGGTTTAACTTAAAACTATATGCAAACTAATAAGAATCTAAAGGGAAAGAAGGTTTGAGAGAGAGAGTGGATTAGTTAATGTTAATAGTACATCATCGGCATAGGCCCCAACTTTATATTTCTCTCCTCAGGTTCACAGCTCCGTTACTGAACCCTCATCCCCAACTTTCTGCAGTAATAGTTCCAGAGATAGGGTGAACAGTAAGGGGGGCAATGGACAGCCCTGTCTAGTTCCATTATGTATATGAAAGATAGGTGGTTTTGTGTGAGGAATGAAGAGGTTAGCTGCTGAGTTTCGGTAGATGCTTGATATTGCTCTCAGAAATCAATCTGAAAATCCATTTTTTTTTTTTTTTTAAGAGTCCAGAAAAGAAATGCCCAAATAACTTTTTGAAAGTAAGAGAGTTGGAATTTGTTTATGATTAGCATACCCAATGAAATCAAAGTAGGGATGTGCTTAGGAAAAATATTCGGCTCGGCATTCCAAAATTCGGGGGTTCGGAACTTCGACACTTCAGGACTTCTGGTAAGTGTAGGGTTAGGTTACGGTTAGAGTTGGTTTAGGCGTAGGGTTAGGGGTAGGGTTACAGGTAGGTTAGGGTTTAGTGTTACCCTAACCCTATCCCTAAGCCTACACTAACCCTTCCCCTAAACCTAACCCTACCTCTACCCCAACCACTAACCCTACCCCAACCCTCTCCTGTTTTGCCACTTTTCAGAAATCCGAAGCACTTCAGCACTTCCGAAATTGTTCGGTTTGGCATTCGGAAGCAACCGAATTTCCGAAATTAATCCGAATTTGCATTCAGAATGAAACGAATTGCACATGTCTAAATCAAAGCATATACTTGTGTTATTGAATGCCTATCTAGTTAAGATGAAACTTACGTGATGTGGGTTTACCAGAAAGACTTCTGTTTACCAGTACTTTAGTAAAGAGTTTGTCTACATTCAATAGAGAAGTAGGTCTGTCATGACCTGCTAAATGAGATTTATTTGGCTTAGGGAACAAGCAAATGTTCACACTCTGGGGGCATGTCTGGGGGAAGTGAATTTCCTTGTTGTAGATGTTGTATGATGGTGAGGGATAAGTATAGAATAGGTTTTATAATAGTCTTAGAAAACCATCAGGGCTAGGGCTTTTATTTGGTTTTAGCAATGAAATAGCAGCTATAATTTCTTCTACCACTTTTTTGTTCAAAAGGGAGGCTTTTGCTTCCTTTGATAAAGTAGTAAGGTTTGAGCTAAGAAGGGATCTGTCTAGAGAATGAACCTGGGTCTGACCTAATGTGGGCACAGTGGTCATACAGAAAAGTGAAATACTCTTGGAATATTTTAACTATGTGCATTCAGTGGTATTGCCAGAAGGTGTTTGTAGTTTCCCAATTTGCATTCCTCCGTTTCTATTCCACAAGTGACGCTCTAACATTGTGTCTGCTTTATTGGACTTTTCATAATAGGTTTGTCTCGTCTTTTGAAAAACTTTCGTGGTATCAGTGCGTAATTGTGCTGATGTTCTAAGTCATGTATTGTAGAGAGAAGGGTATCTACTTCATGTAGTTTACATTTCCTGTGTGCAGAAGCAATGCTAATAATTTACCCCTTATGACTGCCCATAGAGTGGCCAGAGAAGACACTGAACCATCATTTGTAGAGAAGGATTCCAATTCTTTCTGTATATTTTCTCTGATATGTGGGTTATGGAGCAAAGTTGAATTAAAACGCCACGGCAATGGCCTCCTAATGTGAGGGAAGGTAAAATATAAGGTAATATTTTCATAATCAGACAAAGTTATTGACCTTATATTTGAAGATAAATCTTGGATTTAAACAGCAGTGGAGACCTGAAAGTAAGCTATTTTGAAGTATGATTGATGGGGATGAGAAAAGAAGGTGAAATCATGATCGCATGGATGTTGCCCGCTCCATATATCCACTAGCCTGGTTTGGTCAGCAAAGGATCACAACAGATCATCATATTGTGTTCCTATAATTTTGGGAATGCCCTAAACATTACTGCAAGCCTCCGCCACTGAGAAGAAATCTCCCCGAACTATCAATTTGTTGGAAGAAAATAGGCTATGATGAGCTTGAAGCGTTTTCCAAAAAAGCTTGTTTTACTATAATTAGTCAACCGTGGCAGTTTGGCATCATTCTTTTCTACATGAAGGGGGCAGGTTTTCCTGAGAAATATTGCCACTTCATTAACTTTCCCTGTTGGGGAGGTTGCCACATATGATCTGTGTAGACTGAGGAGACGGAACATCCTTCTAGAGGCAAAGTGAGACTTCTGAAGGAGAACTTAATTGGCTCCTGTCCTGTTTGCCCAGCTGAGCATCTGTTGACATTTTTCTGGATTGTTTAAACAATTGCAATTAAGTGATACACACTTCAGTTTAGCTGGTATTTCTTGGCAGTGAGGTGCGTGATGGTCGTAGCTTGTAGATGAATGAGAGTAGACAAAGCAGAAATCTAGGGGAGGGGGGGGGGAATAAAGAAAAATCATTGTATGATAGTAAGGGAAATTACCGGATGAAGAATTCATTATGGAGGCAGAAAAGAATTGTACACCATGGAGAATATGTCTGAAGAAGGGCCAGATGGTAGAGGGAAATGGGAATAGAAAAGAATGCCTGACCTGTAAAACCTTCTAATCATAATGGAAGTCATGATAGTAGGGGAAGTCATTGGACAGTCAATGATTCTTCCTGCGTGCAGGATTAGTGGGAATTTGTGTTTTGAGGGATGGGGAAAAAGGGAAAAGAACCCTTTCCCCGTAATTAAAACTTGTTTTCTAGTATAATGGGTTAGGTGTCTGTTTGTAATAAAGGTTGTTTATTATGTAGTCAGGGGTTTGCAGATACAAATAAATATTTGAAAACTGCGGAGGCAAATATAAAAAAGATTCAAGGTTGTCAGCAATGATCATCTGCAACAACACAGCCTCTCAAGATACTGAAATGAGTAGTTTCCACCTCGGCAGGTCTCCTCCTTTTTCATATGACCATAATATTGTTGACCAGCAAAAACAAATATAAATATCTATATATAGTAATAAACAGAAAATTCAGTTGATGCTAACTAGTACATATGTCCATGAATGTGCAATTACACACAAAATCAAGGTTAAATGGTAAAGGATTTAATCCTAGAGCTGTTATAAGGTAGTGCTATCAAAATGAGGGTTATTATGCTACCTCTGCTATCCCTTTGTCTAATCAACTCAATTCCATTCCCTGGGCTACTAATCCAGACATCCATAAGCAAGGGCAAAATATGCTGATGTTAGCATAGGGTTCTGGTCATTTTTAGGTGTATTTTGGGTATGATTACTGAAAGCCAGCTTGTTAAAAGGGTTCAAAACAAATATGGCAATTGAGATATTTGGATTAAGAAGACATTCGGTGCAGTTATATTAACAAAACATATTTACAAATCAAAACAAAGAAAGTTCTCAAATATGAAATATGTGTAAAGTGAGGTAATTGCAGATCTTACGGCTCCGAAGACTTGTAACGGCAGACTTGCCTGGTATGGGAGTTGTACTTATGAGTTCCAAAGTTCATGGAGGTTGGGTGGAGTTTACGGAGGTTGGGTGGAAGTGTCCCAGGAGGGGATCCTCATTTGTGATTTCTGTTTTCTTTTATGTCATTTCTGGACAAATCAGGCCTAAAGATTTAGTGGAAATTGGGACATGGTGTATGTCCGGCAGGACATGTACCTAATTTTCTCAACGGACGACAAGTTTAAATGAGTGTTACCGCATACCGCGTAAGCCTTTTCAAGATAAGACTGTTGTGAGTGGGTGCTAATCTCACTGTTTGTTTTTGGAGAGTGATTCTCAATAAGTCTTGGTAGAAGGCCAGTTTGGTATCTTAATATTTCAGAGCTGAGTCCCAAGCTGCCGCCATTAACTTTTCTTTTATGGTAAAATAGTGAAGGCATTTAGTTCTGCAAGATGGTGCTTGATGTGAACAGTAGTCACCTGCAAAAGGGTATGGAGATCTCCCTTAGCCAGTGGCATATGTGGGTGGGAATGTGGCATTTCACTCCTGTTTGACTCCGATTTGGATTCCAATGAGCCTTGTGAAGATAGCAATGCCTCTTTCTGAGTGCGGAATAGTTAGGCCACTGATGGAGTGGACTTTCTCTTCTACCTCGAGCTGTCCATAATGAAAAACCAGGCAACAGTAATTAAGTGGTTGGAATCTGTTTATTTGTGTCTTCCTGCTGTTGTCAATATGCTAATAATGGCTTGGGGGGCATTCTTTAAGATGGAACACCCTAACAATGCGTCCGTCTTGGCTCACAGTCAGATTCTGTCCCCCATAGCTGCTTTTTAAATATTTACTGCCCTAGTCCAGTAGAATGTTATGGTTTATTCTTGAACACGCCCTGGACATTCCTGAGTTTAATGAAACAGATTTATGATACATCCATAGGCTATGGAACTTTCCTGTTCCTATCTCCTTTCATCCTGTTACATTTAGCTGCATCAATTTTCAAAGACCAGAGCACCTATAAGCCCACCGCACACATGGATAAGTTACAAAGGGAAGCTCTGCTTCCACCTTGCCAGTACAGGTCATACTAAACACTTTTGCATGTTGGCTTTCTAGTTAAGACAATAAAATGTATTTATTTAATAAACTAATAGAAATCATGCTGCATCTGCACAGTGTCATTAGTTTGTTTTCATAAATGAATCTGGCATTCTCAGTGTAACCACTGAGAAAACAAAATGGTCAGGTTTTGATGTTTAGCTGATTCTTGGAGAAGCTGCCAATATACATCCTATAACAGAATTTAAGAAATGTTTTTTTTATCAAACTGCAATGTTCTGTCAAGTTAGATGATAAAGTGTCATCTTTAACCCCTTAAGGACCAAACTTCTGGAATAAAAGGGAATCATGACATGTCACACACGTCATGTGTCCTTAAGGGGTTAAATGCTGCTATCAAAATATTGTGTTGATCAGAACTGGTAAAGTCATGTTCTATTATACGAGTAAAGAGAATCATGATTACAAACATGACACATGCATGGAGTCTGGAAAACAAAATGTCAAGATTTAGCAGTATATACACTAGAGGGGGCAGGTCCAGCATGGGTGCGGGTGGATGGCATAAATCCCCAGAAGGTGCTTTTTTATCATGCGTGTTACTAGCCAACTTTGTTTCTTTTTGTCAGTCTCCTCCACCAAATATCCAAATCCCCAGGCTGCTTTAGTACAGAGTGATATTGAAATGCCTTCAGCTATTAAAGCATAGCATGAGTGAGTGATTAAAGAAACACTCCAAGCACTGTAACCACTACAGCTCACTGTAGTAGTTATGGCACAATGGGTGCCCTGGAAACTTCTGAGTAGTTAAACTATTTAAGAATGGTTTGGCTTCTTACCTGGTGTACTCGACTACTTCCTACAGAAAGCCGTAAGTTCCTGCTGAGTACATCGGCTGGTCAATCTCAGCCTTGCACCCCTGGGTTCTCTGTTAGAAGAAGTGGAGAGCGGCAGCCAGCAGTCCTCAGTAAAAAGTGAACTACTGTACAATTGGATAATTAGTTAGAATTGGGGGGGGGGGGGGCGCTAGGGCACTCCTGTCACCATAACCACTATGGTTATCATGCTTGGAATGTTCTTTTGGATGTCCTTCTTGGTAGGAGGAGGGTGGGAGAGGAGAGGCAAATTACTCCATTATTTTATACTGCTTTTTTTCCTGTTCTATATGTTTTTATAACACACAGCAGAATGTACATTTTGTGTTTCAAAAACCCTAAATAAATATTACTCTGCAATGATTGCCCATATATGTGTTGATCTGTACTTAGCAGAGTAAAATAAGACTGAAATCTGATTATCCACTTCTGCCACTACAAAGGAACTCATCTTAACATGCATAATGTAATCCATGCCAACAGTTAGAAATTGAGATGTTGGTTAATATATGCATCTAAATCACATATAATGATATTATTTTTTATTTTTTAATTATGACGTAATCAGATGTGATTTTACATCCTTCTGTAAAAAAATAAGTTGTATTACAGCGCTGACTGACTGTGGGGGGAGGGGGAGAATTTGCTAAAATATGGTATTCTAACAACATTAGATTGCCTTGAGCCTTCTGTCCGCATAATTACGCACTAAAATACATGACCTCTCGTTATCTTTAACAGTGTCTTCAGTCTCTCTTATTAATTGCTGTACATAGAAAAGCTGCTGTCATCTGTTCCATATTGGTCATATTAGCGGAATAACTAGAATATACACCTGCTTTAATAGAGAAAACCCTGTAACATATTGGTTTTGCAATGAAACATACACTTTGAGGTCAGTGTCTCTGCTGCAGTTCTTGTTTAGATAAATAATAGATTTAATTGCAACCTGCAATATTAGTTTTCAATCTAACTAGGAGGATTCCCTGTAGCAATGTTGTTGTGTAGATTGTATTAATAGGTCAGTGAGGAGTTGGCATTTGAGCGCATTAAACTGGCAAGGAGATGCTTTTACCCAATAAAATCTAATTCTATTAGAAATTATTAGCTTCCCTTGAGGTCTACTTCATGAATACATTCCAAGGTGCGCAAATAAGCAAGCTCATAAATATACACATCGATGCCAATTAAAAGCTCAATTATAACAAGATCCACTCACACATTTTCAAAGAAATGTTTTATATATACAACAGAATTTCACCTCTGGATGAAAACAACGCATCATCTGTTTTAGTGTATTTACATTTGTGTCACATTGTGTATCCTCTGTTGTCCCTTTCTCTGTACAGTTTAATAGAATAAGTTGGTGATTTATAAATATTAATATTATTTGTTCACTCTGATTTGTATAAAGACTCTTAAAGAAAAAAAATATTTTTTGTGATTTTGTTTTTTTTAATTATTTATTATTATTATTGCCGAGGGATGTGTGTAGTGAAAGACAACTGTCTCTCACTAAAATATTACAAGCACTGTACTCAAGTGCTGCTTGATTTGTAAATCTCATTTTATAGCAAAGATCATATTTCAACTATAGATCAGTCCCAACGGTCCCTGAAAATTCATTCCTATTATGGTATTCAGGCACGGTTGTTAACTAAAGTTTGAATTTTGAGGAATATAAAATTAATTTCAAGTTTTAGGCCAATATATTGAAACTTAAAATATTCATGGCTAAAAAATTGTCTGAATCAACCAATTTTGTTTGATATAGAACCTACACGTTCACAGTTCAAACAAACTATTTTGAACTAAAACTTTTAATTTACTTTGCGTCCCAGACAGTTTTCACCCTTTGTTGAAAAACTTTGTCTGCGATGTCACACCATCTTAAAATTAGAGCAAAGTTTCTGAAATAAAATTATATTGAGCACTGAAGAGGTAAGAAATGCCACTTGTGACCTTGGACACAAGGAGAATTGTTTTACAAACTCCAACAACTGTAAAATGAGACTAATGATAGAATAGCAATACACATTAAAAAACAACAACAAAACACAGAAAAGCTGAGCTTTTTATTATATCACTGTATAGTTGTTATTGTTTAATATTTACATTCGGACTACTGGATTAAAGGTCTTGGGACAGACATCACCATTCAGAATGAGAATATCTGAGCATTTTCTGACATTTGCACACAAAATGATTCTGTTTTATAGTATGTAATGGTGTGAATGTTGTATTGTGGTAAAGAACATGGCCTCTCTGGGCTTCTGTATATTTGAGTTAAACATAATACATTTGGAGAACAGCTAAACCTAGGCCTTTCATTGTGGTTCGTAGTAAGTGTCAAGCCGTCCATTTGCTTAAACTAAAGCTATGCTTACAATCTTCATGTTCTTTCCTATCTTAAATCACTGGAATTTTTCTTACATTTTACATACCAATCGCAATCGGAGACGAACATGCCTCCATGGCTCTTGCTATATACATATTATAGCAATGGTTTAACCCTGAAGTTGGGGCACAAACAAATACTTTGATTTTTAATGGTATTCAAGTGTTGCATAATTGTAGGATTAGTAAGTAATGTTTCAACATCTACATTTAGCTCACACAGAGACATGGCACTTTGCAAGATCTCCCACCACATTGGGTTCCACCACAAATGTTTCCACGATACTGCGGGTTTCTTTTGGAATCTCCATGCAAGCTTGCCTTTGAATCCTCACTATTTTCTGTGAAAAGTCTGGTGCTCATACCCCACCCCCTTTCCTTTGATACTAATTGATAAAATATCACTTCCTTATTCAGTCATGCAAGTTCTGAATTGGCAATGCCCAGGAAGGCCACACTACAGCAGAGACTGCTGCCAGGTTTCCAAGAGCTGGAAAAGTTGTTGGTGTTTCTCTCCCATAGAAAGCCATTTATGAACCAGAATTAGTTGAGAGATCGCCATTTCCTGGTTACAAAAAGGATTTCCCTGCAAAAGAATCGGAGCCTGCGGATTTGCTGCAAACTAGTGGCATTCAGAAGCTAGTATATATTTATTTTTAAATAAACTTTATTTTAACCCTTATAGACTTATAAAATTGATATGAACTGGAACGCAATATATAAATCTCTTGTCACAAATGAGGTCAGCAGAGATGTAACAATTACTTCTATCAACCCAATAATTTGGGTAACCAGTTTTAATTTGGTGTTTTTTTTTTATATACTAGCCCCCCTGCAAGCATAGCATGATTCTAACAATGTCTGGAATGCATAGTCCCACCTATCAATGTTGTTTATATTAGAACCTGATCTGTCTATGGGAGGCAGTGCCAGTCAGGTAGGTACACACATACACAGGCCCTGCTTCAAGGACAACACTATTGCCATATGCCAGACGGACAAATGAGGCAGCATAGTGGTTAAGAATTACGCTGATCATCCGACAACTGATGGATCCCACTACTTACAATCACAATAAGATCCAGGAGCAGAATTTGCCAGAAACCTCTCTAATTCCAAGGGTATTAACCTGTTTGTGTCCTGCTTTGTTATCCTGATGAAAGTCCAGGGATTGGACTGAAACGTGATGTATTTCACATAATAAGTAAAAAAATAACTTGAAAAGTAATAAGTCCATTGAGACGCATGCCTCCTGGCTCACACACAATTATCTTGAATGGTGACCTATTTCTGGGAGGGCATCCTCACAACATCACTGACTCACCCCTTATTCACCCTTAGTCTTGGGAAGTAGTGAGGACATGTGAACAAACAGGGCATGCAAATCAAGGCATTGAGGCATCTTGTAGAGTACGGTCATGACACCTAAAATCTTCCTGTAAAAACATGCTGTTTTCAGAAAACTATAAAATGATGCTGATCTTCAAACAGCACAAATGAAGCATATTGGAGCTGACTTTCCCAATAAACTTGAATGGGTGTCCTCTGTGCATACTTCTTGTATGTAACATGTAATTGTATCTCTTGTTATTTTGCATTGTTGTATTTGTAAGGTTGTTTTATTTCTTTGTTGCCTTCACCATAATGTAGGATTCCGACATTCCTCAGAATGATGCTATGTCATTTCTAGTTATGGATGAAAACTATACATTTATTCAAGAGCACAGCTTTTATTTTTAATGTAATACAGGCCTCCTAACCGTTACGATTTCAGGGTCCTTTTGTCTTTTGTGCTTTAAAAACTTAAAGGGACACTATAGTCACCAAAACAAATTTAGCTTAACCCCTTAAGGACCAAACTTCTGGAATAAAAGGGAATCCTGACATGTCACACATGGCATGTGTCCTTAAGGGGTTAATGAAGCAGTTTTTGTGTGTAGATCGTGCCCCCGAAGTCTCACTGCTCGGTTATCTGCCATTTAGGAGTTAAATTACTATTGTTTCTGTTTATGCAGCCTTATCCACACCTCCACTGACTGTGACTGACAGTCTGCATGAAAACAAAATGATTTCATTTTCAATCAGATGTAACTTACTTTGAACATATTTATCTTCTGTTCTGTACATTTAACTTAATTTAAAAACAAGAGACTCCTGCATGGTCTAACAAGCTATTAACAGAGCAGGAGACAATACATTTTAAATTAAAAAGACTAGGCAACAAAGGAAATTTAAACATTAGATGACTCTTTATGGGAAGTGTTTAGGACATCTGTGTAAGTCACATGCAGGGAGGTGTAACTAGGGCCGCATAAACAAAGTGATGTAACTCCTATATGGCAGAGAATCAAGCAGTGAAATTACAGGGACATGATCTATACACCAAAACTACTTCATTAAGCTAAAGTTGTTTTGGTGACTATAGTGTCCCACTAAGTGTTTGTAGAAAGAAAATTTTTTTTGGAGAGTGTTGTTCAGTAAAAAGTTACTCAAACTTTGAGTGTTAGATACCCTGCTTCATTCATCCTAGTGTGAGACTGGAGGTTAATATGGATGAAATGCTGCCATCCCCAAAAATGTGGGGTGTTGGGGGACAAAGTGGTTCGGCCGCATCAATGTTTCCTTTATGTGCAAATCTGAAACTTAAACACTCAAACGTAGAATGAAACATATTTGCTATTTCAGTAACACTGACTCAGCATCAAAGCAGTGAGTGAACTTTTACTTCTGTGCTTATCTGTTTATCTATTTCTTTAACTTCCCTGCTGTTCAATGCACATTCCAGGTGTAAATAGGTTATGTCTGTATCTAGAGCAAAATACAGAGATATTCTGCAGTCCCATGACAGCTGCCCTACATACCTGGATGTTTCATATCACTTTCCTAGGCTGGAAGAGAAATGCTCCCTTAAAAATAGATTTGGAGGACAACTGTTAACGCATTTCAATTTTTCATGCCAGTATTTGAACAGTAGGCAAAAACTGTGATCGAATATAAAACGGACGTGCATATCGTAAAGATCTGCATAACACTAATCTAGTTAATATGGTTGTGACAAAAGTACAAGATTTTTTTATTTAATTCTTTTTTTTTAACATTAATCAAGCTACAGTTTTTTTTTATAATTGCTTCTAGACTGAATATTTGGGCTACGTTCATTAGAGCATATAAACGAGGCACCAATAACTGAGTAAGTCCTATCACACATAGGTACTACTGTCTTAAATTAGAAAATAGTTAGATTTGCATGTTGCACAAGGGCAGACGATTTTCCATTTGAACTATATCCCTGTTTATTACAGAAATGCAAAAGTGCTGTGTCCTCTGAAGCTTTCAGCCTGTAGGCTAGAGACAAGACCTCCAAATCTTGTTTGTATCCCTCACTAGAACACCCATTCAAATCATCCCACTTTATAGAATGTTCTCTTGTACTTCAGCATTCAGATCACATCCTTGTCTCCCCCAACATTCTAAATTAGGATTTTTTAAAACAAGCTAACCTGTAATAGGACAGCATGAAGCCTTATCTTCTCGATGTGCTGTTTTGCAATTGACAGCCTGTGAGAGAAATTGGTCTATGTGGTTCGCCCCCACCCTCTATAGCCCCTTAGCTTGCAGTTTCTGTAAATAACCTTTTCACTGCAGTACAGAACATTCTGAATTCTTATGACAAAAAAACAGTATAATGTCAATATACAGAGGGGAAAATGTAATATTTTTGTATATGTTCATGCTCAAATTCATTCATAATGACATAATGGGAGGGTTGGCTTCAGGACCTTTACTAGTCTGGCACTAAATGGGTTTGTGAATGCGCTGGTGACCTTCGTTCTCAATGTTCTGCCCTTTTTGGATATTTCCTGATGGACTGTGGTGGGCAAAGGCTATTATTTATACTTGAAAGGATATGTGAGCGCTCCAATTAATTATGCAGATCTACATAAAAATCAAGATGAAAATATCAATAAACTTAAAAATGACCAATCTCGCCGAGATCACCACAATAACCACCATAAACCACAATTGAATGTACTGGGTGAGTCTTATCTGAATCAGAATACTCTACACATATATATAAGAGTATAACAAAATATCATTTATTGTATAATAAACTAATCATAAAAAATGAAACAACATCTCAAAACGTCCAGTATCAGATGTAATCGTGATGAATAGTAAGGGGCCCCTTATTCATATTCTTGTCGACAAAGGACTGATGTAAAAAATCCGAGATGTGCACATTAGCATAAAAACTATATGTGAACTCAAAAAAGTTCAAGCAGTAGGCTCCAGTCCAGTCCGTGAAAAAAAATATATAAGTGGATAAACGGATAGTGCCCAGACGACCAAGCCGTCTTACGGAGAGGGAGCTCAAACACCAGCCAAACACCCTGGTCAAGACTAAGAGGGAAGCGATAGGGATGGCCCCAAAGGTGAAAAATCACATCCAGATATGGAAAACTATGGGGATATCACTTCAACAACTTACCCTATCCGTCCGACCATCGGGTGAGAAACTGGGAGCACATAAACTCCAAACCGTGAGGGCTGCAGGAAAAAGGCCGTTCTCGCCAGGTCGCTTGCCGAAAATCAATGGCGGGTCGTAAAGGACGAATCGGCTGGGAAGTTCAAATCCGTCGGCGGTGTGGTGAGGTAGCAGACAGCACGTCTACGCGTTTCGTCCTAGCTGGAGGACTTTTTCAAGACAATGTCTGCTGTCTAAGAGCCGGGTTTATATACCCACTCTTAATTGATTCATAGAATGGTCATGATTGTTAATTGATTCATAGAATGGTCATGATTGTTAATTGATAAACTGAGATCATTACAGATCTAAAGTAAATGGTCATAATTGTTAATTGATAAACTGAGATCATTACCGATCTAAAATAAAATATGCTGCAAGTGGATAGAAAAACACAAAATATAATAAATGAAAACATATATCCTTATTAGGACAATCTCATATTATTAACATCGAAAAATTTTATATATATAGACATAAAATAAAGATTAAAAATATATTTTTATTTTTACTTTTATTTTTACTAATAAAGTATTTCAATCTCAAGTTTAACAGAGATAATTAATCAATCTTGATTTGTGAGCCTTTTTTTAAAAATAATAATAATGATAATATAGTTCAATTGTTTTATAAAAATCTGTTATTTATATATATTATATATACTTATATATACTATAATAATATGAGATTGTCCTAATAAGGATATATGTTTTCATTTATTATATTTTGTGTTTTTCTATCCACTTGCAGCATATTTTATTTTAGATCGGTAATGATCTCAGTTTATCAATTAACAATTATGACCATTTACTTTAGATCTGTAATGATCTCAGTTTATCAATTAACAATCATGACCATTCTATGAATCAATTAACAATCATGACCATTCTATGAATCAATTAAGAGTGGGTATATAAACCCGGCTCTTAGACAGCAGACATTGTCTTGAAAAAGTCCTCCAGCTAGGACGAAACGCGTAGACGTGCTGTCTGCTACCTCACCACACCGCCGACGGATTTGAACTTCCCAGCCGATTCGTCCTTTACGACCCGCCATTGATTTTCGGCAAGCGACCTGGCGAGAACGGCCTTTTTCCTGCAGCCCTCACGGTTTGGAGTTTATGTGCTCCCAGTTTCTCACCCGATGGTCGGACGGATAGGGTAAGTTGTTGAAGTGATATCCCCATAGTTTTCCATATCTGGATGTGATTTTTCACCTTTGGGGCCATCCCTATCGCTTCCCTCTTAGTCTTGACCAGGGTGTTTGGCTGGTGTTTGAGCTCCCTCTCCGTAAGACGGCTTGGTCGTCTGGGCACTATCCGTTTATCCACTTATATATTTTTTTTCACGGACTGGACTGGAGCCTACTGCTTGAACTTTTTTGAGTTCACATATAGTTTTTATGCTAATGTGCACATCTCGGATTTTTTACATCAGTCCTTTGTCGACAAGAATATGAATAAGGGGCCCCTTACTATTCATCACGATTACATCTGATACTGGACGTTTTGAGATGTTGTTTCATTTTTTATGATTAGTTTATTATACAATAAATGATATTTTGTTATACTCTTATATATATGTGTAGAGTATTCTGATTCAGATAAGACTCACCCAGTACATTCAATTGTGGTTTATGGTGGTTATTGTGGTGATCTCGGCGAGATTGGTCATTTTTAAGTTTATTGATATTTTCATCTTGATTTTTATGTAGATCTGCATAATTAATTGGAGCGCTCACATACCAGTTATATCTTTTCAGTTTCATTTAATAAGTCGCTCCCTTGTATGTGACGCAGCCCTACTGTTATTTCATCCCATTGGGTATATTTATTTCTCACTGTCAGTCCATATTACATTTACATTTTATTATTTATACTTGCCCCCATAGCCAAAGATTGGCAGCCCTCCCCAGAATGACGCTGTCAAAGTTATTGACAAAAGTGAATATTGTAGGGAATATATATTTAAGAGTCTGAATGTTAATTCACAACAATTTGCTGTTTAGTGAATAAACACTCATTCTCTGGATTGAATATAAAAAAAAAAAACTCTTGTAATTAGATAGTAGTCCATTGCAATGAAATTAACATGGAGCAATCAATGCTAATAGAATTGAACTACAAGAGAAGTATACTTAGAGAAGAGGTTGAATGACAGGGGTGTAACTTTTTCTTATTCCAGACAATTTAGAATTAAAATGTTTTTTTTTTTTTTTTTAGATTTACAAGTGCTGTGGACTTTCTAAAGAGGTGGCATGAAATCCTCTCTATCTAGACCGAAGATTATGTGGCCTCACTACACTAATGAAGAGTGCATGATTACGAGGACTTGATAGAAGTATAATTATGCACTATCAGCTTAATGACAAGCACATAATTAATAGCAGTGAGCCCATAGAGAGATGGAGATATATTTGAACTCTGAACATGTTAACTAGAATGGATGGGGGAATAAAGACACCACAAAAACAACTCAATTTGTGTTTGGAACATTTTGCTACATAAAACTGTCTGGGCATTCTTTACTGCTGTTCCATTTCTTATAAATATAAACCTATAAATGATGCTGTGTGACATTGCCATATTGCTCCCCACAACTTCTAGCATTGGAGCTGCCCCAGCCCAAAGGGACTTGGCATTCCACCACATCTAAAGGGCAGCTGCCCCAACCTTTTTCCAGAAGTCATTTTAGAGATAGGTGATATGGTCTTCAGGCAACAGTATTTAACAAGCTATGACTTAGTTGGTTTTATTGATAACACAATCAGTTTATTTTTTTCTTACTAATGGCGATGCCAATTTTTGATTTGTGCCAGGTGAAAAAAATTGATGCATACAAATCAATTCATTCATTCATTATTTATTTTATTCGGACAAATTTTTTTTACATGTTTTCAAGCTTTTGACCATTTTGATCTTTTAGGTTTTTTTTTTGGGGGGGGGGGGAGGGGAGGGGGTGAGCAGAGGAGAGATGGAGGGGTTATATAGCTCCCTAGTTTGGTAAACTTAAATGTGGCAATCTCATATATGGATACTAAATTTGTGCGCTATGTACTAAACAGATGAAAGATGAAAATTAAGAAAAAGCACTTTTCTTAGCTTTGTTCTTGCAGCTTTATCGTAGATAGCTCCCTAAGTTGGTACGTTTATGTTGGATTACCATATTTAAGGATACCAAGATAGGGAAGTGTTTAATATATAGCAACCTTGTAATGCCCAGGGAGCATTTTCTGTATAAATATTGTTAATAAATATGATGTGTATGGTGGTATGACTGATTACAGCAGTGGAGCAGTTAATTTGGTTGTGTTGCGATAGAAGAATGAGACATCTGTTAGCATTGCAGGAAAAGGGTTATAGACTTGGTCCCTTCCTGCTAAGCCAGGATCCCTTTGTGGCCAGGTGGGAAACTCTTGGTTCCTTTTGACATGTTAATTGACAAGTAGCAGTCAGGAGACAATTTTCTGCTAAGGGTCTTGAACAAAAAACAATACTAATTATTCAGAGAGGAATAATAGTGTCTCCTGTTATACATATTCAGAATGATGAAAAGATATCCCCAACAAAAGAAGTCTAAACATAACTAGTGTTTGTGGGAACTGAAGAAGTCAGCCACTCTAAGTCGCAAATGTGTCTGTGCATCAGATAAATTGCAACAAATTCTCAGATGAAAAAAATATTTATGCCAAAAATAGGAAGGTGTATTCAACTTAGAGGTCCTACTGTTTTATGGTCCTACTCTCATCCCTGTACCTCCATCGTGGGGTTGCATGGAAACTCGAGATGTGCACAAAGGGTGAGACTTGTAAAATGTCTTGTGCTTGCTAGGGGCCAAAGACAGCTGAAACAATCGTCCGGGTTTGCTGTATCTCTCGTGCAGAGGGAACTTGTCAGCATTCCAGTTCTGGAGTGCCTGTACGGGTGGGATCAGTCTGATGCAAATAGTATAGGTTCCCTTTGTAATTGCACAAGTGAGCAAAAACCTTGTGAGAGCTGTGAAGGGGCTAACTGAGCTTCTCTAAGCTTTTGCCCATTCTCAGAGTTCTTATTTTCTCTGAATTGTTTTGGGTTGCAAGTTAAGTTTTAACCCTTTCACCCCCAGAACCAGGTTGCAGGCACCCTTAGTTCAGTATGGTCCGTGATATCCATTGTTTTGCCTCCTCAAATATGGCAATCCCACATAAGGATATTAAATTATGGAGCTATCTACTAAACAGCTAAAAGACCAATATTAAGAAACACTTTATTTTGATCTTTCAGTTGTTTAGTAGATAGCTCCATAACTGTGTCTACGTGTGGAATTTACAATATTTGAAGATAGCTAAAAAGAGAGCTATCTACTAAACAGTTCCCTAAATTTGAAATTCAGTTTGAATTCTCATTTTAGTAAGTAGCTCTATAAATGCTCACATACATTTTAACAGATTGAGTTTAACAGAAAGTGTTTTTCCCTCATAATGTCCTGTCTAGAATGTATTCGTAGCAATGCAGAAAATGAGAATGAGTTCTCACTTTTCCCCAGTGTAACAATTTCACCTTTCCTGCCCTACACAATGTCTTGGAGAAAAAAATGTTACTAACAAACTGATGGTAGCGTATTAAACTCCAATGTTTTGTGTATGAAATAGTCCTATTCTGTTATAAAACAAGAATAAGCAACTAGGGATGTGCATGGGCAAACATTTTGGCTCGGCAGGACTTCAGCAATTCGGCACTTAGGTTCGGTTCAGCACTTCCGAAAATTCGGGACTTCGGCAATTCGGAATTCGGCAATTCGGCACTTCGGTTTG
Organism: Pelobates fuscus; assembly: GCF_036172605.1. Taxonomy (NCBI): domain Eukaryota; kingdom Metazoa; phylum Chordata; class Amphibia; order Anura; family Pelobatidae; genus Pelobates; species Pelobates fuscus. The sequence continues at coordinate 58,028,406 of NC_086324.1, read as the reverse complement.
CCGATCCGAAATTCGGGACTTATGGACTTTGGCAATTCCCTAAGCCTAACCCGACCCCTAAACCTACCCCTAACCTAACCCCAACCCTACCCTTAACCCTACCCCTAACTCTACCCATTACCCCAACGCTAACCCTACATCCTAACCCCTAACCTTAACCTCAACCTAACCCTACTCTTAACCCTACCCCTAACTATACCCCTAATCCTACCCCTAACCACCACCCTACCCCTACCTCCACCCCTAATCCTAGTAGGGGTAGGGTTAGGGTTAGATTCCTGTCATCATTACCTTAATTTTCCCTCCCTCTCCTGTTTTGCCACTTTTCAGAAATACGAAGCACTTCGGCACTTCCGAAATTAGGCACTTCGGCAATTTGGTTTGGCACTTCCGAAATTCGGCAACTCGGAAGCATCCGAATGTACGAATTGCCGAAATTCGTTCAAATCTAAATTTGAAAGGAAACGAATTGCACGTGTCTACAAGCAACTATACTGCAATATAAGAGCAGTAAGAAAATTCACGCATAAAGTTTTAATTATTCTTATAAAAATAAGCATAAGTTACAAACCTAAAAAGTAGAGTAGTTATTAAAGTATAGATACTTGTCAGATAAGTAAATAAAAACGTAACATACCAATGCCAATCGTAGATTCAGTACCTATCGATAGAGATCAAGAAGAAGATATGATCCAAATTGTTTATACATAACATCCCTTATATAGTCTAATAATTCATGAATGCTGATATCATAACTTATGCTAAATCAAATATGGTGTTCTACATAACCATGTAATGATCACATCATTTTACTAAAGTAAGATTTAAAGTTAACCTGCATATGTGAGTATGAGTTCAAAATCCTGAGCTAAAAGGAACACAAAACATTCTTTGTCGGATAAGAAAAGATTTTGGCTTCTAACAAGGCAATTCTGATTCTCAGACACCTAGAGAAGCTTGTCGGAGCTGAATGACCTTGTACTCACGAAAATAACTGCAAATATTTAAATACATCATTAGAACAAGTGTGTGAAAGTGTTTGGCTTGCATAGAAAGGAAAATTACAGAAAACAAATACAACTCTAGTTTTAATGAACAATTTTACTGCCAAGTAAACACCATTCTATTGCCATGTAAATACCAAATGGCCATAACACCAGTACTGTGGCTCTAATAGTCCCAATCAGTCCAGTTGCGGACAACTAGTTTAACATACTTGATCAAAAGTACGGCAACTCCTGTTAGAAAGTAATTTGCTTGTCTAATTTGTTTATCCCAGCGTGGAAGTATAATCTTTGTAAAATATTATGTATTAGGTTAGCTGATCCCAGGGTCATTGCTAGGTCCCAGAAACACCCGGGGATGGCCCAAAGCAAAACATCTCACTTAATAGCCTTGTCGAGGACTATACTAGTATACTAGTTGATTTTTCTTTTTAGAGCAGGCACCTGCTTTGAGTGAACTTAAAGGATTGAACCAATGCATCTCTATGAGGAAAGTTCAGTGTCTCCATGCAGAGGGTGGAGACACTTAATGTCAGTGCTGCACATTGTGCAGCACTGCCCCAGGAAGCACCTCTAGTAGTCAGTGGCGGCTCTAGACTTGGCGAGGCCTTAGGCGAAACTCATAGATGAGGCCCCCACTAACACCATTATTGGAAAAAAATAGCAGTTGACTTGTGTGTGTATAAGAAGCTGTAGATATATTGAAGAGGGAGCTTGCAGCACTGGATATAGAGAGCTAGTCTTTGTATACATTGTTGCGTTGTCTACCTGTGTGTGCCTGAGAGTGTGTGTCTGGCAGTGAGTATCTTTGTATCTTATGTATGTTTCTCTGAGCATGTGTATGTTTGTGTACTGCCTGTGGCCTTTGGCATTAAGTTCATGATGAAGCTATGTTTTATGACAGTGTGTAGAATGATTGCCTTCAGGGGGTGACAGGGTGAGTAAAGGGGTACTTGTGGCAGGGTGAGTGTAAAAGAGCAGGAGGGTGCCAGAGTGCGGAGAGTGGTGCCCGTGTGTTTAGAGGGAGAGATAGTGTGTATGGAGGGGGGTGACAGAGTGTGTGGGGAAAATGACAGTGTGAGGGGGTGACATAGTGTAGGGAGGTGGCGACAGAGTGTGAGGGGGGGGACAGAGTGTGAGGGGGTGACATAGTGTAGGGAGGTGGCGACAGAGTGTGAGGGGGGGGACAGAGTGTGAGGGGGTGACATAGTGTAGGGAGGTGGCGACAGAGTGTGAGGGGGGGGACAGAGTGTGAGGGGGGGGACAGAGTGTGAGGGGGGGACAGAGTGTGAGGGGGGGGACAGAGTGTGAGGGGGGGGACAGAGTGTGAGGGGGGGGACAGAGTGTGAGGGGGGGACAGAGTGTGAGGGGGGGTGATGGTGTGTGCGGAGAGAGGTTACATAGTATGTGGGGAAAATGACAGTGTGTGGGGGTGACAGAGTGTGTGGGGGTGACAGAGTGTAGCGGGGGTGACAGAGTGTAGCGGGGGTGACAGAGTGTAGCGGGGGTGACAGAGTGTAGCGGGGGTGACAGAGTGTAGCGGGGGTGACAGAGTGTAGCGGGGGTGACAGAGTGTAGCGGGGGTGACAGAGTGTAGCGGGGGTGACAGAGTGTAGCGGGGGTGACAGAGTGTAGCGGGGGTGACAGAGTGTAGCGGGGGTGACAGAGTGTAGCGGGGGTGACAGAGTGTAGCGGGGGTGACAGAGTGTAGCGGGGGTGACAGAGTGTAGCGGGGGTGACAGAGTGTAGCGGGGGTGACAGAGTGTAGCGGGGGTGACAGAGTGTAGCGGGGGTGACAGAGTGTAGCGGGGGTGACAGAGTGTAGCGGGGGTGACAGAGTGTAGCGGGGGTGACAGAGTGTAGCGGGGGTGACAGAGTGTAGCGGGGGTGACAGAGTGTAGCGGGGGTGACAGAGTGTAGCGGGGGTGACAGAGTGTAGCGGGGGTGACAGAGTGTAGCGGGGGTGACAGAGTGTAGCGGGGGTGACAGAGTGTAGCGGGGGTGACAGAGTGTAGCGGGGGTGACAGAGTGTAGCGGGGGTGACAGAGTGTAGCGGGGGTGACAGAGTGTAGCGGGGGTGACAGAGTGTAGCGGGGGTGACAGAGTGTAGCGGGGGTGACAGAGTGTAGCGGGGGTGACAGAGTGTAGCGGGGGTGACAGAGTGTAGCGGGGGTGACAGAGTGTAGCGGGGGTGACAGAGTGTAGCGGGGGTGACAGAGTGTAGCGGGGGTGACAGAGTGTAGCGGGGGTGACAGAGTGTAGCGGGGGTGACAGAGTGTAGCGGGGGTGACAGAGTGTAGCGGGGGTGACAGAGTGTAGCGGGGGTGACAGAGTGTAGCGGGGGTGACAGAGTGTAGCGGGGGTGACAGAGTGTAGCGGGGGTGACAGAGTGTAGCGGGGGTGACAGAGTGTAGCGGGGGTGACAGAGTGTAGCGGGGGTGACAGAGTGTAGCGGGGGTGACAGAGTGTAGCGGGGGTGACAGAGTGTAGCGGGGGTGACAGAGTGTAGCGGGGGTGACAGAGTGTAGCGGGGGTGACAGAGTGTAGCGGGGGTGACAGAGTGTAGCGGGGGTGACAGAGTGTAGCGGGGGTGACAGAGTGTAGCGGGGGTGACAGAGTGTAGCGGGGGTGACAGAGTGTAGCGGGGGTGACAGAGTGTAGCGGGGGTGACAGAGTGTAGCGGGGGTGACAGAGTGTAGCGGGGGTGACAGAGTGTAGCGGGGGGTGACAGAGTGTAGCGGGGGGTGACAGAGTGTAGCGGGGGGTGACAGAGTGTAGCGGGGGGTGACAGAGTGTAGCGGGGGGTGACAGAGTGTAGCGGGGGGTGACAGAGTGTAGCGGGGGGTGACAGAGTGTAGCGGGGGGTGACAGAGTGTAGCGGGGGGTGACAGAGTGTAGCGGGGGGTGACAGAGTGTAGCGGGGGGTGACAGAGTGTAGCGGGGGGTGACAGAGTGTAGCGGGGGGTGACAGAGTGTAGCGGGGGGTGACAGAGTGTAGCGGGGGGTGACAGAGTGTAGCGGGGGGTGACAGAGTGTAGCGGGGGGTGACAGAGTGTAGCGGGGGGTGACAGAGTGTAGCGGGGGGGTGACAGAGTGTAGGGGGGGGGTGACAGAGTGTAGGGGGGGGGTGACCGAGTGTAGGGGGGGGGGTGACCGAGTGTAGGGGGGGTGACCGAGTGTAGGGGGGGTGACCGAGTGTAGGGGGGGTGACCGAGTGTAGGGGGGGTGACCGAGTGTAGGGGGGGTGACCGAGTGTAGGGGGGGTGACCGAGTGTAGGGGGGGTGACCGAGTGTAGGGGGGGTGACCGAGTGTAGGGGGGGGTGACCGAGTGTAGGGGGGGGTGACCGAGTGTAGGGGGGGTGACCGAGTGTAGGGGGGGGTGACCGAGTGTAGGGGGGGGTGACCGAGTGTAGGGGGGGTGACCGAGTGTAGGGGGGGTGACCGAGTGTAGGGGGGGTGACCGAGTGTAGGGGGGGTGACCGAGTGTAGGGGGGGTGACCGAGTGTAGGGGGGGGGTGACCGAGTGTAGGGGGGGGGTGACCGAGTGTAGGGGGGGGGTGACCGAGTGTAGGGGGGGTGACCGAGTGTAGGGGGGGGTGACCGAGTGTAGGGGGGGGTGACTGAGTGTAGGGGGGGGTGAACGAGTGTAGGGGGGGGTGACACAGTGTGAGGGGGGGTGACACATTGTGAGGGGGGGTGACACATTGTGAGGGGGGGTGACACATTGTGAGGGGGGGTGACACAGTGTGAGGGGGGGTGACACAGTGAGAGGGAGGGTGACGGTGTGTGGGGAGTGACAGGCTAAGGTGACAGAGTAAGGGGTGTGACAGTGTGGGAGGTGACAGAGTAAGAGGTGGGGTGACAGGGTGAGGGGGTGAGAGGTGGGGTGAGAGGGTGAGATGTGGGGTGACAGGTGGGGTGGCAGGGTGAGGGGGTGGCAGAGTGAGGGGATGACAGGGTGAGAGGGAGTGAGGGATGACAGGTGCGGTGGAAGGAGGATGACCGAATGAGAGGTGGCGTGACAGGGTGAGGGGGTGACAAGTGGGGTGGCAGGGTGAGAGGGAAGTGACAGGGTGAGGAGGGGGTGACAGGGTGAAGTGGGGGTGACAGGGTGAAGTGGCAGGGTGAGGGGGGTGACAGGGTGAGTGGGGGTGACAGGGTGAGGGGGGGTGACAGGGTGAGGGGGGGTGACAGGGTGAGGGGGGGTGACAGGGTGAAGTGGCAGGGTGAGGGGGGTGACAGGGTGAGTGGGGGTGACAGGGTGAAGTGGCAGGGTGAGGGGGTGACAGGTTTAGGGGGGGTGACAGGTTTAGGGGGGGTGACAGGGTGAGAGGGGGTCAAAATCTACCTTTTTCCCTGGTGGTCCGGTGGGGTCAATCTGTCCCTGGTGGTCCAGTGTCCTGGATGGCTCCCTGGTGGTCCAGTGGGCATTCCGGTCTGCAGCTCCACCGGATGCAGAGCTGCAGACCACGTGGGGAATGTCTCGCGATCTCCATTCAGAGCGTTGCCGTGGTAAACCGCGGCAACACTCTGATTGGCTGGAGATCGCGAGACCTCAGTCTGCAGCTCACACCCGGCGGAGCTGGAGATTGAGGCTGGCTCTCTCCCCGGGTGGAATGATAGGAGGGGCCTCGCACCCGGCAGCATACCGGGCAAGCCGCCGGGCCCCCTCCTGTGTCGGGTCCTCGGTCATAGACCGAGAACCCGACATGTCAGTCTGCCCTCAGGCGATTTAGGCGGCCGTGAGGCCCCTGACTGCGCGAGGCCTTAGGCGGCTGCCTAAATCGCCTAATTAGAGAGCCGCCTCTGCTAGTAGTCATATGTGGAATGGCCAGTGGAATTATCACTAGGCTGTTATCAGTGGTGTATCCTGGTTTTGTGCTGCCCTAGGCATCCTGTCCCTGAAAACTATACCCTTCCCTCCTGTCCCTTAGTGTTCTCCCATCCCCTCCTGTCCCTTAGTGCTCGCCCATCTCTTAGTGATCTTTCCTGCCCCCCATTTCCACCCTATCCCTTAGTGCTCTCCCCTGCTCCCCTGTCCCTTAGTGCTCTCCCCTGGATCACTTACTGCCCTCCTGTTCTTAGTGATCTCCCCTCCTGTCCCTTAGTGCTCTCCATCCCTTAGTGATCTCCTCCGCCCCATCCCTTAGTGCTCTACCCTGCCCCCATCCCTTAGTACCCCCCCCGTCCCTTAGTGATCTCTCCTACCCTCCTGTCCCTTAGTGGTCTCCCCCCATGTGTCCCTTAGTGGTCTCTCCTCTTCCCTCTTCCCTATCCCTTAGTGATCTCCCCTGCCCCCCTTCCGTTAGAGTTCTCCACCGTCCCTAAGTGGTCTCTCTCCCAACCCCCTCCCCCGGTGGTCTCTCCCCCTCTGTGGTCTCTCTCACACCCCAGCCCCTAGTGGTCTCTCCTCTCCCTCCACCCCCTTCCCTAGTGGTCTCTCCTCTCCCTCCACCCCCTTCCCTGGTGGTCTCACCTTTCCCTCCCCCCCCCTTTCCTGGGGTCTCTCCTTTCCCACCCCCCTTCCCTGGTGGTCTCTCCTCCGCCCCCTTACCGGGTTGTCTCTCCTCTCCCCATGTACTCCTACCTCCCTGTGTTGCGTGGCCGGGCGGTGCGGACCACAAGACATGACCTTCTGTTTCCTGTGCCCGGCCGCCAGTTGGACTGTCCGGAAGTGAGCACACTTCCTGTCAGTCTGGCCGTGTACAGGAGATTGAAGGTCCTGTACCGCGGTCTGTGCCGCCCGGCCACGCTACACTGAGTGACTACAGGAAGGAGCGCTGTGTGCTTCCCTCCTGCCGGGTCACTCAAATCTAGGCCCCCCCCGGGCCAGTGCACCCTAGGCGACTGCCTAAGTTGCCTATAGGACGCTCCAGCCCTGTGAGTACCTCAATAATGTTGACTTTTCAGAGCCCTGATATTTAGTTTCACTTAAGGGGTTGTCTGTTATCTGTTCTTTACTGCTCTTTTCATAACTTCAACCAAGTAGACATCAGTTAAAAGTCAGAGATTGCCAAATGTCTGTCTATTAATTTTGGACAGAAATAAAAAAACAAATTATATGCTTATTCTAATATTCAGAAATGAAAATATGTGGAGCCCGAATCCTTCTTTTTCAGTTCAGGTTGTAATTAAATTGCAAATTGAATTATAGATTTTTTTCCCTGCAATTTAAACTCTATGATCTTTTTGAACTTTCTCGTTGCTAATAGAAAATAGATTTTAACCGCTTTCATATCTACATCATACATTTATTGTCATACATTGTCCTCTGGTGGCCACAAAAAGTATACTACAATGAGCTGAGACATGGGCTGGACTGAAACATAGAAAGAATAGTAAATACAATTTTAAAAAATAAATTTTGGGGGGGATTATTGTTTCCCTGTCTTGTTTTTCAAGAGTATATTTGCCAGACTGCCACATTCTTGTAGGACCCTTATAATTCATGTATTTTTGTCAGTATTGTAAAATCATAAGCTTAAATGACCACTATAGTGCCAGGAAAACATACTTGTTTTCCTGGCACTATAGGGTCTCTAGGTCCCCCCCACCCTTAGAGTCCCCCTCCCACCGGGCTCTAGGGTGAGGAAGGGGTTCAACACATACCTTTTCTCCACTGCCAGGCTCCCTCGGCGGTGGGGACTCTCTGCCTCCTTTCCCTGTCATCGGCTGAATGTGCATTTGTGGCAAGAGCCGCATGCGCATGCATTCAGTCAATCCATAGGAAAGCATTCCCAATGCTTTCCTATGGACGCTGGCGTCTTCTCACTGTGAAAATCACAGTGAGAAGCGCGGAAGTGCCTCTAGCGGCTGTCAATGAGACAGCCACTAGAGGCTGGATTAACCCATAGGTAAACATAGCAGTTTCTCTGAAACTGCTATGTTTACAGCAGAAAGGGTTAATCCTAGATGGACCAGGCACCCAGACCACTTCATTAAGCTGAAGTGGTATGGGTGCCTATAGTGGTCCTTTAAAAATTGAAATTCACTCCTCTTTATTTTAAAACTCTGAGCAGAATCTAGAATGTGTGTGCTGCTCCACAATGAAACAATGTTTCTTCTCCTTCTCCTACTCTAACAATGGAAGGAAAAGGCAAAATGTCTAGATCGAAAGGAAGCCAAGGTTGAGTTGGCATCTATCCAGTTTCAGGTTAGAGATTAAAAAAGCAGGGCAATTTTCTAAATGTATTCATTTTCACAACTGTTAAATACATATTTTTTAAAATATAGAAGATACATTAATTTCCCTCTGGGTCAATATTATATTTAGAGCCATTAGTGGGACCTGTTTATTATAATTACAGCCCCCATGTCTGTGCTGTGCAAGTATCGAAGCACTGTCCACTGCAGTGCACTGTGCTGTGTGCAGTGTAGTCAAACTCACTAGTATTATAGTGCTAAGTTCCCTAATTTATTTATTTTTAACTACCACCATCGTAAGGGCAGGAGAGACTCTAGGATACTCGACTATGAGTATGATGAGCCAGAGAAACTAAAAGAGGAATATGTGGAGAGAGCAGGAAGCAGCTTAACATTTTCTACGGAAGCTACAGTGCACTTTTATCTAGCATCTTCTCCATTATATCCAAGCCTACCTGTATCTGCTTTGGAATCACCTCATCCAACAGAGACAGTTGTAACATCAGGTGCACCTGCTACCAGTGTCACAAATAGCTCACCACTGTCATTGTTATCATCACCGCTACTACCAACACCAATACCACCACCACCAGGGGAGGGCTGGCAGCCTTAGGTCTGGGGGGCAAATCCAGTCAAGTGGCCCATTGCACCACCGAATCAGCTCAGCATCCATGCCCACCTTTTCCTGGTTTTATAGCAGATATTGATGTTATGAAGCAAGACAAATATGATACAATGTGGTTTAACATAGTTTGATTGTAATAGCAACAAAGGATTATTGTTATTATTATTGCTATTTATAAAGCTCCAACAGATTCCGCAGCGCTGAACAATTAGTGGAGAAACATACAATATATACAGACAAATACAAGAGGTAGAGAGAGCCCTGCCCGTAAGCTGATAACTAGCCATTGGAGCTCTTTTATACAAAGTGCTTGGCTAGATGGCCCGTGAGCTTACAATCTAAAGGATACCAGGGGGATTTGAGACAAGAGGTAGCAGGGGGAGTTTGGATGTGATGGTTGGAAGAGTTAATAGAGAAGCAGCTATTAGTAAGATACAAAGGGAATGAAGAGGTAATTGAGTGAGAATCTCAAACAGCTGGAGAGGCATGCTATATATTTAGGGGGAGGATGTCTAACAAAAATAAAATCTACAGTTTTAACAAATGAACAATGTATGTACACTTAAAGAATATGTGATACATTTAGGGGTATGGATAAACCTTCTCACTTATTTTTTTAAAAAAATATACAGAAGCAAGCCAGAGAAATAAATATCTGTATAAAACATTTAAACAAAATATTTGATCAAACACTTAGAAAAGACCTCATCAAAGAAGAACTTTGACGAATAATTTTCAATACATGTGAAAACAGGACCAGTTCCAGAAGATCTCTCTGCATTGACACGAGCATTAGGGCATCTAGCACTTCTTGTCCCATTGTGGCTCACAGTTGGGTCTTGATGAGTTTTAGCTTGCTGAATGCTCTCTCACATGACACTTGTGTAAAAAAAAGGGTCAACAGGTAGGTACTCGTAGGTGATTTTCATTAGCTGCAGAATAAAGGTTGTATTTTAACACCAACCTATGACAGCAAAAAAAGCCCTGCTTGCCAGAACCACACTTTGATTCCTTTTGTACCTCAACTAGTTTGTCAGTAGGTGGAATCCAGTCATTAATCTCCTCCTCCTCATCATCAAGAATTATTTCCACTTTCTGTGTCTCATCTTCAGAAAGACATCCTGTAAGACTTGCAAATAAGTTGGCAAAACTTATTAATTCAGTTTTGAGAGAACATTCATTTATTTTGGCTCACTTAGAAATTCTCTCTAGTGCCCCATCTAGCACTTTCGGATCTGTCCTAATTTTCTAAAAAGTGTGAGGATCCAAGTAGTGGGAATCCTTGACCAATTGCTTATTTTCTAAAAATCTCTCGGTTAATGCTTTGTATGATTTGGTCCAGAATTGGTCTGAACACACTAGCTCGAAAACATTGCATTTCATCTTCAGGTCATTCATCATGTGAAGATTCTCCAGCCAAGCGTTTTTTTCATGCCACTCTTCGAACTGGAAGCGTAGTCTCGACTTCTAAGGAGTTGAGAACATCACTTTCATCCATCAACTCATTTGTTTGTATTGCAAAGTGTTCAGCCTTTTGTTTTAGATAGTTGAAATCAATTTTTTTCAGTTGCTCAACTGCACGTTTGACCATTTGCCATGCTACCTTGAAGTCAAGGCCACTGGTTTGTAGCTATTTTGACACTGGCCCTATAACATCAAAAACCTATAAAAAAATATGTTTGCTGTTAAGATGATCCTAAACTGACAAAGATTGGGGAAAAAGGGATGAGGCCTCAGAAGTGGGTATTGATTCAAACAAGTTGCTCTGGGAAATTACATATAAAACTTTGAGGGTGTTTAAATAACCAAAAATCCAGTTAAGTGCCTTTTCTGTTGCCCACCATCTTGTTTCTCCAATTTATTGTAACTTTAAAAGTTTTTCCTGTCCATGTCTTCTATCTAGTTGGTCTTTCCAGATATTCATTCTTTTGTGGGGGTCTCCAAATAAGGTGTATGGGTCACCCGGTGGGCCCCCTAAGTGTGTGGACCCTGGTGCAGACCCAATACCAGCACTGTAAGCCCATGGGGGGGGGGCTTTTTGGAGGGGGGATGCGGGTGGTGGGGCCATGGGACAGCTGCATTGGCAATTGCCTGCCCGCCCTGTACCACCACCATGAATATTTTCATTAGCATTAATCAACCAAGTTTTAGTGTACAGGCTAGTGTTGCAACATCTTCCACTGCCACCGATAAAACCTACCCACACCTTCAGCAGACACAAAGCAAAGGGTTGAGGTTACTGTATTGCGCCAACTAAGATAACTTTAGGATAATTTTGAGTGTCTCCAAGATGGGTGACTAATAAACAGACTGTATGGCAAAGAAGTAGGGGGCAAGTAAAGGGTCATCTTACTAGTGTAAAGAGACATCTGCAATGACACTGCAAGTCTGTATTACTTTAGGATGAAGCAGAACAACTACTAAGGCAGGCAACAGGTCCACTGGTACTATATCTGACTGTGCACAGTTATCACAACCTACCACAGCGCTAACTCCACTTTACTAGTAACAACTCTGGGCAGAGCAGGAGGGAAAGTTAGGATTGTGACAGCAGTTGACAGAGTAAGGTTGAGTATGGTGGGATGTGCATTTCCACAGTAGTTTGAAGGCTATTATTGAGTATGTGGATGTAAGCTTATTTGAACATTTAAGCAGGCATTTTGATATTTAGGTTTTTGCTTTTCTGCTTTTTTTCCCCCTTTAATTTCTAGAGCGTTTTTTTTGTTTTGTTGCTTTCCCAGATAGAACATGGGTTTGGTTAATGTAGGTCTGGAAGTCATAATGTTTTCACCCTACTAACTTGTTGCAATTAATTTAAGTTAGTGTGTAATGATGTTCTCAGTATATGAGCAGGTCGCTTGTAAGCAGTTACGACTGTCATATTTTTGGTTTCGATGCTATAGAGAATGCTTTCTATATTAAGGGTTAATTTCTCTTTATCATACCAGTATGTTACATTATGTATATTGTATCTCGCACTGTATTTCATTGTGTGTTTTAATTTTGTTGAAGGGACAACTGCATCCATTCCAGTGGTGCAACTACCATGGTCACAGGGGTCGCAGCTGCGACCAGGCACGTCACTCTACGTTGCCCACCGGCTAAGTAATGCGCCACTGTGCTGTGCAGTAGAACCGCAGGGGCCGCACGTTCAGGGACCCATTGGCTGGCCCATGCTGTTAGGGCCACCCGATGATATGTATTTCCATGGGGCCCGGTCAGTCTGAGCCACTGGACCCCAGGGAAAGTCACCCTCCTGCACCTAAAAGGTAGGAAACAGGAGGGTGACTAAAACATTTTGTATGTGTCTGTATATGTGTGTGTGTATGAGTGTGTCTGTCTGTGTGTATATGTCTGTCTGTGTGTCTGCATATATGTGTGTGTATATGTCTGTCTGTGTGTGTGTGTGTGTGTGTATGTCTGTCTGTGTCAGTATGTATGTGTCTCTGTGTATGTGTCTGTATGTGTGTGTGTATGTATGTGTGTCTCTGTATATATGTGTGTGTATCTATGTGTGTGTCTGCATATGTATCTGTTTGCATGTATGGGGGGGAGGAGGAAGGTATGGGAGGAGGACGGTAGACATATGGGGGAGGGTGGCGGGGGGTAGACTTATGCACCGGGCCGCGTAGTTTCTAGTTACGCCTGATCCATTCCTATATTGTTTAGTGTATAATATATATATATATATATATATATATATATATATATATATATATATATATATATATATATATATATATATATATATATATATATATATATATATATATATATATATATTCGGGCGCCATCTTGTTGGTGGGCATCTGGGACAGAAGTAGTTGGCAAGTTATTACTCACACCTTATGATTAGTCTTATCTTGTAGTCACCAAAAAGATTCCTCCCAAATCTTCAACAAAATATAACACAAACTCTACAGACAAGATAATAGAACATAAAACAGTGTGTGTAATGTATAGTACTGTGTGCACTCACAAACAAAATAAAGAAAAATACTCCAGGGTTACATCCTTAAGTTTGTCCAGACATTTTTCAACAATTCTTGGATTTTAAAAAAAGACACTTCATAGTGTACTCTGTGATAAAAACACACACAACTTTAATCAATATTACACTTACCGTATATACTCGAGTATAAGCCGACCCGAATATAAGCCGAGGCCCCTAATTTTACCCCAAAAAACTGGGAAAACTTATTGACTCGAGTATAAGACTAGGGTGGGAAATGCAGCAGCTACTGGTAAATTTCTAAATAAAATTAGATCCTAAAAAAATTATATTAACTGAATATTTATTTACAGTGTGTGTATATAATTAATGCAGTGTGTGTGTGTGAGTGCTGTGTGTGTGTATGCAGTGTGTGTGTATGCAGTGTGTGTATGAGTGCAGTGTGTATGAGTGCAGTGTGTATATAATTAATGGAGTGCAGTGTGTGTGTGTATGAGTGCAGTGTGTGTATAATGAATGCAGTGCAGTGTGTATGTATGAGTGCAGTGTGTGTGCATGAGTGCAGTGTGTGTGCATGAGTGCAGTGTGTGTGCATGAGTGCAGTGTGTGTGCATGAGTGCAGTGTGTGTGTGCATGAGTGCAGTGTGTGTGTGCATGAGTGCAGTGTGTGTGTGTATGAGTGCAGTGTGTGTGTGTGAGTGCAGTGTGTGTGTGTGAGTGCAGTGTGTGTATAATGAATGCAGTGCAGTGTGTATATGAGTGCAGTGTGTATGTATGAGTGCAGTGTGTATGCAGTGTGTGTATAATGAATGCAGTGTGTGTATATGAGTGCAGTGTGTGTGTGTATGAATGCAGTGTGTATATAATGAATGCAGTGCAGTGTGTGTATGAGTGCAGTGTGTGTGTATGAGTGCAGTGTGTATGCAGTGTGTGTATAATGAATGCAGTGTGTGTGAGTGCAGTGTGTATGAATGCAGTGTGTTTATAATGAGTGCAGTGTGTGTATGTGCAGTGTGTATGTGCAGTGTGTGTGTATGAGTGCAGAGCATTGGTGGGGGGTGGGCATTTTATTAATTATTATTTAATTATTATTTTAATATTTTTTTTAAATGTTATTTTTTTTTAGGTAACTATTTTTTTTTTTTATTATTATTTGTATTATTATTTTTATGTTATTATTTTAATTATTTTTTGTTTTATTATTAATATTTGTATTTTTTCGTCCCCCCTCCCTGCTTGTTAGCTGGCCAGGGAGGGGGGCTCTCACTCCCTGGTGGTCCAGTGGATGGGCTGTAGGAGGGGGCTGTCAGGAAGCTGTTACTTACCTTCACAGCAGCTCCTGTCAGCTCCCTTCTCTCTTCTCCGGTGCGTGCAGCTCCCAGGTCAGCTCCCTCTGCAACTCTCGCGGCCGCGCGGAGCGTTGCCACGGTAACCCGTGGCAACGCTCTGACCCCGCGGCTCTCGCGAGAGTTGCAGAGGGAGCTGACCTGGGAGCTGCACGCACCGGAGAAGAGAGAAGGGAGCTGACAGGAGCTGCTGTGAAGGTAAGTAACAGCTTCCTGACAGCCCCCGGTCCATGTCTGTATTATGGCAATGAAAATTGCCATAATACAGACAACTGACTCGAGTATAAGACGAGTTAGTGTTTTTCAGCACAAAAAATGTGCTGAAAAACTCGTCTTATACTCGAGTATATACGGTAAATATTGAAGTAATGTACAGGTATATCTACACTCCAATATCTAGTAAGTCCCAAGTCCCAGGATCTTGCACTGTCAATATCAGTTCCAGGAAACCACTTGATGTTGATGTTGAGATAGGAGATAGGGGAACCAATGTACGCACTGTTGGTATAAAATGTGTCCACCAGCCCACCTTTGGGCATTTTGTTGGATTTCACTCCAGGGCCACGTTAAAACAGCAGAATAACAAAATTACCCACTTGATTGCCTACTCACCAGCATGCCTTATGTTCCTTGATAGCACAATGGTGGCTGTCCACAGTGCCTGGGTATGGTAGTGGCAGTGGGGGCGGTCCAATTCTACTGTTAGGGATGTGCATGGGAAACAAAAATTTGGTTTGGTTCGGTTTGGAAATTCGGGTAAGAAAAAAATTTGGTTCGGCACTTCGTCAATTCAGGACTTCGGCAGTTCAGCAATTCAGCACTTTGGCAATTCGGATCCTAATCCTAACCCTAACTCCTAACCCCAAAACTTTAACCATAAACCTTAACCATAAACCCTTCCCCTAACCCTATCCCTAACTCACTTCAGAACTTCGACAATTTAAGACTTTGGCAATTTGGGACTTCGGCAATTCGGTTCAGCACTTTGGAAATTCGGCAATTCCGCAATTTGAACTTCAGACATTCGTAAGTATCTGAATGTCCGAATTGCATGAAATGTGTCCGAATGTACATTCGGAACGAAACGAATTGCATATGTCTACTTACTGTCAACCATGCAGGATTTCTATACATTTCCAGTGTACAGGGATTCCCACATACCTTCTATGACAGGATATCAGCACATGGTAAAACTCGACTTTAGAAGTTTGGAACAGCAGAGTGCATTCTATGATATTCCCACCACTCCATTTATGTATGCATGTTACCCAATGGGGTTGAAAAAACGCTCCACTTCACCTCATATCTTACTTGTCTTTTAGTGTGGAAGTGAAGTGGGGCTTGAAGTACAAAGTGTGAAGCTGTTATTTGGTAGTTTTGTAATATTATACCTACTAAAAAAACAAGTAGCATTATTATTTTTCTAATAACCACTAGATGTCACTCCAACACAAGAAACATGCTTTACAGTTACCTACTTTACAAATACTGAACAAAATAGGACATAAAACAAAATACCGGAAAAATGTAACACTTAGCATTCCCAGGATCCCGCGCAAAGACTGTTTGTGTGACTCTTTTCCATTCCATTTCTGCATATTTTACACTTTTTTTAGTTCTGTTATGCACATATACACAATCTCTCTCCCTTATACATACACACAGCTTATCTTATGCCTACAGTCACACTCTCTCATACATACACACTCTATCTCACATATACCTATTTTACATATTCGCACACACACTTTCCCACCCATATAAATAAGAGAGTGGGACATTGATATAGCGGGCTTACTAACCTGCAAATAAAGCATGCATGACTGTATATCCTAGTAAGATGACTTAATCAGCTAATATCCATACTCTTCCAGTAATACCACTAGACCTTAAAGAAACATAAAGGAACACTATAGGGTCAGGAAAACAAATATGTATTCCTGCCCATATAGTGTTAAAACAACCATCTGCCTCCTGCAGCTGCTGCCTCTTCCCCTGATCTGCCTGCTTGACTGACATCATCAGAAGTGATTCTCTGAACCAATCACAATGCTTTCCCATAGGATGGGCTGAGACTGTCAAGGAGGCTGCACTGCCCCAGGAAGCACTGCACTGTCAAGGAGACTGCAACGCTGCACTGCCCCAATGCTGCACCTCTTGTAGCCACCTGAGGAGTGGCCAGTAGAGTTATCCCTAGGCTGTAATGTAAACACTGCCTTTTCACTAAAAAAGACAGTGTTTACTGCAAAAAGCCTGAAGAGAATGATTCTACTCACCAAAACAAATACAATAACCTGTAGTTGTTCTAATGACTATAGTGTTCCTTTAATGAATCTCCTTTTGATTGTTCCACTGCAGAGTTAAATATGGATTAGGATCAAAATGTATAAATAAAAAAATAAATAAAGAAGAACTATGAATGTACCAGGAAACTCTCTAACCAAAGAATGTTCCTAGCAAAGTATGTTTTTTTTTTTGTTGTTGTTACCTTTTTCTATAATATGCGATAAACTGCTTCATTCAATCCACAACTGAGCAGCAGACAGACAGAAAGAAAAACATATATATGTAGTGCTATGGTTTCTAATTGTCTTGTATGTACGTAGTGGGGAATCGCGATGCAGCCTAGAACAAAATCTAACCCCATTAAACCCCCCAATAACGACAGACCACTTAGTATGGATGAAACAGGCCACAGCATTTATTATCACAACTAAATTACTGCATAACACATCCATAACTTTATTTATTAAATCTCTTCTTTTCTGTAACCAAAACATTAGACATAAATAAGCATAAATTAACATATATACATATATAACTCCACCCATAGTGTTATACAGTGACCCAACCGTCCTTGCCAATAAAAACATCGAGTGGTTCCTAATCACCACTCCCTCTCACCTCCCCCCTCGTCATAAAAATCCTTCCAATGCCTGCCATCAGCCGACCTTATCCACGCTCGATGGGCACGAGACCTCAGGCAACCTAAAGTTAAACCTTTAGAGCAGGGGAGGTTTGAGACCTTAAAAGACTTGTTCATCTCATTCCATCTACTTAAACATAACCTCAAACTCAATTGGCAAGGACATACCCCCGCCACAACCCCGCTGTTTTACGCCTAAATCAGCGGGGGACCCCACCACAACCAGCCATGGCCTGTTCCACCACTTCACGCAGCGCTAGAGTAACAGAGGTCAAGTCCGACCTCCAGCAAGCGCACCCCTCCCTTCGAGATACCCAGGCCACCTTTGGCCAAACCCAAAATGCGAACTGGAAGTGTTCATGTTTTAGTCATTCATTTTGTCCATCATACGTTTAGTCATTTTGTTATGGCCATGACAAACCTAGAAACCCATCTATTCTGATGACCGACGGCAGCGCACCAGGGCACTCACATTGCGGAGTACACTGCCAACAGGAAAGGGCGATAGGCGCAGCCTAGCCCCTGGGAACCTCAGGGAAGAAACAGAATGCGTAACATGTCCCGATCGAAGAGCACCCAAGTCCTAAACCACCACCGACCCACGTCATTCCACCCAGGGATGCAAAACCCCTGGTACCCCATGAGGCGGGGCAGCTGACCCCGTATGAGGAGGAGCCACACCCCCTTCACGTAGCCGGAGCCAGACCACCGAACCTCCGCCATTCGAGCCCTCTGAACCATCGGCGCAGGCACGCCCAGCCTGGCGGCGTCTGTAGCCGCCCCCAACCAAAATAAATGCCCTTTGAATTCCCCACCATCCTTATCCAGGAAGTCGAGCCCCCAAGAGGAACACCCCAACTAGATGGACGCGGGGGTGAAAAACCCATCTCCGAGAAACAAACCGGGGAGGAGGCCGAACAATCCCAGGGACGGATCAGTACTCCCAACGAAAACAGGCAAATGACGGAACCCTGCACCGCCCCCGATCGGAACGGTATATTACAGACCATCCTGGAAACCCATTACAGCTTGCTAGGACAAAATACAAACAGTATATCTACATATGATACCTCCAAATTAGTGACAATGGCATCTAGATATACCCACACTTATCTGGTGTAGTTACAACAGCATCTCAAGGTCGTGGCCCAGTTCCTGACCTTTTACAACATATACATAGACACAGAGGGGAATGAGATACGGCTGTACATAATCTAAAACAGGAACAGAAAAAAAAAAAAAAATTACATAGTGTAATACCGCAAAAGAAAAGATAATGCGCTGATACAAGATTGCACTCACAAGATCAAAGTGAATAAATCACCAGAACAAGTGCCTGCCCGGATAACCTTGGGCGGCTGGACGTCTCCACTCTCCACTGGAACTCCAAGCGGACCAAAAATGGAATGAGACTTCAATAGAGGTAGGTAGAGACTTCCACAGCTTGGTAGGAGCCCAACCATAACACCGTGCATCCCACCTACCCCAGGAGGATGCAGAAAGTCAACCCTGCAACATCCAAGAATTGCACAGATTCTATCGATGAAACAGCCAACCTCAACCAACTTACCCTTCCCAATGACAACAGCCATCGAGCTGCGAAACCTGAAGGAAGTCCATTCCAACGCTTACTCAATGGAACCAAACATGTATATGAGCAGTCAAATCCCGGAACCCAAAAAGAAACGTACCCATCCGTCCCGAACCCTCCAACCTTACTGGAGCGGGCCCCACGCCGCCCCAGAGATTGCCTACAGACCAGCTTCAGCAGACCGCTGGACCAAGTGACCACACCTCCACTGCCATACAAATCGACCCCGTGACACCTCCACCCGAGTACGCTCTATAATGAACAAGACAGAGCATCGGCCATCATATCGGTAACCACCGGACAAACCCTGACCAGCCGCCCCTAGACTCAAACAGCACCGAGCCAGAGTACCAGAGTACCTCCGGGGTATAGGGTACTGTAACATGTGAAAGACAGCCAGCATCACCCCACGATGGTCCCCAAGGAAAACCCACCCCCTTGTTCGTGAGCTGGGTACCACATGCCTACCATGCCACCAGAAAGGGGGACCTCCAAGAACACCAGAGTCCGTCAGAGCCAGCGTATTGGGCAAGAGGCAGCACACCACCGAGACCCAAATCCCCAAAACCTACTGCGGCGGCAAAACAGTTGGAAGCCAGCGGAAAGGACTCAGGGGCCAGACTGCACAAGCCAGCGTCAAAAGAGGCCCAGCAGGAACCCCATACAGTCCCAAGGGCAACCCCAACAGGCAAAGCCCAGCTTTCCCAGGAGAGACCATGAGTAGCGCAGCCGAAACCCACCACGCCCCTCCAAACCACAGACGCCTCCTGCCTGATGCCCCAAACCACAGACGCCTCCTGCCTGATGCCCCAAACCGCAGCCAGGGGCACCGACGTTCCCCTTACAGGAATTGATCCCACTATCCAGGAGACAAGAGCACACATCCCGACCCACGGATAAGGCCCGGGCCACGGAACTCCGAAACTCCAATCCCAAGAAAACACTGTAGCAGCAGAGCGCGTACATGCACCACCGACGGTCCCACACAAGCGACATCGGGAGCAACTCACGTGGAGGCACATAGCCACCTAATCCTGACCGTCAGAAAACACAGCCCGAAACCACAACTCGACGGGCGTACCGGCAGCAGCCGGAAAACCGATTCCACAGCCGCCTTCGTCAGAAAGGCCCCAGGGCCCCGCAGCCCTACCCACGCAGACCGCTGTGGTGAGCCACCAACTCAAAACCCAGCCCCGGAAAGAAACGACAACCGAGTAAATAAGGAATCAGGCTACATCAACCCCGTTCCTCCATGGGCACCACATCCCCAAGGGGGGACCCGCAAAGTGGACCCCAGGGGCCCACTAAACGATTGGGAAGTAAGCTAATCGAGCGTTCTTGGTAAACTGGACCCACATCACCCGAAGGAGCTCTCTGAGGGTCCTGCACCGAGAGCACCCACGTCCCCACCCCGGCAGATTGCAGAGAGGACGAGAAACGCACCGTGCTGAGGCACCAGGCGAGTCCTAAGTATAACCAGAGGCCGAAGCCCATCCAGCCCCAGGCCAAGAAGGGTCGCACCGCCAACGAAAGTGCAAAACGTACCTCCACCAACCCAGCTCCTCCCAGGGTCGATATGCGCCCCGAGAGGGACCTGACAGCAGCGCATTCTCGGGGAGCCCTCTCCCCGACCATGCTATCCAGAACACAGGGTGCATTCGAATATGCGCCATGGGGCGCTACCGTCCACGGCACGTACCCCATGACCCACCCGGAACCCTTAATATTCCTTTTTAGTCAAGGCACCCCCCGAGGCAGGAGGGAACGTCCCTGCAGTAAAAAGCCCCTCCCCCCATCTGCACCCTAGCATTGCGCGCAAGCCAAGCGAGCCATAGTAGCTCAGCAACACCCAGAGTCACGCGAACCCTGGACGCTGCAGGAAAGCGCACTTAAACATACGATACATACTGACAATTAAGGGGGAGGGGGAAGCGGCGTCCATGCACCCAAGTACTTGGATTATATTTCAGTTTTTCTTTTGTCTTTTCTTTTTTTTTTTTGAACGTTTAATCTTCTTCTCGTATTTGTCATTGTATTTTTATCTCTCATTTTTTTTTTTTTTTTTTTTGTGATTTATTCCATGTGGCAATTTACAGTTTCTTTCTGTCCTGTAATAATTTGTTTTCATCTTTTTTTTTTTTTTGTGTGTTCAAAGAGAACTAGACTGAATAAAGGAAGGAACAACGTAGGTACGCGAAGCGCTAAAAGAGGGGAGAAATTTACTCACCGGTCGCAGTCTGGCGATCCAAGCCCGGCACTGCGCTCACAGAAGGCTGAGGAAAAGAAACAGCAGTTCCAGCATCCACAGAAGACATCAGCTGTGATCCAGGCGCCACCTGCTGGATGGATCCAGGAACTGCAGCAGTGTCCTGAGAAGGAAGCAGCAGAGAGGACGTGAGCCTACGCCCCAGAGGAGAAGGCCAAGGTAAGTGACCTGCAGGGGGGGTGGGGGGGGGGGCAGGTATAGGGGGCAGGGGAGAACAGAGGGGACCCAGATAGAGCAGGGTAGGCACCAGGGGTTAAAGGGCAGGAAAAAAAAAAAAAAAAAAAGGGGAAAGGGCAGGAAAGGAAGAAAAAAGGGGGGGGGGCAGGAAAAGGGGGCAAAGAGCCGAAAGGGGGGGGGGGGTAGGGGGTAAGAGGAGGACAGTAAGGGATGAGAGGGTCCCGGGGGCCCTGTCAGTGGGAAGCTGGGCCCCCCAGGGGACCCCTCTCGCAGAAACCACATGGGAGGGGGAGGAGACAGGGGAAAAGCATACCGGGAGCCTTCCTCACCGGCAGAGGAGGCTCCCGACCCACAAGGGGACCCCCCTACGCACCCCCAGCGGCGGTACCACGGTACCCCGCGCGGCCCTTGCGGGCCCACTCACCACAGGGGCCCCAGCGGCAGCCCCACACCCCCGCCGGCTGCGGGGGACCTGGCACGTTGCCGGGCGGCCGCCTGCCGCCCGGAAGTATTCATGGGCCTCCCACCGCCCAGGACCGCGTTCCAACGCTGGCGGCCGGGGCGGGAGTCAGGGGAACCGGCCGGGCATGTGGAGCCCGCCGGGTAGGCTGCGCACCAGGCCTCCGGGCCGCAGGGCGCGCAGCAGATGAAGGCTTAACCTCAGGCCTTGAGGGAGCAGGCTGCGCCACGCGCGCAGCCACGGAAGGCCGCAAATCACGGCCACAGTACCCAGGCCGCGTGTCTGGAGCCCCCAGACACGCGGTCCTGGTGATGCCTCGGGCCCAGGCTCCTGCTCCTACACCGGGCCCGAGGAGTGGGGTTTGGAGAGAGCCTGGCAGGCGGGTGGGAACGCCTGCCAGTGCTGGAGCGGCCCCCAGCAGCAGGGGCCACATGGAAGGCAGCAGGGGAGACCACAGGGGGTGCTCCAGGGGGAGGTAGGCCGCGGGGGGGGCCCACACCGGTAGCCATACCTCTATTAATGCTTGCCAATTGTTCCCACAGGTGCCGGCCACCATCCACGCTGCAGCAGCCCTGAGGGAAGCCAGAAGCCTCAACCATCAAGCTGTGTAACCTGCAGGCCCAGGCAAACAGGAGCAGGAGGACAGGAAGCTGTTTGCTGGCCCGAATCCCAAGTGGCACTGAGGTAAGACCTCCCCCACACTGTCTTACACAGAACATAATCACACCCACAGATTCTTCACAACCAATCCCATGCATCTATCCCCACACTCCTACATGTGCCCTTGTCCGCTTAGCTGCGCTATCTCCCCAGGGCCTGAATGGGTGTCTTTTTCTAAAGCAGGCGTCTTCACTTCCTGCAGTTCAGCTCATGCAGTGCTGACCATGGCTAAACTTTTGATTTTTAATACAATGCAAAAATATTAGTGATGCCATAACCATTATCACAAGCTGTGTTGGTTCCCCCTTCAAAGCACTTTTTTTTATTTTCCAGTGTTTTCTGCATATACGTCAAATACTTTTTGTTTCAAATACATAACCTTGGAACTTTATAATTTCAATGTTCAGGTTTTCTTGCAAATACTTGAAAACTGAAGAATGCGCATGCGAGAGCTGTGAGTGCATTAGTGCATTGAATCAATGCTTTCCTACGGGGATTTTACTGATGCTTGATGTCCTCATGCAGAGCATGAGGACGTCCATCGTCAGTTAGGCAACCAAAAGTCGCCTAATCACCAGAAAGTGCCTCTAGTGGCTGTCTGATTGACAGCCACTAGAGGCAGTCTTAACCCTACGATGTATTTATTACAGTTTCTCAGAAACTCCAATAATTAACATTGCAGGGTTAAGGGGACCGGGACACTGCACCAAGATCACTTCAGTGAGCTGAAGTGGCCTGGGTGCCAATAGTGTCCCTTGAAGATTATTGGCATAGGTGTATCTATATTATTTGAAACTCAGGATGGGAATGTCTGTTGGCACCCACTGTTTCCCTGAATTTTTTTATAACACAACCTCTTCCAGGTTGTCTCTCTGCAACCCTTGACCTCTTGTGTGTCTTTCCTAACCTTTCTTACCCTATTGAGCCTCTCATCAAGCCCCTTAACACTGTGTGTGTCTCTTAGCCTCCATACCTCTTGTGTATCTCCTAACCCAAATTATGTGTATCTCTCAACTCTTCTTACCCTTTGTTTGCCTCCTACCTCCTTTACCCTTTGTAAAACGAATCTTTGTTTTGCCACTTGTGTCTTTCCTAACCCTCCTAATGGATCTATTTAATCTCCATTACCATGTGTGTCTATTTCTACCCTAATCTGTTCTGTGTCCCTTAATCACTCTTAATCTTCTAGTCTCTCTTAACTCCCATATCCCCTTGTGTATCTCTCCTAACTTTCGTAACCTTTTGTGTCTCTTAATGCTCTTACCCCTTGTGTCTCTTCTAACCCTCCCCCCCCCCCCCCGCCCTTACCCTCTGCATTTTGTGAACAGTAGAATTATGATGTGGACTAATGGAGACAAAAACAATATTATGAATTATATTAACTTTGTTTATGCAGTGCTTGGCTGAGTCTCACACAACCTTCCTACACACTTCCTGAAAAATAAATATAAATATTTTAGCTTCTCTTATTTCCAGAGCCATCTGTAATATTGATTGAACCCTGGGCAAATATTTTCCTTGGGACCCTACCCTTCCCTCCTAATCCCAGGCATGCAATCATGCCCTCCACACCTCCCCACCCTAGCCAAAAAATACATTCAGATACACAGAATGACACTCATACAGATACAAACACTGACATATACATATACACAGGGTCACACAATGACACACATGCAGATACAAAGAAAAACATGCAGACACACATAAGAATGCACATACACACAGATATACACACACAGACGAATAGATAAACAGACACACAGATATACATACAAATAGATACACAAACATACACAGATACAAACAGATACATGCAAATAAACACATGTACCGACACACAGATAGATACACAGACACATATACAGACACATGCAGATACACAAACACATACATAGATACACTGAAACACATATACACATACAGATACACATATAGACACACGGATATACACATACATATAGACAAACAGATAAACTGACACACAGATAAGCATACAAAAAGATACACAGACAGACCGATACACAGACACACATACAGACACATGCAGATAAATAGACACATATACAGGCACATATATTCACATACAGACACACATATACACATACAGGCACAAAGATTCACACACAGACCCACATGCAGACACACAGTTACACCTAAAGATACACAGAAACACATTGTCAAGGTGGCGGTCCGGTGACCGGGACCCAGACACTGTCCGTGGACCGGGACCCAATATGCCTGATGATCCGAGTAGGAGTCACAGTGTGGAAGTAGAACAGCAGGGTCTGGAGCAGGGTGACCGCACGCCCCCTGTTGTTGAGCACCAGCGTTTGTGCGGCCACAAACCAAGACCCTGTAGCAGCTAGTGGAAGCCAGAGCAGACATATGCTGAGATGTATCCAGTACTAGAAACAAGATAAAGCTAGGATAGACACCAAACAAGAAAACAAGACAAAACTAGTAGAACCCAGAACCAGAGAAGGATAGTAAGCTAAACCCAGAACATATACACAAG
This sequence comes from Pelobates fuscus, assembly GCF_036172605.1. Classification (NCBI taxonomy): domain Eukaryota; kingdom Metazoa; phylum Chordata; class Amphibia; order Anura; family Pelobatidae; genus Pelobates; species Pelobates fuscus. The sequence goes on along the minus strand of NC_086324.1, from coordinate 58,003,737 downwards.
ACATGAGGAAAACATGAACATAACATGGGCAAGACTGGACAGGACTATACATGGACTGCGGATACAAACTAAAACAAGACAAGATATATTAGGCAAAACAAGAGGAGGCATAACTAAGCACTAATGAGAAAAGTATGGGGATTTAGTTACACTATATGATCATACATTGCATAAGCCTGCCACAACGCCAATGTACCCCATATTCGGCAGGTCCTACACTGCCTAATGTTCACTAAAAGAACTATACTAGACCAATAGTACTTACCTGCAAGAAAGGGCAGAAGTCTTGAGCAGCTGCCTGCAGGAACTCTGGAACCAAAGGGAAAATGGAAAACAACGGGTGTGGCAAAAAAACAAACATTTAAATGAAACCAAGAGACTGGGAAATCCAGGGACGGAATATAAGAATGAACCCAGAAACCCAGCAATAAGGAAAACCAGACACAGAATAGAAAACCAAAAACCAAGAAATACTAAACAAGAATAGTAAAAGGAGTACTGGATACCAGAAGCCAAGTCCAGACATAGGACAGAGCAGAGCAGATCATGACACACATGCAGACATACAGACACACATGCCGACATACAGACACACATGCAGACATAAAGACACAAATGCAGACACACAGACACATAAAGGCACCTATATTCACATACAGACACACAGATACACATACAGGCACACAGATACACGTACAGGCAAACCTATTTACCTACAGACACACATGCAGATATACAGTTACACATATAGACACACAAATACACACATAGACACAGATACACATACAGGCACACATATACACATACAAACACACAGTAAAACATATAGATGCATAGATACACATAAAGACACAAATATTCACATACAGACACACATTCACATACAGACACACATTCAGACATACAGACACACAGATACTCGTATAAATACACAGATACACATACAGACACACATGCAGATACACATACAGACACACATGCAGACATACACACAAAGATAGGTACACAGATTCACATACAGACACACAGATAGAAACACAAACACACACAAACATGCAAAAAGTAAAACATTTAACCCCTTCAGGACCGGCCTGTTTTTGCGATGTTTGTACGTTAAGGACCAGAGCAGTTTTAACACTTTTGTGGTGTTTGTGTTTAGCTGTAATTTTCCGCTCTCTCATTTACGGTTCCCATACAAGTTATATACTGTTTTTTTCACGACAAGAAGGGCTTTCTTTACATACCAGTATATATATTATGTCATATATTGTATTTAAAAAAAATAATAAAATATGGTGAAAAATAAAAAAAAAAACATGTTTTTGGACTTTTACTTGAAAAATCTTTTACTTATCTACAAAAGCTAATGAAAAAAACTGCTAAATAGATTCAAAATTTTGTCCCGAGTTTAAAAACACCCAGTGTTTACATGCTTTATTGCTTTTTTTTGCAAGTTATAGGCCTATAAATACAAGTAGGAAATTGCTGTTTCAATATATATATATTTTAAATGTATCAATAGTGACATTGTTACACCGTTATCTGTCATAAATCCCCGAAACACACCTAACATGTACATATTTTTTAAAGTAGACAACCCAGGGTATTCAAAATGGGGTATGTCCAGTTTTTTTTAGTAGCCACCTAGTCACAAACACTGGCCAAAGTTAGCATTTATATTTGTTTGTGTGTTAAAAATGCAAAAAACGCTAACTTTGGCCGGTGTTTGTGACTAAGTGGCTACTAAAAAAAGCTGAACATACCCCATTTGCAATACCTTGGGTTGTCTTCTTTTGCAAATGGTATGCCATCATGGGGCTAATTCTCATTCCTTGGCTACCATACGCTCTCAAAGGCAACCTAACCAATCTGACAAATTTCAATAAAAAAAAAAAAAGTAAAATCAAGCCTTATATTTGACCCTGTAACTTTCACAAACACTATAAAACCTCTACATGTGGGGTACTGTTATACTCAGGAGACTTCGCTGAACACAAATATTAGTGTATCAGAACAGTAAAATATATCACAGCAATAATATCCTCAGTGAAAGAGCTGTTTGTGTGTGAAAAATGCAAAAAACTTCACTTTCACTGACAATATCATCGCTGTGATATGTTTTACTGTTTTGAAACACTAATATTTGTGTTCAGCGAAGTCTCCCGAGTAAAACAGTACCCCCATGTACAGGATTTAGGGTGTCATAGAAAGTTACAGGGTTAAACACAGTGCTAGCAAATTAAATTATCTGGACTTTTGGCCTGGGTTGGCAGGCAGGTCCCTCAAATTGCAATCATTAAAATTACTTAATTAGGTAAAAATATTACATAAATATGCACGTAGAATTTTAATATATATACATATTTATATATTTGAAGTCTACGTGTATATTTATGAAATTATTTATGTAATTATGTATGTGGACATATGTATATTTCGTATTATTTTTATTTATTTATTTATACATAGATATATATATCATTACATTCTAAGTATATTTTGATATAAATATATATATATCAATATCAAAATACTGTTAGAATAAAACTGAATATATATATATAATTTTTTTTTAATTATTAAAAATTATTTTTATTTTTTGTTATTTATTTTTATTAACATATTATTTGTATTTTATAATAATATATATATACCATATATATAGTTATTATATATATTGTATATATTCGTGTGTAATTTAAATATAAGTGTATTTTTATAATTATATACGTATATATAAATATAAAAATACACTTAGTGTGACATTATATATATGATATATATACATATATTATATATAGGTATATATAGATATAATACATGTATATATAGCATATATATACACATATTTTTTTTTTTTTTACACAGATTTTTTTTTTACACTTTATTTTGGATTTTTCACTTGCAGGGAGACTGCCTGTCAGCACAGACAGTCCCCCTGCAGGCAGACACATGGACACCTATTGCGGTCATGTGATCGAGTGATCACATGGCCGTGGGGTCCTGATCTGCCGAAGGGGGACTGCCTGGGCAGACAGGCAACCCCCCTGGACCGGGTGGAGCACTGATCGCCGCCGTGGGACCGACGGCGATCAGGTAAGTATCCCAAAACCGTTATGACGGTTCAGGACCGTCAGCGGTCCAAACGCACGTTTTACCGCTGACGGTCCTGAACCGTCAGCGGTCGTTAAGGGGTTAACCACCCTCCTAGGTGCACAAGTGGCTGGCTGATACTGTTGGGAGTCAGAGGCTATCACTCTGCACTCCCCTCCTCCTCCCCCCTGCACGCTGCTCGGTGTTACCTGGACGGAAGTGATTGACTGTCACTTCCTCCTAGCGCTGACATCAGTAGAGGGGCCCAGTCACTCTATTAAAGCACCACAGCACTAGCCAGGCCCCTGAGGACACAATGCTATTGGGTGGCTCTAAGTGCATAAGCCATCCGATGGCCCCCACAGCGTGCAGGCCCCCTGCACGCAATCAATTCTTTTGAGGATCGGCAATAGGGGCAGAGGGCAAATGGGGCTGCTGCTTTGTGCCCCCCAAGACTAACTTGGCCTAGGGCAGCTGCCCTGTTTGCCCCGCATTAAAGATGACCCTGCTTATTGCACAGCATGTTTAACCCCTTAAGGACCAAACTTCGGGAATAAAAGGGAATCATGACATGTCACACATGTCATGTGTCCTTAAGGGGTTAAGGGGTTAAAGGGATATGTACTACGTTGAGACAACTGCCTTATTTAAAAGCTTTGCCTTTGAATGAGATGATTTTCTCATTTTGCAGGCAGAAAAAAACAGGTCAATATGATTTTGCTTTATTTTTACTTGCTTCTTCATCCTTGCAATTTCCACACCTACCTTAGGGGGTAAACTGAGCTAGTCCATTTATCCCCAGGTATCGTGGAAAATGCATAGTTGAAATATTTTATGACATTATCAGTACATAAACTTCATGGTAATAAAACATACATTTCTTCAATCTTGCTAAGCATAATCCTGTTTAGCAAGGGTCAACACTTTCATTATTTAGCTGACCCACTGTGGGGTATACTGGCATCCAGTAGCTAATGATTATATACTCATTATATACTGAGAGATACACATTGTCCTTTACAGGATTCTCCTTAAGAAATAGAGTTTATAAACAACATCTTGATTTGTCCAGCTGACTCTAACACCTGCAAAAGCAACCTTAAGATTAATGCTCAATTTATCGTGTTCTCGTATAAATGTACTTGCTTCACTAACAACTCAATAGCACTCAGCGATAAGAACAGTTATCAAAAAGATCCATTAGACTGAAAAAGAGATCCTGGTTATCAAAGCCTTTCTGACAGCTGGAGCAGTTTGTCATCCGATTGTCTTTATCTCAGCAATGTCTATAACCATAAAGTCACGTGTTATGGATCTAGAACAGGGTTCTCCAAACTCTGTCCCTCCAGATATTTTTGAATAACAACTCCTATTATTATTATTATTATTATTATTATTATTGCCATTTATAAAGCGCCAACAGATTCCGTAGCGCTTTACAATATTATGAGAGGGGGGATTTTACTATAAATAGGACAATTACAAAGAACTTACAGGAACGATAGGTTGAAGAGGACCCTGCTCAAACGAGCTTCCAGTCTCCTATGATTCTCTTGCTATCTATTTCATTCAAAGAACCCTTATGTTTTAGTTCCACAACATCTGGAAGGCCAGAGTTTGGAAGTAGAAGACCTATCCTAAATTATCTAAAGAATACCAGAAATGGTTGCATTGTATGCTGTGGAGTAGCTAATGTAGAGAGGGCCCTGGTGCAAAAACGTTTTTTTTTTGGGCACTCCTCTAGTGACAGAGTGACCAAAAGGTAAATCCCCATCTGTCATACAACTCCAACGATGCTGTGCCAGCTGGGGATCTACCATTTGCCCATCTTTGCAGGATTGTATCTGTAAACAGTGTCTGTGTGTTTGAATGTAAGCATGTTTGTGTATAGAGCATATGTGTGCATGTAGTGATATATTTGTATGTACTTTTGCATTTGAATGCAGTGGGGTACTTGAGTGTAGTGCTTGCGCTTGAATACATGGGAGTGTTTGTATGTAGTTTTGGTTTTTAAATGCTGGTGTGTCTTTGTGTGTAGTGTTGGTGTTTGAATGAAGAGATAGATGTATAGAATGTAAGTGTTTTAATACAGAGTGTGACAAACTGACATTTTTAAGGGAGTTTGTGTAATGCTTACATGTATTTAAATGGAAAACAACTGCAGATCTCTTAGGATTTAGATTGATGACTAGGATATTAGAGAATAACACAGGTACTGTATCTTTAATTAAGTGGGTGGTTGTTAAATGGAGTAAGCAGCTTCTGGTATACATGCAGTATAGCAGATAGGAGTTTGCCAGTCCATGGAAACGGAACAAAATTAGAAAATGAAAGTTGCAGCAGGAATGATTAGTTTTGGAGTTAGAGGTAAGCAGGCTTGAGAGCAGGCTGCAGCAGGAATGATTAGTTTTGGGTTTAGAGGCAAGCAGGCTTGAGAGCAGGCAGTCTCCTATTACGGATTCAAATATGACTTAGCTTTAAATGGTGGAAGTCCAGGTTTCCCCAAGTTCTCCTCTGGGGAGGGAAGAGCAGGAAGAAGAAGATCCAGTTACAAGCCGCGGTCGAGGTGAGGAGAAGGTGGGTCAAATAGTTTTCCAGTCCGGGTTCGGTGCACAAAAAGGTTTAGAGGAATCTTGCTAGCCGGTTTGATTTTGCGGTAACGCTTTTCAGTAATCCAGCGTCTTGAATCTGGCGCGGTCTCATTATGTAGCGTGGGGAGACCGCGTCAGAGAAGGGGGTGCGGCTAAGCTCCGTCAACCCGGAAGAGACAATGTAACGGCAATACCAGCAGTTAAGACATGACAGTTTGCCATGAATTTTTGGAGGGGCCTGCTTGCCAGCCTCCTGCCCTGCGACTATGACCCATTGGAAGTTTTGCCATTTAAAAAGTCTATTTGGGCTTATTGGATTTTTAAACACTTTTTCTGCCCCTTTAAATCCATGGGAAAATGTGCCTCTTCCCCTCCCCCCTTTTTCCTGTCCTATTGTTTCTCCAGCAGGGGGTTGTCCCAGGGACACTGCCAGACCAGTTTAAACTGGCTGCTTTGTTCCTCCTCAATCTCCCATCAGCCCTTGCTATTTTCTGACCTCACCCTACTATAGTGCACTTTTAACTTTGAAAATAGATCGGACGCACAGCCAAAATCTGTGGAACTATTTTGAGCATGAAAGCCATGCTTGCGGTCGGTCAAAAGAGACAACTTTAACCACATGGCGTTCCAAAATGTATTTTTATGTGTTTATTATACATTATCCCCCCACAACCAGTAACCTGTGTTTATTATACATTATCCCCCCCATAGCCAGTAACCTGTGTTTATTATACATTATCCCCCCCATAGCCAGTAACCTGTGCTTATTATACATTATCCCCCCATAGCCAGTAACCTGTGCTTAATATACATTATCTCCCCCATAGCCAGTAACCTGTGTTTATTATACATTATCCCCCCACAACCAGTAACCTGTGTTTATTATACATTATACCCCACAACCAGTAACCTGTGTTTATTATACATTATCCCCCATAGCTAGTAACCTGTGTTTATTATACATTATCCTCCCCATAGCCAGTAACCTGTGCTTATTATACATTACCCCCCCCCCCCCCATAGCCAGTAACCTGTGTTTATTATACATTATCCTCCCATAGCCAGTAACCTGTGTTTATTATACATTATCCCTCCCGCATTTCCGGACTTTTCGGGACTTTTGTTGCAGCCGCTTGGTAGATAACTCCCTAATTCCCACGGTATTAGGGAGTTATCTACCTAAATTGGTCTTTCAGCCAAATTTACTAATACTAAGTCAAAATTACTTAGTATTAGTAAATTGTGCCCCTACTCGCAATACCGCGAGTAGGGGCATGTCTATTAAACAGTGAGCAGCCTGTGGTGGGTGGGGGCCCTAAACTAAAAAAAGGGGGGAGGACCTCTTGTCCTCCCCCGGGCCCCCACCCCTGAGCGGTGGGTGGGGACCCTAAACAAGAATAAGGGGGGACCTAATGTCCTCCCCCCTGGCCCCCGCCCGTGAGCGGTGGGTGGGGGCCTAAACAAGAATAAGGGGGGGACCTATTGTCCTCCCCCCTGGCCCCCACCCCTGAGCTGCAGGTGGGGGCCCTAAATACAAATGGGGGGGGGGACCTAATGGCCTCCCCCCTGGCCCCCACCCCTGAGCGGCGGGTGGGGGCCCTAAATACAAATGGGGGGACCTATTGTCCTCCCCCCTGGCCACCACCCCTGAGCGGTGGGTGGGGGCCCTAAACAAGAATAGGGGGGGGGACCTAATGTCCTGGACCCCACCCCGTCAAAATTTTGATATTTGCCGTCACTGTCCTGTAAGCATACCTTTTGTGTGCAGGAGGGTTGCTTGCTTTCTGCTGCCACTGGCTGAAGTTAATGGGAGTG